>NW_024346667.1:16012829-16352755 GCF_902729225.1 Pteropus medius
TTTTTTTTTTTTTTTTTTTTTTTTTTTTTTGCTCCCCTGACTAGAGAATTTCAAATGATCAGTCTTCAAGGATTCTAATTTGTTCTTCTGCTTGATCAACTTAGTGTCAAAGCCATCTATCAAATGTTTCAATTTTAATTATTGGTTTCTTCACCTCCAGAATTTATGTTGGATTTTTTTTTATAGTTTCTGTATCTCTGTTTTATAAAACTTCCTCATTTTGTTCATTTATCATTTTCTTGATTTCATTTAGTTGTCTATGTTCTCTTGTAACTCACTGAGCTTCTTTAAGACTAATATTTTGATTTTTTTTTTTTTTTAACTTTTGGTCAGGGAATTCATAGATATCCATTTACTTAGGGTCAGGTAGTGAAAGGTTTTTTTCTTTTAGATTTTCTCATGTTTCCATGATCCTTCATGTTTCTTGTAGCTTTACATCAGTGTCTGCACATCCGAAGAGTCACCTCTTCCAGATTTACAATTGCCTTTGACAGAAAAATTTCACCAACTGGTCCAGCTAATGATACTGAGAGATTCTCAAAAGCATAACACTTATCTCTTTTCCTTTGTTCCTAGCTATTTCTATTAAATTATGCCAATTTAATTAGTGTTCCATGTGAAGTGAGACAAACTAGTCCCTGGGGCAGTGCACCAAAAGGCCAGGAATATTGAATAAATGCTCTACTCTCCACTCCCCTTGTCCCTCAGGAAGAAGTTGCAGCCTAAGGCAATCAATCTCTCTCAACATGAGCTTGTGGGAGAGGCCGAGGTGGGTAAAGTGAAATTGCCCTTTTTATCCATTTCAATATGACTGTTCTCAGTCTTGTGCTAATCTGGTATATTACAACTTCTTACTTGATTCTGAACTTCTCTTAAAGATATTTATTCTGTATAGCATTGTTAAATTGGTGTTATCACGTGGGAACAAAGGCTGGGACTTCTTACTCTGCCATCTTGCCAACATTCTATAGTGTAAATTTGTATTGAGATTTTCTTAACTTTGTTATCAGTATAAGAAATATAAAGTAAAATAGTTTATAGATATGAAAACTCAAAGTAGACTTTTATAACCAAATGCAGTATTTTGTGACACAGATATGTCATTACTAATAATTCTTTTCACAATATATTTAAGCCCAATCCATTTTTTTTTACTTTCAGTGTACAATGTAAGTTCAATCCCTATTAGAAGTAATTTATAGTGAATGATAATTTTATTAATTTCAAAAGTGTTTAGAAAAAATATGAACTTAGTGCTTTTTATATTACAAAATGTTTATGCTTTGGAAAATATGATTGCCGTTATTAAATTACTAAATAATTTTAAATTTTGAGTTTGTGTTATCATGTTTCCAGGAAACTTTTCCTAACTATATTAGACCCTAAGAGGTAGCTATTGAAGTTCTTCATTTTCCGAATTTGCAACTAAATTTTCAAACACTCATATGAGTCCACACTGACATGCTCACGTAATAATATATTAACTATATTCTTAGAAGAATTTCACTTTTTTCTAAATGAATTTTAATATTAATTCTGATTTATTATTCCATGATTCAATTACTTATTTTTCATCTTATTTAATTACCATGAAAATATTAATTTAAAAACATATTACCCAATTATAAAATTATATACCAGTAGATTTTCTCATTTCTTTCTTATCACAGTGTGAAATTGGAGATAATTGCTTAAAGCTACATAAATATGAACTAAAGGAAAAAATTGAGTAGTAAATAGTAAAAGCTTAAGCAACAGAGTGAATAATGGTTTCTTTTTCAGTCAGGGTTCAGTCAAGGAAGCAGGGCACTATGAGAGTGTAATAGATTAGGTTTATTATAAAAAACAATTGTGGAATGAGATAGGAATGAAGGCTTCGAGAGAGAGAGAGATGGGAAGTCATAAAAGGAGACACTAAACCAGTCCTCCTAAGCAAGCAAACAAGTCGGAGCCATGTATGTTGAGTAGCAAAGTTGTGGAAAGGAAAATAGAAGTTCCTGGAGAGGTCAGTGGAAGCCTAGGGACTCTGGAGCCGCTGTATCTGTGTGTCCCTATCAAAGTATCTCATGGAGAAGATGAGACTGCTGTTGGACAGCAGGGACAACAATTAAGAAGAAAGCTAGATATGGAGAGAAGAGTAAGGGCAAGGTGAAACACACTGGGTAATTCTGCAAAGTTCCTTCAGTGTATCTGGTCACAAAACTTTTTAGGAAAAAATGACTGCCGCTTCATTTTTGCCCTTCAAATCTCACACAATTTCTTCTTCTGGCCAACTCTGACTCTGAAAGATAGAGGAGAGGGGAATCTTGGAAAAGTAGTTCAAATATTTTCTGGCAGAAAAATTCAGCACAGTGTTATTTTTAAGTGAATGGAATGATCGTTACTAAATCTGTTCATGACCCTATTTAAAATATGACACTGATCAAGTATGCCCTCTTTAGTTTTCAGGAAAGTTTAGGAAACACTGACCTGGGTTTTACAAATAACTTCAGGTAAAGACAATTTAAGAAATCTCGGGGCTGAATTACCTTCTCCAGAATTATCCATTTTCTCTATAACATACTTTTTTTCCTCTTAAAATATAGAGAACTAAAGAAATATTAGGCTTTGAAAAAGTTTGAATGATTACCAATATATGTATTTAAAAATTTTTGTTATAGATTATTATATATGACTTTGTTAAATTAATATTTGTTAAGTAGGGCCCTGGGGTGTCAGTGAGCACTGTTCAACAAAAGAGCAAAAGGAAAAGTGAAATATAATTTATTACTCACAGATCCTGGAGGAAGTACACAGCACAACCTTTGAGGGGCCATGCGAGGTGGTAAGGGAAGGGTGAAGGCAGAGTACATAGCAAGGCGTGGGGCATATGTCTTTAGTAGGATCAGTGGATAGAGGGTTACCAGGCTAAGAGTAAATTGGTCAATTCGAACCAAAAAGAATGGAGTTTTGGTAAGCTTTGTGGGTGTCTTATCTATGGGGTGTACAAAAGAGGAGCCCTGGAAGGTAGATGAGACTATCACAAGTGCTATTGAGGGAGTCACAGCAGAAACTTATATTTACTTGTGAATCTTTGGGCTATCATATAGGGCATGTGCTTGTGGAAAGGGCTAGTGCCAGTCCAAGGTCTTTGCAGGCCACTTGGCCACAAAAATCTGTAATGTCAGAACAGTAATATTATGGAGTAGCTTAGCTGAACTCTAAATAATCCACCCTCTTATGGCCTGGCATCAGGAATAGCAATCGCTTGTGTTACAGATATGTTAAAGAACATAGGTATTGTTTCTGAAGCCACTGTAAAGCACATTTAACCAAGGAATAATGAAGCTTTGTGAACAATGAGGAATATATTCACTACTCTTTAAAATCCTATTCTCAGCCATTGCCCCCAGGTGGATAGCAAGAGCCATGAGAACAAATCAGGGACCTCAGGTAGTGCTGAATTAGTTGAAATATTTTAGTTACATTACGTATGACCTATGTATTTTAAGAACCCTCTGGAGGGTACCTTGTGCCTGTCCTGAATTGTTAATATATACGTGGCAAGAGGTGCCTTGTATAGAACGGATTCTGTCCCATCCAGCCAATAGGAAATGTTGCACCAATAAGTTATTCGTGTCCATTTGTGCCAGTGAGTCATGCTGTTGTTGCATCAGACTCAGTGTGTGTCTGCATGTGCTTGGTTAGGGTGGCTGATAATTGCTGAGTGGCTTTTAATACTTGATCTAATTGGGCTAAGGCAGTAGCACCTATTTTTATTCCTGCTTGTCCACTGGTGACAGCCAGTCCCAACAGCATAGGGATAAAAATGGCCCCTTCGCTATGCAAGCAGGACATCTACAGCAGAGTGATGCCAGGAGGAGAAAGGGTGGCTGAAATATTAAAAATAACAATGTTGCAATAATAAGGATCATCTCTGTGGATAGCTTGAGGGTGACACAGGGTCCCTTAAGTTAGGTCCAGTATGACTGAGGCCTTATTTGCCATTAGGGAGTAGTGAGTATACGTGGTGAAGGCCAGACTGTATTCCGGCACAGCTGGTATCTTGTAGGAAGTACCGCCATGAGGTTAATTATCCTTATGCTAACCCACAGGGTTCCCTGTTTGGGGTCTAGGATAGGGGTTCAGTTTAATGAGGTTCATGGTGTTTTAGAGGAAATTAGCAACAAAAGTTGATCACTAGAAAGAATCAGAGACTGGATAGTGACATGGGGCTGGTTGTAAGTCTGGCCCTGTGTGGTGACAGATCCAACATTGTTTTACTTGCAAGGCCTGGTTTGCTAGCTCAGAGGTTTGTATGAATATATTTGTCTTGTTGAATCTGTCCATTTTGATGGGAAACATTTCATTCTCAAAAAAATTCTCTTCTTCCTATTATCGGTGGTTCTGAACATTAGATTTTTTTTTTTTCCCCTCAAGGGGTCAAACAGGACCTAAGTACATAATTGCAATTGGAAAAATAATAGACAGAAATCAGGTATTGGCAGTTTTTTTTCCCATTTTTATTTGTGTATAAGATTTTAACATAAATGCAGGGATATTAAGCATGAATGCCAGTCAACATATTTCAGTGAACAAGTTTCAACAGTTCAACTTCGTAACAATTACAAATAAACCTACTAAATTTTTCTAGACAAGGCCAGCATTTTGGATTTTTTTGAACAAGTAAATTTCTTATTGATTGCAACTAAGTATTGTTTGTAGCATTATCATATGGTAGATTCTATTTATTGTACTCTTCTGAGTTGTCCTACTTGCGAGTACATGTTTTTAATGTTATCGTTTTCCTGTGTTGTTCCTATAAGTTTGCTATTAACATCCATTAAAATATTTTTTAAAATCCTGTTTTGGGACTTATGGATGTGATGTAGAAAGGAGTAGAGATAGCAATTTTGGGTTCAAAAGAGGTGCTGGTGGTGACAATGGGAATAATGAGGGTAATAAATAGTTCGTTATAGATAGGCTGTTAGAAAGCAAAAGCTATAATCTATCACATTGAGCAGCAAACAGTGACAGGCGGTCTCTAACCTTGGGTCTAAGCAGGTCAGTGAAGTTTTGTGAAGAAGTGCCTTATTATGACTAGTGTGGTTTAGAATACATTGTTTGGCTTGCTATAAAGGTGAAATGATGTCTAGTGCTTCCAGACACTCGGCAGGGAACTGCTGGTTTCGCAAGCGCTTTGAAGGAGGCAAGGTTCACAAGGTAAGCATTTAGCTATTTCAAAAAAATAATACTCTTTAGGGTCTTCAGAGCCAGTCAACTGGAGATATATTTATAACTCAGCCTCAGTTACCAGTCATTTTACTCTTGGTGCAGAGGCAACCTTCAGGGGAGTGGGAATCCAAATGGCCAGCGATGTCGAGGTGCGTTGTCTCCCTCGTGGTTCTCCAGTGTTGTGGCATCACCATCTGAGGGGCTGTCATCTCCAAATACAAGCTTCTGGGCTTGGGCAGTGTTGTAAGTCATTAGTGTACTCGGGAGTGGCGGAGGCCAGCCAGGGAAGGATAGCTTTCCAAGGTGAAGTAGAAGCATCTGGTTGGTGTTGAATTCTGTATATATGAGCTAGAGGCCTGGTGTTGAATTCTGTATATATGAGGATGATGGGCTTACAAGTGTGGGTGATGCTAATTGAGCAGATCTCAGTGAGCAATGTCGGATCATCAGGGGCGCACATGGCAAAGGAATGTGTGATGTCTCCAAGCTCTGCAGGGATTCCATCCGCAATGCGTATAGATTCCTGGTATATTGATGGGCTAATTGTAGAGACATTTTGTAAATGGCAGCTTTACAATCAAGAGAAATCACCCATTGAAACTATGGAAGGATCATTAGACCACCAACCTGCCAGCCAGACGGGACTGATTTGATTACATTGGGAGGGCCATTCTGCCTGGAACATAATTGAGACATGGTATCAGAAAGGAACAACATTAAGTATCACTTCCATAGCTAGCATTTAGTGTAGAGGGTGGTGAGCTTGAGGTCAGTATCTGAGCCTGGTGGCATGCTGGCCGAAGGCCTTCTAATGGGGCCTGCCAGCACCTGGAACTCAGCCATTCTGTAGCGTAGCTGTACATCTGCCTGATTTTGTTCCAGCACGTCTCCTGGGACAGGGTTAGGCCAGAAGGATCTATTAGCACCCCAATTTTTCAGACTGTACACAGTAAGAGTAAGAACGGCAATAAAGGAGATTGCAGGGCCTTCCTTCCAAGTTGGCAGTCTGGATGCTGACCAAAGGCTGAGTGTGGTTGCTTTGGAGCAAGAAGTCATTTACCCTTTCTAAGGTAGGGTGAGAGCGTAGGCCTTGCCCACTCATAGGAACTGCTGGATTCCAGGGTTTCTTTGTGGAATTCATTTCCAAAAGTGACATTATGTAGACAGCATTTCCTCTCTCTGAGATCCTCCTACTTCCACTGAAAAGTGGGTCCCAGAGCTATAATTTCAATCTCCTGCAAAATTTTTGATAAATTTGGTTTGATTACCCAGGATTTATAACCTGAATGGCAAGGTAAAGCCATCATCTGGGCCAACAAATTCTGTATAATCATGAGCTCTAAGCAATTTGGTAGAGTTTTATCCCCTTGGGCTCTCTTATAGTATAAGAGGGTCATATTGCACAATATGCCCTCAATCATGTCAGTCAAAAAATTAAAATGGTAACATTGTAATTGGTGAGTGTATGTAAATGACTGATGTCTAAGGAGTGGCGTTCCCTGTTAAGTACGAGAAGAGGAGTCTTTAGAGAAGTCTAATAGTTTAGAGACTAGAGGGCTGGGAATTAAGCAGTATTAGAGCCTCAGATAAAATTTCTGTTCATCTAGGGGACTACCTGTTGCTTAAAAGCTTGAGGAATATGTCTTTGAATAGGCCATTGTGCCTCTCTCTAAGTCCAGCTTCTTGGGGCCGGTAAGCCAGGTGGAAATTCATAAGATTCCATGTTCTGAGCAACTTGAAAGGTGAAATGGGTACCTTGATATGAATGTATAATGTTTGGTGGGTCAAAGGGGATGAGTACATACCTGGTTTAAAAAATTACCTGATGGGAAGCGGTATTCTGGAGGGAGTAGTCAGCAGGCGTCCAGTGAAGGTATCAGCAATATGTTTGCACACCTACCAGCTTCAGCAGAGGGAGGCAGCAGGTAAATAAGATCAGTTGCCACCTGGAATAGGGTCTGTTGCTTCTGCACATGTCTCCACTTGGGAGTCTTCCAGAGTTTTGTCTGGGAGGAAAGGGGGAGCAATTATCTGCTACCACTATGGCAAGGCCAGGGTGACAAGTATGCCATGCCCATATGCCCAGTCAGTGAGTGCAGTCACTCACATATGGCCTGCTGTAATATGGACCCACTCTGCCATTGGTCATGGCATTTCTGGAAGAATAGTTCCATCTAGGACTATTTGGTACTGTGGGAGATGGCTCACATGAGGCCTTAGGACAGGCATATAACTTGAATAATGGGTCTGCAATGCTATTATATTGTGCTTCTGGTATATGTTGGCATGTGTGTGCAGAGACATGAGTGATCGTAATTGGTATGTGTGATTTGGCTATTTCTTTCCAAATGGGAGCACCTCTATTTCTTTCCAAATGGGAGCACCTCAGAGAGGCATTCCCTGAATCATGAAATTATCCTTTTGTGATTGTCCAGACTAGACCGCAAGCCCATTGGTTACTGCTCAGGAGTCAATAAACATGTAGACCCTTGGGAGTCTCATTTTTATAGGCTGTTACAGAGCCAGATGCTCTGCTACCAAATCCGTGTTGGCCAGAGCCAGGCATGCCCTCCACGACTAGGGGTATGCCACCAGCAAGATGATCTGCTGCAGCCTGCCAGCAAGCTGCATCGCAAACAACGGTGGTGCTACCATTGATGAAAATACTGACTCCCTTTCCACATCAGACAGTTGGTCCCAAGGGGCTCCCCTAACTTACAGAACAGCCAGGGGTGATGATACCAGCAGCTACACCGCGCTGTGAAGGGGCTGAGTGGGGGGAAAGCCACATCCTTCTATAATTTGGAAAGGACCTTGATATCAGGTGTAGCCTTTTCTTAAAGGTACGATTTTCATTTTAACAGTGAGGGCCCAGTGGCTGTGCTGAGAATCTGCTGGGTAGAATCCCTGAACCAAGACAGGACAGAACTTGTGTGTTGAGCTGTATGGTACGTGACTCCATTAATGTCCCTGTCTTTAAAAAGACCCAGTAGATGACCCAAATTTGCTGCTTACATAGCATGTACCAGGCTGCTATCTGGGGCAGATGTTTGGTCCAGAACTCCATGTACTGCCAGGTAGAGCCATGCTTAGTCCAGAGACGTATGCTTAGTCTGTGACATATAATCAGGTGTCATCAATGTTTCAACCTGGAAGTCTAAACCTGGAAGGACTAAAGGCAGGGTCTGCTGAGGCTTGCTGGGCCAGCTGTAAGGCATTGAGGTTCTCTCAATGGAAAAAAAGCTGTTTTGCATGTAACAGTATAAATAGGTGTGGTATTGGTTGCTTCCAAAAGGTGAAGAGACCTAATATGTGCTGTGCCTGCCATAGTGTAATGGGAGGCTTGATTGGAGTTGACGTGTTACAGTGAGAGGAATTTCACAGTCTTCAGCTGACCACACTGTGACAATAAACTTGACAGAAGTGGCCGGTCCTTGGATCTTAGACCACGAGCCCATTGGTTACTGCTCAGGATTCAATAAACATGTAGACCCTTGATTGGAGTTGACGTGTTACAGTGAGAGGAATTTCACAGTCTTCAGCTGACCACACTGTGACAATAAACTTGACAGAAGTGGTCGGTCCTTGGGTCAATGGCCCATTATCTCTACTGTGAATGTTGTGTTACTAGGTGTATGTCTTTCCTGACGGTACCCTCAGAAGGCCCCCATTATAGAATATCATCTATAGAATGCTGATGGGAAGCAGTTTATTTTATATCTTGCCTGCATAGGTTATTTGCAGTGGTAGGATTATTTGGATAATAATGGCAGCTGAGTTAAAGCCATATTGAGTGTCCTAGAAACTGAAAGCAGATTGAGGTTGTGAGTCATCAGTTACAAGGAACAATAAAACATGTTAGCTACATCCAGGACAGTGATATAGGGGTCTTGAGGTTTTTGGATGTCACCTGTGATCTCTATAATATTGAGAATAGGAGCCCTAATGGTGGGAAACTGCATTTAAGTTTGGTAGTCAGTTGTTCATCTTTATTCATTGCGGCCTTTTTTAACACTGGCCACGTAGGGCTATTAAAATGTGGGATGATGGGCCTAACAATCTTGGTGTCATTAGGCATTAAGCATATTGCTCATGGTGGGCTGAAGGCCTTCTGTACCTTGCTTCTGCTAATAATGTGGTGTATTTACTGTTTTCACTGAAAAAGGCAATTAGACAAATTCCCATTTACGAGCTTCCACAAAAAAGGCCAGGAATTTTGTTTTACCACACTAGATGTATCACTGAGTAAAATTGTTCATGTCTGTAATAGAAAGAGAGCCAAGAGGGCCACCACCAGTGGCACCTGTTAGAAATATGGAACCAGTAGACCCATCCAGCTTAATGTACATGCCCTTTACATTTTTCTCTGCTATGCTTTGCAGGCTGTAGGAAATTCTCCTGTGGAATTTGGAAGGGTTATCTGGAATCTCTGTGACTTGAGTTCCTGTGTCTAATAGATCAAAGAATGGTTATTGCCATTGTTCCTGTAGACCACCAGAGTCATAAATGGATGATTGTCCCTAGGAGGTAGGATAAGCTCTGGGCAGATGCTGAGTCCTAGGGTAATGCTCTGGGCAGGGGCTGCCAAGCCCACACACAGATCAGGGAAGTTGTTTAGGGCAGAGAGAGGCTCAAGAAATCTCTTAAGGCCTCTGGTGGGCCATTGAGATTGGGCCACTTAGGTGATTGCCATGTTTTAAAGAGAAGAGTTTGCATCAGGGCTGTCTAGATATGAGCTCATGGGGACCTTCAATTGGCAGAGCTGCCACTAGGAGGCATTATGCTGTTGAGAATCATCTAGGATGTTGCTTTCTGATAGGGTTAATTTGGAGGCTCCAGGATTAGGCGAGAAGCATCCTTCGTGAGGTGGGTTGTGGGGCCTGACACCCAAAGGCTGTCTTTGAAGTTGTGAGCTGCCTTAGTATTGTAAAATCTGGGAGTCTGGGTGAGAGTCCCCCTCATGGCAGGCTTCCATGACTGTTCCCTCCAAGACTTTCTGAATAGTACAGGTCCCCACAAAGTGAAGGAATAAGGCCCTGTTTTGGGGGGAGGTTGCTCCCTATAAGGAGAATTCTCTGGATTTGGGATCAATTGGGGCCTCCTCAGGATTAAAGATAAAATCTTGGTCATCTGGTACTATGTTCAAAGCAGTGATAGACTCACTGGATTATACCCACATTATGGAAGAGTTGGGCTTCACCCAGTATCTTCCATTGGTTTTGATCCTTTGCAGTAATAACTGATAGAAGAGTGGGCTAGATGCCAAACCATAAAAATCTAAGTGACCAGGGGAAGGGCAGCTGCCTACATATTTTTAGGGCCTATGCCTTTGGATTAGGACTCTTCTTCAGCATTAGAAGACTTGATCATGGCACTGTGATTGTTTGAGGCAGCAGCTTTTGCTTTAATTGTTAACTTAGTCCTGGGGTGACCACCTTGTGGATGGGGTCTGGGGCTCACACATGAGTTTGGTCCTCAGGCTCTGGGGGTCTTTCGGAGAGTATGCATTTTGAGATCTTTGGAAATATTGGCTAGTTGCCTCATTTCTGTGGCTCAGAGTCAGTATTAGACACTCTTAATGGCCTAGTCGGCCTCTTTTTTCTCCTTCCTGCTGTACAAAGTTTTTAAAAATATTTTGAATGCGAGGAAGGTAGTTTTGAGTTTCAGTTTTTAATTCTCTATTACTTCTCTCTGATTTGACCTTACAAATTGCCACTGGAAAGACTCTATGAATTATCACTGGAGATATCTGCGGGGACATTCTTGTGGCCCAACTCATAGGCAGATGCTTCCCTCTCCAGGGTTTCCCATTTGACCTTCTGGGATTTCAGCCTCCACTAGCATAATGGTGGGATCATTGGAGCTGGTCCCCAAACCCAGAGAATGTAAACCAGTGCTTTAGTGTATTGGTACATGGTGGCACTGAGTAGCATCTGCCCCTTCTCTGGGCATTTTACATTTAGCGAGGGGCTTGCTAACTTCCTCCGGCATTTTTAGGCAGCACAGGTACCAGGTGCTCAAGCTGTTTGTACCATTAGATATTGCGCCACTACAAGCTAAGGGGGACTCATGATATCTCATCCAGTTAGGGAATGTGGTTTGCAGCAACAGAGCCAGCAGACTTGCCTTTGCAAGAGGCAATGACTTCTTGTGGGAGGGTGCCCGAATCATACTGCTAGGACTTGGAGTCCCGTTGCCACTGTCAAGCACAGCAGTCAAGGAAGAGGAGTCTTCTTCTCCTCCTGAGGGCACTGCCCAGCACCTTTATCTAGCAGCCCACACCTGTGTGGGGGTTGCCACTCTAGTGTCCTATCTCTTAACTAAGGCCATTAACTAATGCAGAAGGACCTTGTGGAAATCTTCACTAATTCTAATGGTAAGCAGCAGGATCCATAATTAGAGTCTTTCAAGAAACACCTGCAAAGTCTAAGACTCTCTTGAGGAATTTACCCCACTGTGGGGAGTTAATAGGTATAAAATATATCTGTGCCATCTCAAACGGCTCTCACGTTTGGAGGACTCTGGTTGCTTTGTTCTGAGACTGCATGTTAGGATGGGCAGTATGGCAGCGTCCTGCACAAGCAGTACACAATGTAAAGCAGTGCAACCAAATGTCCACAGGTGGTGAACCCCTCCCACAATGAATTACCTTCTTGGGAGTGTCAGCCATTTACAGCTGAAAGGCATTTTCCCATTCCCCGTGGATTCCAGGCATTACTCAATCCATCCTGTTCTTGATGCCAATTATTTTGACTTTTGTTAAATTATAACAATTGTAAGGTAGAGTGTTGGATGGATGGTGAGCCTTAGTTCAACAAAAGATTGCAGGAAACTGAAATAAAGAAATGTATTGCTTGAAGGTCCTAGAGAGGTACACACCACAAATGGAGGAGCCACATATGGAGGTCAGGGCAGGTTGGAGGCAGAGAGCCGCCGGCAGTAGGACCTGGGGCACATGACTTTAGGACAGTCCACAGGTAGAGTGTTTGAGGTTTCTAGCTAAGGTAGAATTGGTCAATTCAAACCAAAAACAGTTTAATAAGCTTCATGGGAGTCTTATTTAGGGTGCACAAGAGGAAGTTCTTGGGTAGCAGGTGAGACATTTCAGGAACTTACATTTTCTGTGACTCTGGGCTGTTATCTTATGCTTGGGCTCTTGGGTGGGGCTAATGTCAGTTCAAGTTCCCTGCAGGCTGCTTGGCCGCACAAAATGTATGCTGAGGCAGCAGTATTAGAAAGTGCTCAGACTCTCAACATGTATTTAAAAGTATAACCACCACATAATATGAACTCTCATCATATATTTAAATGGATTAACAGAACCACATCATGTAAACTTTGAAAAACAATCCACATCTCTGCGCACTCCAAATGTTTGAAGTCATTATTTTTCTGATTTATTCTTCTACTTTTTTCATATACATTTGACATAATTATAATAGTAATACTCTATATTTTACATTTAAACTTTAATGTGTACATAAAATTCTCAAAATTGTTTAATCACTTCTTACTCTCAAAATGATCTCATCTAGCCCGTGTCATCAAACACATCTACATTCAATATTATATACAAGTGTGATACAACTGATTTCTCCCACAGTCACTACTCTCTTGTATCCATATACCTATTTGACATCGTCATTTGTTTACCTGATAAGCATCTCAAACTTAGCATGTCTGAATCAAACTTCTTGTTCTCTCCCTAACCCTGAGCCTGCTCTTACCAATCTTTCTCATTCAAATAATTCAACCAGTTTCTCAGGCAAAAAGCTACTTATCGTCCATAAATTCTCTTTTTTGCAACCTACATCCAATACATCAGCAAGGCTGCTTGTCTTTAACATATATCCCGAATGAGACAATCTGTTGCTGCCACTGCAGCTAAAGCCACTAGAATTTAAGCCAAAATACTTCAGAGCCTAACAGTTTCCTGTTTCCACTTCAACTCTCCTACAGTTGTACTCCACATCGTAGACAGATGGATCTTTTAAAAATGCTAATAAATCTGTCATCCTTCCTGCTCAAAACCATCCAAAATATCCCCTGAAAAGAAATCAAATACCATTCTCTGTGTCTAGACTGCACGTGATATCCTTACCAATATCTTTTACCCTGTCTATTGTACTCTGTCTGGGTCATATGGTTAGCACACCAGCCACTAAGGGGTCATCTTACCGCTTTGCTTTGTCTCTCCAGAACATTCTCCCAATGGCTACACCTCTTAATCTATTTAGGCTTCTGCTTAAATCCCTCTCTGCCATATTGATGTCTTTTGACAGTTTATCCGAAAGACTCCTTTTCCTTGCATCTTCATCATGATTTGATATCTTGGTGCTTTTATTTTGTTTTTGTACACTTGGTTCTACCTCATATGTATTTGTTACCCTATTGACTGTCAACTACTGTGAGTATTTCTTGATCATGGGGATTTTTTCTCCCTGTTCACCACACTATCCCCAGACTGAACAATCTATGTAATATAAAAGGAGCTCAATAAATATATATTAAATACATGCATACACCATATTTAATAGTCACCTGATAACATTTTATAAATAACAGTTTAGAAAGGCATATGACTTTTTAAAACATTTTCAGGCAAAAGTTAAACATGAAAGTTAGGATAATTTAGTGGCATCTGTGATTTTTAATGTGCCAGAATAAGCATTACTGCACTTAGGCTTCTACACCTCTGAAAATGCACCATATTAAGCAAAATATTCCCAGTTTATTTCCACCATAGAGAAGAAACATAATTCTTACCAAAACAAGAGGATAGAAAAAGTTTTCATAAATTCTACCCAGCAACCAGATTCCTACGGTCTATTTAAACATATCGATGCCTAAAAGACATTTCAGAAAGAACTATGACTTCCTGAAGCAAGCACCTGCCTATTAATTTTTATATTCGCCATGTACACTGGCCGTTTTTCACAATGTGCACTTGCATTTTTGGTTAGCTCAGGAAAAGATGGAAGCCACAAAGGAAGCCCATGTGAAAGAGACAATTCCTTTTTCCTAATTTTCCTGTTCTTTAGTCTATTTTTCCCCTATACTTAGATTTATTTCTATGGGATCTATATTTACTCAAGACCTCAGCCATGTTTATAGAATAAAGGATTGAATTTTTGTAAGTGAATTTTTATTGTTAACATTGGAGCGATCAGAGTTCCAGTAACACACACCTCTAGGTCCTTTTCACTGCCATAGAAATGAATTTCAACTTGGTGAATATGAGAAATATTCATTTATTAAAAGCACATTATGAGGTACAAGATGGGTCAAGCCTAAAACTGGCTAACCACGTGGAAACAAGGTTACATACCCCTGGTGGGGGCGTATGGGTTACAGCCAGGGAAGATGGGAAGCTGTAACCCTGCGGGAGGGAAAGGTCTGCGTTATATTTAGGTGTTCTTAGGTGATTGGAAAGTGAGGTCATTTTGATTGACACCTGGCTGCTATATAACTCTTTGCCTAGTGCGCATGTGTTTACCCAGAATTCAGTCTGTTATAATTAGATTCATGAACTTCTAGGCATAAACACAGTATTATAATGGAGCTTAAATTGTAGGCAAATTAGGGTAGTACCTTCTGTGCAGGTATCTGTAGCTGGATTAGGACAGCTAATCCCTCCTTTCTTTTGTCTCTGGGAATGCAGGAGGAATTCTCTAATTACCAATAGGGTGTTCTTTGGTGGTCTCTAGGTTGGGCCCCTATTCCTTTGATCTCCCTGTTGCTCATGTCTGACTAGCTGCCTAACATTGTGGCATCCCAGGGGAAGGAGTAGTTCTGACTATGAGTTCAGAATCAGAAATAACATTTTGTCTTCTAGTCTTTGATAAATCGGCAAAATTTCCCTGGAATAAATAGTGCAGGCTGAAAGTACTTAATATGCTTTATTAAAGATATAAGCGTAGATTGAGGATCTAAGACAATTGTATTTCTTTAATTCTATCCAAAATATTCTTAAATATGCCTTAAATCTCATTAAAATATCCATTGCCAAATGTTTATAATAAAAGTCTGTACAAAGTAGAAATCCATCCACTTGGGGTGAGGGGAGGAAGTGTGTTTATAGGAGAGGTTAGGTCAAATAAATTATGGAATATTCTCTTTTTTTGGAATACTATGCTGCCATTAAAATGAATGAGATAGATCTCCATATTCTGAAATGGAAAGATCCCTATGATATTTAGGTGAAAAGTGAAATCACAGAATAACAGTTGGATCCTGTCTTTTAATGTGTATATGTATATATAAATTGGTAAAATGGATGGACTTCAATTTATTAACAGTGCTTACCTTTTGTTTTCAAATGAGTATTAAGTTTCTATTGTTGCATCTGTGTATTACTTGCATGCAAAAAGTAAACAATAATAAAAATAGTTTCAGTTTTTGAGATCGTCTATCTATTATCTCATAGTTGTGTAGGTCAGAACTCTGGGTGCAGAATGCCAGGATTCTCTACTCGGGGCCTCACAAGGTAAAATCAAGATACCAGCCAGGTCACAGTTCATCTGAATTTGGGATCCTTTTCCAAGCTCACACAGTTGTGGCAGAATTCAGTTCTTTGTGGCTGAAAAGACTGAGGACCCCTTTCCCTTGTTGGTTGTCAGCCACAGGGTCATTCTCAACTCTCAGAGGCTGCTAGCATTCCTTGTCACCCTTAGGAAGTTCACAACATGGGCCTTTACTTTCTCCTAGGCTACCTGGAGGGAATCACTCTGCCTCCTGCAAATAGCCTGAGTAAACTGATATTAAAAGGCTATCCCGATTAGGTCAGGATAACCACCTTTTCTTAAAATCAGCTGTGCCATGTAACAAACTAATCACAGAAGTTAAAATCCATATTCCCAGTCCCAGGGGTTATACAGTACATGTATGCCAGTGTACAGAGATTTAGGGAGTCATTTTAGAACACTTCCTAACACAATGTGTTTGTCTCAAGTGCAAATTACCTTTTATATTCTGTATCACATTGTAGTTTTTCATCTATATGACTTATGGGGCTTATATCTGTTCTTCCAGATCTCTCTCTACCTTACATTTATTTGTATATATCATAGTACCTACCCCAAAATATTACATATAGAAGTTTTCAAAATTGAGAATTGAACTGTAGCTGAGAGCATGGAGCAAACCCAGTAAAAATGGTTTTATGATCTAAAATTAAGTAAATACATACTAGAAGAGTTTCCTTCAGGACAAGAATATTTTAGTGCCCAAATTGAGTGGTGCCTTAAGAATAAAAATATAACAGCTTGATAAGTGACTTATTTTATAGAAAAAGAGCATATTTTATACATTTAAAGAGCAAATTTTCAATGTTTCAATCATGCAAGTAATCACTTTAAACATCAACAAAAGAAATATCTTACAAAATATGACAATGCACTGAGCATCCCTAAATGTATACTCTCCTAAAAAAAAAAGTATTCTCAAATTGAAAAAGGCATACTATACACAACGACTTGAAAAACAGGATAGAATACAACACATTTGCTAATTTCTAAATTTTGCTGATGTTGCACATATGCTGGTAGAAGTTAATGTTATTTTGGACCAGGGTTAAAAAGATTAGAGGGGAAAGACTATATTGAACCACTATGCTGGCTATTCAGTGCCGGCTACTTGTTGCTTTGTCAGGTTTATCTTTCATATACTACACATAGAGATTCCAAACAAAAATAAAGGGTATAATACATAGAGAACTTAATAATTAGTAAATAGCCTTCGAAATCAAGTTGTTTTCTTTCTGCATTGGTAGTAAATAATATGGGGTGGTGGGCCTCCTTTTTTCTAGAGAGGAAAAATACTTTTTCCCTAATCTTAGGAATTTCTATTGCACTATTTCTTAGCACTTATAGTAACCAGGAGAGATGTTAACTACTTGCATCTCTAATATGTACAGTAAATTCCTGACAAACCTGAAAAAGCCAGAAATACTATTTATGAGAACATGTCTTGCACCTACATTATTTGGGATAGTAGTCAAGAACACAGCCTCTAGAGTCAGCCTGACTCTACAGGTAATCGAAAAACTACCACTGACAAAAACCATGAGCTTTAATACAAATATTTTACCTTTTCAATATGACATGTTTAAATGTATATAAAATACAGAAAATAGTATGATAAACCCCTATGTACTACTACCTACTTCAATTACCAACTCATGGCCAATCGTATACCTTCATTATTTTGAAATAAATCCAAGACATCGTATAATTTAATTTGCAGAAATTTAAAAGATGGTAATAGCAAAAAGGTAGCCAAAAATGCAGGAAATTTTTTCAAGTATGTTTTTTTTATGTAGAAGGAGAATAGGTAACAATAAGTACAAAGAGCATTTAAGAAAAAGTAACTCCAATCACTATTAAAATACCTTGTATGTCTTTAGGTAAATTTTCTTTGCAAATAAAAATTCGTTATTACCCTACCTCTAGGTACAGCTATATCTCTATCACCAGTACTTAACAATAGAAACATATGGAATATTCTATTCTTTACCTTGCTTTTTTTCCATTAAATGTTTTAGTTATCTACTATTGTATAACAGACACCACCAACACTTAATGTTTTAAAAATACTGTATTATTTCTCCTTATTCTTAAGTTCACTGCACAATTCTTCCTCTGATCTTGCCTGAAGTCATTCAGACATCTGCAGCCAGCTGCTCAGATTGAGCTGAGGCTGGCAAATTTTGTCTGTAAAAGATCAGAGAGTCGATATTTTCAGATTTGCAAGACACGTGGTCTTTATTATAACTACTTAATTCTGTTATTTTAGCATGAAAACAGACATAGATAATACATAGAAAACAGTCATAGATGAACAAATGAACGTTGCTGAATTTCAATAACACTTTATTTACAAAAATAAATGGTGGATCACATTTGGTCCAGTTGCTACAATTTGCATACCCCTGCTCCAGAGCACTAAATATTGATTTTAAAAAATATACAAAACAACTATAGACTAGTCAGTACATGGCTGATTTACTTTTCCAGCAATTTCAGGTATCCAATTGCTATTCTCTTTATGTCTTGTCTTATATTTTTTTTAAAATATGACTTGTGGGTCATGTCTTATTTATAAAATGAACTTATTATATAGTAAGTATATGGTAAAACAGGGCTGCCGCTTTGCACACGTCTATAATAATGTTCTGCTTACATTTTCATTAGTTGAGTTTATGATGAACGGTGATTGAATGAAATACTTTTGTATCATTTCAGCCTAATAATTTCATTTTTGTTAATATAGATAATAATTACTGTAAGATTTTAAAAATATGGTCAAAGTAATTAGTTTGTTCATAATTGGTAATGGCTGTGCATGTGTTTCTACACTAAGAAATAAAAATTTGTTAGTGTAAATGAACCAGTTATACCCATTTTGAAAAACTTTTGCTTGAACTTTATCTAAATCACTGTTTGAATAATATGTATACATAATAATTTAAATAAAATCGAATATTGATGAAACCAATGCTTTTATAAAAAATATCAAAAGTAATCATATTAGATCATATTAGTGATCTCATAGAACTGGAAGATACTGAAAAGTTTTAGGAGTATATACAATAATGATTATTGATTATGAACATGGGAATGAGTCTTCAAACTTTGGATGAATAACATTCAATGGATAAATGTTTTTTAAACTTTAGAATTTATGATGTTTCAGAGAATTAAAACACAAAAGTTTGAAACAGACTATTTTTCATAAATTAAAAATGGCATATTTTTCCCATTTTAATCTCTCTTAAGTAAGCAAAATTACTTTAACACATATTTTTTTTGTTTGCTTGCTTTAACAAATCTGTTTGCCAGGCAACACAACAACATAGCTGTTACTTAGTTATGTACAAACTTGGTCATAGCTATTTGTATTATTGCAAATTAACAATTAAGTTACGTGCACATTATATAAAAATTCTGACTTAAGAGAAGGAACTTCACTAGAATAACAGAACTTCTCAAAGAAATATGAAAGAGGAAAGATTTCCTTCATGTGAGGGCAAAAAATTTTCCAGACCTCAGAGAATATGAAAGAGAAATAAGGCTGGTTAAAATTTATTTTGACTAGACATGCAAAAGACCTATCTAACCCATCAAGTGTTTTAGTTCTTGATGTGCTGCCTGAACATGCACATGAACAATTTAAAGAATGTTGCCAAAAATAGTTATTTGACTGTTCTTATAATGCATAAGTGAGCAACCACTAAGACACCAGTATCAATATCATGTTTAAAACAAAGATGGTAAGATCCGAGTTAAAAAGTTATTCAGAAGAATCTGCTTCTGAAATCAAATATATTTTAGGAATAATTTAACTATATTATTTTGTGTGCATCTAACATGTCATATCTCCTGTATCCATAATAAAATAAATACAGCATTTTAGAATTCAAATAACCTGCTAAGTAACATTTAAGTCTTCTCTAGAGTTCACTTTGGTTTTAGCAATAATAATGTAGTTCAAAGAATTGTGCTTGAAGCTGTATACGTAATATATAGCTTCATGGTATCAATTTAATAAACTGTTAGGGTTCTATTTGTATTTGATTTTAGAATCTGAGGTTTACTATTTTACGTTTTTTTTTATTTTTTAATATATAAAACTTTAGAATGCTTCAACTCTCAAAGGAACCAGTATTAAGAAAAAATGCTTAGGAAAGTCTTACTCTCTTTATTCTTCTCACTGTGCTTCTAACCCTACATATATTCTTAGAATTACTCCATATTGGTTTATAGAATTCTTCCTCATTTTTTATAGCTGCATACTATTCTAAGGATCTCTCTTGTGGATTGGAGTTTGAATTATTTTCAACATTTTGCTGTTACATATGGCACAATGAATAACTTGGTGCACATTTTGTGTGTTTTCTATTTGTTCAGCTGTACACCTCTACAAATAAAAATTGTATTTATGGTATATTCTTAAAATTGAGATTTTGGGGCCACAGGTTTGGTAAATATGTACCTTTTTAAAACATATTTTTACATGCCCTCCAAGCAGTTCGAGTGTCTTTTCCCACAGAATTTTCAATAATATATTGTTAAACTTTTGAAATTTTCACCTATGTGATGCATAAGAAATAGTACCTCAGTGGAATCTTAAATTTTTTTGGCCAATGAAGAAAGAATTTATTTCTTACATTTCCCAAAAGAAGGGAGAATACTATGCAATACAGAGCTATGGAGGAAGCATCAGGTATTGGTTAGGAAGCAAAAAGCAAGAATGAGGGGAATCCCAGAGCCTTTATTGAGGGTTTTTGAAGGGAAGGCAAGACCAGGCCGAGCACAGCAAACAGCTGAGGTTTGGCTAGTTTTAATAGTGGCAGGCTTTGGTCTATAAGAGTGGTCTCAAGTTGCCTCGTCCGGTACCTGAACCTGGGATGATTTAGGGCGGGAGAACTATTGGCTTGGTGTGAGAGAATTAGAAAAAGAGAGCGGTTTGAGGTATAAACTCGGAATTGGCTGGTTTGCATAGGAAAGGCATGCTCCCTTTGCTATCTACAAGAATTGGTTAGTGCTGGGAGGGTCAGCCTCTCCTCCTCAGCAAGATTTTTAAGATGTCATAATATACAAAGAAAAAAAAAATAAAAAAAATAAAAAAAATATATATATATATATATATATATATATATATATATATATATATATATATATGATTAACACATCCTCTGGCTGTGAATGAATGGACTAGGTAACTTCAAAACTCCTTACTGCCTTAGGGTACATTTCATCTATCGCCAGATATAGAAAAAATACAACCGTTCTCATCATTTAATAGATTGGAGTTTGCAAGGAGAATCCTAGACATGTTAATGACTGAAGTTCCATTCTTGTAATTTGAGTAATGTGCCACTAGGTGGCACTTACACTCAGTTCTGGCCCGATTGAACCCTCTATCTTCCCTTAGGGATGGATAACAGATTTAGTTTATTTTTCCATTCATTTTATAATTTCTCTGACCAAAATACATCTCTTAGGGATTACACTTGAAAAAATTTAATACAGTATCTCTTTGCTCTTCAATAATATCAAGTATAATTTAATCTGAGTCTTAAAATTGTTTTTATCCTTCTGAATTTAATACCGTAATCATGAGACTGGTGGTTGTAGTGTACTTCAGAATATCCTGGCATGAAAATCTTTAGAGGTAGCACCAACTCAGGCTTAGATGTGTTTCTAATAGAATAATATCTGGTATTCCACTTCTTGGGAGAAAGAGCCTATTTGCATTTCCTTGTTTATGTTTTGTGTGTGTGTGTTTGTGTATGTGTGTGCACTTGTGTTTTCCACACAAATGGACAAAATGGAAAACAAAGTGGGGTAAAACCCACTAATCTGTGTAAAAATTCTATGATGTTCTTTCCCTAATCTGCAGATAGTATATAAGTCACATCCACGGTCCCTGTCACCACTTACAGGCTTTAGGTACTTTAATATTTTTTATATATGAAATATATAAATATATATTTTACATATTATGTATAAAATATGATTTGATATTTATATATATTGCAAAGTGAACACCACAGTTAACCTCCATCACCACAGTTATAATTTTTTTCTTATAATTTTTAAGATTTAATCTCTTAGCAACTTTCAAATATGCGATACAATATTATTAACTATAGTCGCCATGCCGTACATTATATCCCCATAACTTATTTTATAACTGGAAGTGTGTACCTTTTGACCACATTCACCTATTTCATTCACCACTGCCCCTGACTCCCCATATCTGGCAACCACCATCTGTTCTCAATCTGTGAGCTTTTTTCTGATTTTTTGTTTGTTTGTTTTAGATTCCACGTATGAGTTAGATCATACAGTATTTGTTTTTCTCTGTCTGACTTATTTCACTCAGCATAATGCCTTCAAGGTCCATCCATGTTGCAAATGGCAAGATTTCCTTCTTTTTGATGGTTGAATAATATTCCAGTGTGTGTGTGTGTGTGTGTGTGTGTGTGTGTGTGTACACACGTATGCCACATTTTCTTTATCCATTTCATCCATTGATAGGCATTCAGATTGCTTCTCTCTCTTAGCTATTGTAAATAATGCTATAATGAACATGGGGGTGCATATATCTTTTTGAGTTACTGTTTTAATTTTCTTCAGTTAAATAAACAGAAGTGGAATTGCTGGATCATATGGTAGTTATATTTTTAATGTTTTGAGGAACCCCTATACAGTTTTTCATACAGTTTTCCATAGTGGCTGTTAAAATTTACAATTCTATCAACAATGCATCATAGTTCCCTTTTCCCCACATACTCACCAACATGTCATTTTTTTTTATCTGACAGGTGTGAGATAATATCTCATTGTAGTTTTGATTTGAAGCTCCCTTATGATTGGTGCTATTAAGCACCTTCTCAAGTACCTGTTGGCCCTCTGCATATCTTCTTTGGAAAAATGTCTATTCAGATCCTCTGATCATTTTTTAATTGGATTTTTATTGTTTGCTATTGACTTGTATTCTTTATATATTTTAGATATTAACTCCCTTATCAGATATAAGTTTAAAAACATTTCTTCCACTCTATAGGCTGTGTTTTTATTTTGTTGATGGTTTTCTTTGCTACTCAGAAATTTTTTAAGTTACATGTAGTCCCATTTGTTTTTACTTTTGTTGCATTTGCTTTTGGTGTCAAATCCAAAAAATTATCACCAAGACCAATGTCAAGGAGTTTACTGCTGTGTTTTTTTCTAGGAGTTTTATGGTTTCAGTTTTTCTATTAAAATTTTTAACCCATTTTGAGTTAATTTTTTGTATGGTGTAAGATATTGATCAAGTTTCATTCTTTTTCATGTGGCTGTCCACTTTACCCACCGCCATTTATTGAAGACAACGTCCTTTCTCCATTGTATATTCTTGGCTCCTTTATCATACATATGTATGGATTTAATTCTGAGCTCTCTGTTCTATTGATCTATGTGTCTGTTTTTTTTGTTTGTTTGTTTGATTTTTTTATCAACACTACCATTTTCATTAACCATTTTCATAACTTTGTAATACTGTTTGTAATACTGTTTGAAATACTGCTTTCATATTTGTTCTTCTTTCTCAAGATTGTATTGGATATTTAGTCTTTTCTGATCCCATGTAAATTTTGGGATTGTTTGTTCTATTTCTGTGAAAACTGTAATTGGAATTTTGATAGGGATTATACTGAATACGTAGACTGCTTTGGGTACTATAGACATGTTAACAATATTCTTCTAACTCATGAGCACAGAATATCTTTTGTCTTGTTAAATTTCTTTCATTAACATCTTATAGTTTTTAGTGTATAGTTTTCACTCCCTTGGTTAAATTTATTCCTAGGTATTTTATAATTTTTGACGCAATTATAGATTGGATTTAATATTTCTCTTAGTTATTACTGCATCAATACACAACAGATTTTGTATATAGATTTTATATCCTGCAACTGAATTTAATATTTTTTGGTGGAGTCTTTAGGGTTTTCTGTGTATACTATTATGTTATCTGCATATAGTTGACAAATTTTTTCCCATAGTTTTTTTAATGTTTATTGGATATATATATATCTTTCTCTTTAAATTTTGTTTTTGCCTCTTCTCATTTTTCTATATGAATGTTCTGTTCTCTTATATCAATTTTAAGAATTATTTGTGGTATGTTAATTTCTCAGTTTTTACTTGACTTTCTGACTTTGTTACTTGTCTGATATATTAGGGGAAAGATCTTTTATTTCCCAATTTTTGCTTCCCAGACTGTAACAAAATAGAAAAGAATGGATCCAGAAAAGGAAACAGAATGAGGGAAATTAATAGTTCATCACATCCTGTCTAGTGTTGGGGGTGGGAGGGAGTGGGAGGAAAGGGAAATGAATACTAAATCTGATATGAATTAAAGTTATAAATGACACAAAACAAGAGAGAAAAATGCATTTACTTGAAAATTACTAAAAGGTCATATATTTAACCCAAGTTGGTATTGGTCAGTGAGAAGGAAGATGACAAAGAGTGTGATTGAAGGCATAGATAGAAACAGAGAAAGCAAATAAACAACAAGTAAAACAATTCAGTCTGGTAACCTACAAACTTTGGACTGTTTATAAACTACATTATGTATTATGTAAAGAGAGGATCTCAATGAAATAATACAAAAAATCAACAATAGTGTTCTCTGAAAAATCAGAATATAGGTAGCTTTTTAATTTTTAGTTACTTGGCAGTGTTTTCTTTAAATACGTTCCAATTAGCTTACATCATTTAATTATCACAAAAGTAAGCATCAAAATATCAGTCAAATCAAATATAAAGATATCTCAAGGGTCTATATGAAATATTACAGTGTTAATGATATATTTATGTAATTTGCACTAGTCATATATTCTCATGTTTAATAAGAATAATATTTTTGAAACATTAGAATTTCACATTGGCCCAAGTGATTAAAATGTCTTTTCTTCCCACACACTGAAATATGAGATGAAAACCATATAGTTATAATTCACTTGCATAATTGTTAATTGCATTTAAAGAAGAAAATCTGAATTTTTTAATAGACATCCAGAGCTAACATTACAAAAATATAACTTACTAATAATGTTAAATATGTGTAATCTTATATATAATATCACTAAATCATGCAAAAAATATATATACTACATAAAATTTGGTGAATGTGGAAGATATGAATCAGTTCCCACTGCTGCTAGTAATAGGCATACTGAATAATATTTATATCTAAAATTATAAAGCCTACATAATATACAATGAGTAGAAGAGTTTGATTGCTTATATGTTGTAAACATATCATAAACCAGGGAAAGGTTATTATTTAAAACCTATATTACCATAAATAATCCCATTGAAAGGGATATTTTTTGATAAAATAATTTACATAGTAATATAACTTCAGTACTAATCAGTTCCTCATCTGAATCTAACAGTTGTCTTAATCACTGCTGATTAAATTAGCTTAATTTTTAATAAAGACCACAGATATGTAACAGTTATAGAAATAGATAGTAAATGGCAAGCCAAAGGGGTGCTTAAATTACTACCAGGAGTAACCCCAAACATTTCAGGTTCAAAGATTTATCTAATAATATAGCATAGTAGGTGGTAAATGAGCTAATAAAGTAAGTAATATAATTCTATGTTGGAGTCCAAACACGTGTTAATAACATTTAACATTAACATTGCAGTAATTTATATAAAATGCTTGGTAGGAAGAGAATGTATTGTGTTATAACAAGAAGTATATCAGGAATAATCTCATTATTTTTGTCATTCAAATAGCTTGAAATTCTAGATAACCATATTTGGATAATGTTAAATTTATGGGAAAATTTTATTGAAAAACAAAACTAGTAAGGTATATAGTGAGCTAGTTCATCCGTCATCTCAGTGCTTAGCATGATGCCATATATAATAAAACTAAAACCAAAATTTAACATATTTTTATTTAGATATATTTTTTATTTGGCCAGTGGCTGATTTTATACCAACTTTCCTTTATTCTTTTCTCAGTCTCAAAACAGCGCTACCTGGTCATTGTTACTGAAACATTTTACCACTATGTCCAACTGTGGGCATTCCTCAGTGTTTGATCATAGCCTTGTGCTTTTTCCTACTGTAATTCTATCCAAGTGAACTCAGAATTCATATCTTCAGTCTTCCTGACAAGATCAAATCTCTATAATATATTTAAGTCACATTATGTCATATCTGCAGTGTAGAATCGACCTTATTCATATATATTCACAACTCACACTTCTCCCCTGCACATTATGCCTTCCCCTTATTATGCTATTTCCTCTCACCTTTTGCTTTTATTTATACTGTCCTATCACCTCAAAATTATTTCTTCTCTCTGCCATACACCTTTCACCAAACTGGCATTTGTGAATTATTACAATATATTTAAAAACAAAAACTAACTTCTAAAAACTCTAACATTCCAGGGGGTAAAAGTCTGGGAATTTAATATATCAGTTAAATGTAATAGAGAGGAGAAACAATATATAGAGATGCTATTTTAATAAATATTTTAATCATGAAGCATAAGAAATTATATGTGCAAGCAAGCCTTATTAGTCAAACGGTTTATAAATAGTAATGAAATTATATTAGTAAATTTGATTTGATGATGGATATTTGGAACATGTTGCTGATGTTAATATTTCTAATTCAATCATGAGACGTCTGTTAATCATATAAATCCTGTGTTTAAAGAGTAAAGTGCTCACTCTTTCAGAAATGAGTAATTTTTACTGACATAATAAGGAAAAAATGCTTTTTGGGACTCATATGCTCTTTAGCTGCCACCCTTTTAAAATATATATGCTTTATAAGAAATGCTTAAATATGCTAGAAGAAGCCTGTTTTTTAAAACACTAATTACACTTAAACTATTATATAAATCAACAAACTGAATTTGGTTATAATGTTTTCTTAAATGAATCACATCTGTCATTTATTAAATGTGTACTTCCTGAGCTCTTTGCTGAACTTCATCAAGTATTCTAGTTTACTCAAATAGCAATGAAGAATCTGAAGTTATGTGTGTCGATTACTTAACCTTGTTCATTTACGACATATTTTGATGCATAACAGTACTAAACTAATCTGAAGCTGTAAAAAGTGACAATAAACAACTTTAGCAGTCACTCATTAAATTCGAGGACTAAACTTAATTCTACTTTGTGAAAATAATCTATATTTAATCAGTTCTGTAATTTCTATTTTATTACACAAGCTTCAAATGTTCATCAAAGAAAAAATAGAAAAACAGAAGAGAAATTGAGAACCAGTCCTGAGTGATATTTTTTTTACCATTTAATTATTTTTACAATTCAACAGTAATTCATACATATTTGGCATTATATGTTTACCACCCATAGTTAGACTTCTTTCTGTCACCATGTATTTGATTCCTTTTACCCCATCTACCTCACCCCTCCTCCCCCGACCCTCTGATAACCACTAGTTTATTGTCCATGTCCATGAGTCTCTGTCAAGTTTGCTTGTCGCTTTTAGGTTTATATATCACATATATATAAGTAATATCATGTGGTTTTCACTTTTTTTCCATCTGAGTTATTTCACTTAGCATGATTACCTCAAGGACCAAGTTGTCACAAATGGCTGAGTAATATTCCATTGTATATGTGTACCACATGTTCTTTACCCAATCACCTATCTTAGGACACTTCAGTTGCTTCCATGTCCTGGCCATCATGAATAATGCTGCTATGAACATCGGTGTGCAAATATCTTTTTGGATATGTTTTCAAGTCTTTGGGGTAAATACCCGGTAGAGGGATTGCTGGATAATATGGTAGAACAACTCTTAGTTTTTTGAGGAATCTCCATACTGTTTTCTATAGTGGCTGTACCAATTCGCAGTCTCACCAGCAGTGTATGAGGGTTCCTTTTTCTCCACAACCTCTCCAACACTTGTTATTACTTGTCCTGTTAACAGCTATTCTAACAGGTTTGAGATGGTATCTCGTTGTGGTTTTGATTTGCCTTTCCCTAATAGCTAGTGATGTTGAGCATCCTTTCATATTCGTTGGCCATTTGTATGTCTTCTTGGAAGAAGTGTCTGTTCAAGTCCTCTGCCCATTTAATTCAATTATTTGTTTGTTTGTTACTGAGTTGTATGAGTTCTTTGTATATTTTGGATATTAGGCCCTTATCAGAGGCGTTACTTGCAAATATATATTTCCCATTCGTATGGCTGTCTCTTTACCATTTAATAGTTTCTTTTGCTGTACAGAAGCTTTTTAGTTTGATACAGTCCCATTCATTTATTTTTGCTTTTACTTCCCTTGCCTTTGAGGTCAAATTCATAAAATTCTCTTTAAGTCCAAGGTCCATGGGGTTAGTTCTTATGTTTTCTTCTATGCAATTTATTGTTTCAGGTCTTATATTCAAGTCCTTAATCCATTTTGAGTTAATTTTGGTGTGTGGTAATAGACGACAGTCTAGTTTTATTCTTTTGCAGGTGGCTTTCCAGTTTTCCCAGCACAATTTATTGAAGTGGCTTTCCTTTCTCTACTGTATGTTTTTGGCTCCGTTGTCGAAAATTATTTACCCATATAAACATTGTTTTACTTCTGGACTCTCAATTCTGTTCCACTGGTCTGTGTGTCTCTTTTTCTGCCAATACCATGCCGTTTTCATTACTGTCGCTTTGTAGTATAATTTGAAGACAGACAGAATGATGCCTCCAGCCTTATTCTTTTTTCTCAGGATGGCTTTGACAATTCAGAGTCTTTGTGCTTCCATACGAATCTGATGATTTTTTTGTTCTATTTCTTAAAAGAGCTCCAATGGGATTTTGAAGGGGATTGCATTAAATCTGTATAACGTTTTAGGTAATATGGTCATTTTAACTATGTTGATTCTTCCAATCCAAGAACATGGAATATCTTTCCATTTGTGTCTTCTTCTTTTAATGGGGTCTTATAGTTTTTATCATATAGGTCCTTCATGTGTTTTGTTAGGTTTATTCGTTAGGTATTTTATTCTTTTTGTCGCAACTGCAAAAATTTTTTTCCCACTTTTTCCAACAATTTATTATTGGGATATAGGAACACTATGGATTTTTAAACTTGATTTTGTATCCAGAGACTTTACTATATTTACTTATTGTTCCTAGCAGTGTTCTTGTGGCGTCTTAAGGGTTTTCTATATAGAGAATCACATCATCCACAAATAGTGACCGTTTGACTTCTTTGTTTCCTGTTTGGATGCCTTTTATATCTTTCTCTTGCCTGACTGAATAACAGTGGCGATCGTGGACAGCTTTGTCTTGTTCTTGATCTTAGAAGAAAGGTTTTTAGTTTTTCACCTTAAGTATGGTTTTGGCTGAGCGTTTGTCATGTATGGCCTTAATGATGTTAAGGTACTTTCCTTCTACACCAATTTTGTTAAGAGTTTTGATCATAAATGAATGCTGTATCTTGTCAGAGGCTTTTCCTGCATCTATTGCTATAATCATGTGATTCTTATTTTTTAATGTGTTTATGTGATGTATCACATTTATCGATGTGCATATGTTGAACCATCTCTGTGCCCCTGGGATGAAGCCCACTTGATCGTAGTGTATAATCTTTTTAATATGTTGCTGTATTCAGTTTGCTAGTATTTTTTTTTAGGATTTTTGCATCTGTGGTCATGAGAAATATGGGTCCGTAGTTTTCCTTTTTTGCATTATCTTTACCAGGTTTTTCTGCCATTTAATTTAAAACCGTTAGCTATGACTTGACTTGCTACTCTCAATTTCTAATCTCTGAGAAGAGAAAGTATGAACATTAGTTATCAAGAATCACTATAATTGTTCTGCACGCACACACACATACACTGACTTTTTATTCATCTTTGCTTAGATTTGTTTTGTTTCTTAATTTTTTTGCTCCTCATTACTTTGTGTAACACATGACTTCCACCGGAATCATTTTCTGCTATCTGAAATACATCCTCAAGAATTTCCTTTAGCACAGTCTCCTGTTAGTGAACTCCTGGGAGTTTTTATTTCTCTCAATGCCATTTTTCCTCCAAACTTAAGAGACATCATGACTTGTTATACAATTCTAAGGAGGAAAATATTTTCTTTCAGCAGATTGAAGATATTCTACTGCTTTTTGGCTATCAGATGCTAGTCATTTGAAGGTTAATTGTTTTTGTCTGCTTTTGTATTTTTCTTTGATTTTCTGTGATTTCAATCAGATGTGTCTAGGTCTTCATTTCTTCTTATCCCTTTGACATGCTTTTGTTTTATTCTTTCTGGTGTATTTAAATTTACAGTTGATTAGTTGATTCTAATAACGTAGGCTGCCTTTATTAGAAAAAGGAAGACCTATATATCTTCATTAATGTTTTCATGATTTTTAAGTCTTTTAGTTTCTTAGAGTTTAAATCCATCAGATTTGTTTTTTAACACAACAATTTAAATTGTCCTTGTTTATTTGCTTCCAAAAGAATCAAGTTTCCAAAGAATCCTGAAAAATCAATTATCTTTAAATTGTAACACTTTATCTTGATTATCTCAAGGGGAGATAATACTTTATCTACAGTGCAGGTTGGGGAAGTATTTCCAAGAAATGCAATGAGTTAACTATACTCTATCAAAATTTTTTGTATTTGTTTTCTTCTACTTCAAAACTTAATGTTAAAATATTTTACTAGTTTGCCTGATGGTTTGAGTTTCTTCTCCCAACATTTCTGTGTGGGCTTTTAGACAGTCTACATGTGGACAATTATTAGCATTATATCAGTTTCTGAATCAAAGAAAGACATTTGGAGGATAGAATCCTCAAGAGGAAAAGGGCAGAACTGTCCAGATTATAAAAATGTACTTCAGATATGAATTCACCTTTCATTTTAACTTTTCAGTTCATATATTTTATTTAATGTCATGAATATATAATAAGTAACAGAACATAACATTTTACTAAAAGCTAACAAGAGTAAAATTTAAGTTGCATCCACAAAAAATGCAATATATATTTTAGGTAGAATGTAACCACACAACTTTAAAAATTATCTTCATGCCTAGTTGACTATAGAGTGTAGGTTATCTTTGAAAATCATAATATATCTTGAATTAAGTATATCCTCAGTCATCATTAAAACCACTGAGGCATCTATACAAGAAATTTAAATTTCACTGGTAACATTCACTTGCCTTTTAAAAGAAGTACTATTTAGTGCCTGTTGAGTAGTAAAATTTCTTTATAGCGACTGTGTATCTTATGTAATCCGGAAATTTTGTTAGGGTTAAGCCTGGCAAAGCTTTTAGGAGAATTTTTTTGTTGAATGTGTAACCATAAAAGATTCAGCTGTTGTAATTTCTTCTCATCACTCATATCCCTGTATGACATTATTTTAAAACTTTTAGAGAATCATGAATACTTTGTTCATAGGAAGAACCGAATATTCCAATCTTATTACGAATGAGTCCTATGTTACCAGACCCAGAGGACTTAAAACAAACAAACAAAAAAAAAACCCTAAATTTTCTAATTCTTTCAACTCATTTCTCTTCTCATATTTTGCTTTTATTTTCAGGTATCTGACATATAGGCAGATAAGAATGTTTAACTGAACTCACAGCACCCATATACTCATGATAGCTACTGAGCCATCTGTCTTCAGTCAATCTTGGGGCTTCTTTGCCCAATTATATTGGATAGCACAGGATTCCAGGGGCTTTATATTGTCCCTGGAAATGGGAAGAGGCCTTAATACATGGCAATAGCCATTACTGTCATTGTTGCTTTTGCTACAAGAAGCTATTGGCCTTGTCCTTTGTTCTCTGCCAACACTTGGCACCTTTTAGGACAGAGTTCTGACCCTTGCAGCAGCTTCTTTGTGACAGGAAGATCAGAACTTCTCTTGCAGCTTTTAATGAGCTGCTTATTAGGTAGCTGAAGATTTTCTTTAAATAAGCTCTGGAAGTTCAAAGACATAATTCCTCTGGCAGTAAGAACAGCCTATGCCTTAGAAAGCTTAGGTATGATTAGAACGTTTTAATGGGTGACAAGGAAAGGGAGCATTAGAAGACATTTTTTTTCCATTCTTTCTCTTTTACATATATGAGGGACACAGAAATTATCTCAATATATTACCATGCTGCGTATACAAACCGTGTTTGAGGAACCAAGAAGTATAGGTGAATGTTTCAAACTTTTCCCTGTGAGGACCCTTCCTCAAGACTGGTCCAAAGAACACAGGTAGTTCTCTGTAGTCCGTCAAATAGTAGTTTCAGAGAAAAAAATAGTAATATAATGTTTACATATATTTTATATATTTTAAATGTAAGATTAAATGTATTTTTCATTAACTGCTATTGCACTGCATGCTGAAGTTATACAAGTAAATCAATAACTTCTTAGTATGGCATACACTATAAGAATAACTTTCTAAATTTAAAAGAATCAGTAAGACATCAATAAGAATGTACAGTGTAAATCAGTATGTGCTGGGGTAACTTAAAGTAAGAAAGTTATGTTTTTTAAAGAAGCAGAGGCAAAAGAAATGTGTATCTGATAAATGGTTTTTATTGGACCAGCAGTCTCTAGGCGCATTGATTATTAAGAAGCTTTATCCAGTAGTGGGATAGAGGATCAGCACTTTGTGCAATTTTCTAACAAAACACAGTGAACTTTCTATGAAACCATTTGCTTTTTTTCCATGAGAAATTGCAAAACAGTGCCTTCTGTGATAAAAATTTTTAAATTTATCTCTATAAAAGTACAGTCCTAAACTACATAGACATCATTGAGAACTGCCCTTATCCAAGAGGACTACAAAAAGCAAGCACCAGGTTACATTTATTCACACAGAAGGTTAATTTCCAAATACATTTTTCAAAAGATGCTATTGCAAAACACCAATTTTATTCAAAGGGCAAGTACACATGTGATGCACTGATTATAACCCAGATAACCTGCAATTCTAAGGTGTTCGTGATTCTCTAACTACCTCCATACAGATTAGATGCAAAACCAATATCCCAGAGAAAAATGATGAATTAATCGTAAGGAATGAGGACTTAACAGAAAATTAAGTTCAGTTATAAAAGTAAGAGAATAATTTTAAAATATACAAATGAATATATATTTAATTTTCAAAAACACTACTACGAGCTAAATACCATTATAAGCTCCATTTTACATTTGAAGTTACTGAGAATATTATATTTTCTAACTAGTTACCACAAATTTAGTGGCTTAAGCCAACATACATTTATTATCTCACAGTCTCTGTAGATCAGAAGTTTTGGCCATGGTCTCACTGGGCTGCAATCCAGGTATCAGTCAGGGCTACAGTCACATTAGAGGATCCAATGGGGAAAAACAGGCTTCCAAGATCTTCTAGGTTATTAGTAGAATTCATTTCTTTGTGACTGTAGGTTGAAATTATTATTTTCTTGATAAAGACAGCTCTCACTTCCCAGAGGCCATCTACAGGTCCTTGCTATATGACAAATAAAATGAAATAAATTGTGGTGTTAATATATGTTACAAGGCCGCCTATTCAAATGATTATTGGCCTTTCATGTTTCCTCCTCTTCAAAATTCCTATTTTGTTCATTTTTTCCAGTTTTATTGATAAATAATTGACATAGATCACTAAAAGTTTAAGGCGTACGTCATAATGGTTTGAGTTTCATGTACAGTGGACCCTTTAAAAAATGCAGGGCAGAGGGACAGAGACCCCTGCATAGTCAAAAATGTGTGTATAACTTTTGATCCCTTAAAAACTTCAGTCATCCCTCGGCATCTGTAGGGGATTGGTTCTAGGATCACCTGGCAATGTCAAAATCCAGGGACATTCAAGTTTCATACAAAATGGCATCAAACAATACATACAATCGGCCCTCCATATCCACAGATTCCAACCTCAGATCAAAAGTACTGAATTTGCAGATGCAAAACTCCAGGATATGGAGGGCTGACTATATATTCATTGAAAAAAATCTGTATAAAGTGGACCCATGCAGTTCAAACCTGTGTTGTTCAAGAGTCAATTGTATTGTGAAATAATTACCACAGTAGGTTTAGCTAACATCCATCATTTCATATAGAAACCAATAAAAAGGAAAAAAAAAGTTTTCTCCTGTGATGAGAACTCTTAGAATTTACATTCTTAATAACTTTCCTTTACCGTAGTCTCAGGTTGTCCATGGTTTTGCTTTCTGTGTTCAACCTACAGTCTGAAATTTTAAGTAGTGTGATAAAATCTCATGTGATTCCACTCCATCCTGTTGGGACTGTGAATCATCCCTTCGTCCAGCATATCCATCACGCACACACCATCTCCCACTCCCCACCACACTACCATCACCCAGCAGTGCCTTAGTAGCTATCTCAGTTATTAGATTTACTAGGGTGGCATCACAGCGCTTATATTCAAGTAACCCTTATTTTACTTAAGGCCACAACGGTAGTGATGCTGGCAATTCACATACACCAAAGAGAAGCTGTAAAGTGCTTCCTTTAAGTGAAAAGGTGAAAGTTCTTAATTTAATAAGAATAAAAATTATATGCTGAGGTTGCTAAGATGTATGGTAAGAACAAGTCTGTGAAAATGTGAAGGAAAAAGAAATTTGAGCTAGTTTACTGAGAGAGACCACATATTATTAGAGTATATTGTTATAATTTATTAGAGTATATTGTTATAGCTTATTAGAGTATATTGTTATAATTGTTCTATTTATGGATAATCTACTGTGCCTAATTTAAAAATTAAACTTTATTATAGGTATGTGTGTATGTATAGGACAAAACAGTATACAAAGAGTTTGGTACTATCCAGTTTCAGGCATCCATTGAGGGATCTTGGAATGTATTCCCAGTGGATAACGGGGACTACTGAGTATCACAGAGCAGTGATAATTGTAGTCATCACGTTGTACATTACGTTCCTAGTATTTATTTACCTTATAATGGGAAGTTTATACTTTTTGACCACCTTCCTTTAGTTGCTTCTCCCCCGACCCTGTCTCAGGCAACCACAAGTCTGATCTCTTTGTTTCTATTAGTTTTTGTAAGATTCCATATGAGATCGTACAGTATTTGTCTTCCTCTGTCTGGCTCACTTCATTTAGCATAATGCTTTCAAAGTCCATCTATATAGTCAAAAATAATAGGATTTCTTATTTATGGCTGAATAATGTTCTAGTTATATATAAAATTATGGCATCCACAAATAATGACAGTTTTACTTCTTCCTTTCCAGTATTGATGACTTTCTTTCTTTTTCTTTCCTAATTGCTCTCACTAGGACATTCAATACTATGTTGAATTAAAGTGGCTAGAGTGGGCATCCTTGTTTTGTTCCTGATCTTAAGGAAAAAGCTTTCAGTTTTTCACCATTGGGTATGAAGTTAGCTGTGGGTTTGTCATATGTGATCTTTATTATGTTGAGGTACTTTCCTTCTGTACCCATTTTACTGAGATTTTTATCATAAATGGATGCTGTATCCTGTCAAATGCTTTAGATGCATCTATTGAGAATGGTTATATGATTATAGTTTTCTTATAATGCCATTGCCTAGTATTAGGATAGTCCTGGCCTCATAAATGATTTGAGTGTTCTCACTCTTCTATTTTCTGAATGAAACTGAAGACTTGGTGTATATGTTTAATATTTGGTAGATTTCAGCAATGAAACTGGACTTAAATTTCTTTCAACAAAAGATTTTGAACCACGAATTTAAATCTTTGAAAGATAGATGATTGTTCAGGGTATCTATTTCTCCGTGAGTGAGTGTTATAGTTTGTGTTTTTCAAGGAATGTGTTCATTTCATCTAACTTGCCGAATTTATGGGCATAGAGTTTTTATGGTATTTACTTTTATCTTTGTTAATGTCTGTAGGATCAGTCATGATGTTTCCTAATTCATTTCTGATATTGTTAATTTATATCTTATTTTTTTAATTTGGTTAGGGATATCAATTTTATTGATCTCAAAAAACAGGTTTTGCTTTCATTGATTATTTCCTAGTGTGTTTGGTTTTCAATTTCATCAATTTTTATGTAAATTTTTATTCTGCTTCTTTTGGCTTTAATTTGCTCGTCTTCCTATAGTTTCTTAAAATAGAAGCTTAGGTTAGTGACTTGAGAGTTTTCTCGTGTTTTAAATATGAGCATTCAATGTTTTACATTTACCTTCTAGAACTCCTTTAGTTGCATCTCCAAAATTTGTATGTTTTACTTTCATTTTTGTTCAGTTTAAAAAATAATTTTTTAATTTCCCTTAAGGCTTCCACTATGATCTGAGACTTTTCCACTGAGGTTTCCTTTTTCTGAAATGTCATTTCTCCCAAAGTCCTTATAGTTTTCTTAGTTTTTTTTTTTTTAAGTCATTATTCAAATGTTATCTTCCTAGTGATGCTGACCATCTTATTTGAATTTGTAATCCTAGGCATACCTTTTCCTTCTCTCTTAAAAATGTTTCCTTTAGATGATCTGTCATCTTCCAATATTACAGTATATTGCTCATTATCTGTCCCATGTCACCAGAATGTAAATTTAATGAGATCAGAAATTTTTTTCCATTGACTCCTCAAAATGTATTGTAGCACTTGACGCATTGTAAATGCTGAATCTTCAAAAGTCTATGAATAATTGTCTTCTTGAAGCTACTCAAATTATTATTCTGACAATATATTCTAGACCTTACTCTGAATTAATGTGTTAACATATTTTAATATGTGCATATTAATTATATATAATTTCAGTAGTGCTTTAAGGTTCAGATTTCATCCTTATAACAGCCATTTTAAATATTCAGAAGAGTACTTTAATCTACAAATTAGAAAATAAAATCTCCAAGAATAAAATGATTTATATAATTTGAAAGTCTAGAAATAGGAAAGTTGAACTTTATAAGTTCTACTATTTATAAACTTAGCACCTTTATAGCATAGACGTAAGTGCAAGCAGTAGCTCACATGAGAGATGTAAATGTGGACCTCAACAGTTACATTGTTCTACTATTTATAAACTTAGCACCTTTATAGCATAGACGTAAGTGCAAGCAGTAGCTCACATGAGAGATGTAAATGTGGACCTCAACAGTTACATTGCATATATATTTATGATATATAAATCCATGTGTGCCTAAATATATAATGAGTTTATGAAGTGATCTATGAATATTTTAATCATTAATAGTAAAATTAAATTAATAGTAAAACTAAGTGTCTAACTTTATTTTATAAATCATTAACATCTACTGTTAGAAGAGCCTACTGATATTCTTTTTTCAAATATAATTTGAGTAGAAATTTAAATATAGTTCATGTGTCCTCTAAGAGGACTATTTTAAAGTGAGAGTGTATTATCATTTCAGTAGCCAGGCAAAGTTATGACATATTCTAACTCTCAAAACATAGCCAAAGGCTTCTTAATTCCCCTGGGACATTATTATTTCTAATAACTAGATTTCCACAGTTACATTACTATTATAGAGCTTCATTAATATCTAAGATGTATTTAGCTCTCAGGTAGCAAAATCTTACTCTAAAATTTATCAGATGTTCCTTCATGAGTTTGAAAAAATTAGGAAATATGATTGTTTTCAAAATTATCTTCAATCTCTGTTAGCCATCAAGAAAATCATAGATAAAAAAAAAATCTGATCATTTTGTATCTTTAACTATTTCAAATACAGTGTTTCCCAGCTTAATGGAGCTTTGGAAAATTTTAACAGCAATTCAAAATTATGTACTCAATCAACTTTTATATTTTTGGTATATTGTTTATTTTTCTCTTCTGAAAATACTGGGTTAGAACACTTCATAAATGCAAATTATCCATTTCATTCAATTAAAAAGTATGCAATAGTACTGTCTTAAATGTATCCTTCAAGGATTGTTCTCCAAGTTTCTACTACATGAAAAATTAATCACATTTATCACAGTCATAATAATTACTTTGAAAGTCCATGCCAAAATGTGGATAAATAATTACAATAATTTTTTATCTTTATTCATACTAGACTAATGCTTAAAGAGGTTTTAAATACAAACCATATTAAATGAGACAGTGATCACTAGAGTCTCAATAACTCCTTATAGTGTACATTTAAACACAAATGAGCTTAGAATATGGAGGAAAACGAAAGCAGGGGAAGAGATGATAGGAAAAAGGGCAAGGGATTGCTCACATTTTTGCACTGTTTTCTTCTCTTTCACTTTCAGTCACACCTTGTCAACCACTTTGCTGGTTCCTCCTCGTTTCCCAGTCCCGGAAATACAGTCTCCCAGGCTTTATTCTTTAAATCTTCTGTAGCTATAAGCTACCCACATGAGCTCCACCAGTCTCATGGATATAAGTACCACTACATGCTTTCTACTTTCAAATTATAACTCTACTGTATACTTATCTATTTAACATCCTATTGGAACATTCCACCAGGATGTCCAAAACCAAAGTCCTGTTCTCAGCTCACAAACCTGCTCTTCTTTGCCTTTTCCATGTCAGTGTAGAATGATCGTTTTATCCATTTAACAGGAAAAACACATGTACATGTAGAGGTCTCCTGGATTATTTCCCCTCCTGTCTCACTTGCAATACAGCGCCAAATGATGTACTTTAAAGACAGAATCAACATCCAGAAACTAACTTTTTATCACTAACTATTCCACTATGATTCTGGTCCAACTCATTATCAACTTTTATATGAATTCAATAAACTTTCAATTACATTTTTGATTCTGCTCTTAATCAATTATAGTCAGTTCTCAACAAAGCAGCCAGGATTCCACTTCTAAAATGCCTTTCTGACAAAATTCCCCTGCTGCTCAAAATCCTTCAGTGGTTTTCCATTCACTCAAAGTAAAAGGTAGAGACTTCACAGCAGTCTTAAGTCCTCCATGTTCTGGTTACCAGTTAATTTCCACTTTATCTCCTACAGCAAACTGACACCCACTGTACACTGTTCAAATATCACTGAACAGAGGCGTTTTCTCTGACTACAGCATGTAAAACACTCCACCACTAAGTTAATACTCCATATTTCCCATCTTGCTTTACTTTTGTCCAGAGCACTATCACCACATACTCTATATAATTATTTACTTCTTGCCATTGCCCACTACAATGTCAGCTCCGTCAGACAAGGACTACTGTTTTGTTTACTGAATCTTGATAACTGCGCATCAAAATTACTCCATAAAAATTCAGTGTACTGATATTAATAATGTCCACTTCTTTTTCTCAATTTTACCAGGAATCCTAGGTATTATGCATTGTTTCCTATATCTCATTCTAAATATCCCTTATTATTCATCCCCACCCCTCCTTCCTTCTACTTATACCACTAGGCCTCAGAAAACTTTTGTTTTTGATCAAATTACTTAACTGTATCTTCATCCTCTTCCAGAATATTTCTACTACCTTAATTGAAAACAGTAATTTTTTTTTTTTTTTTTTTTTTAAAGTAGAACCTGTTTACTTAGCCTCATGCCAGGCACGTAAGAATCATGAGGGAGGTTAGTGTTCTCACAATCCAATGCTGTCTCCAGACTATTTGTCTCCTACTTATAAAATCTCTTCATTCGGTTAAGTTCACGACATTCTGCTTTTCCACACCCTCTCCATTTATTTTTGTCATCCACGAACTATCTGGTCTTTTCTAGTATTGGAAACTTCTGGCATCTGCTCATAACTAACCGTTCTGTTGTTTGTGACTTCACCTTTGATGTGATCTGCCCATCGAGCCCATTTGCCTAAGATCTTTGATCTCTAGTGACCTTTTGCTCCATTATCCCCAAAACCAACTTTTACTTGTAAAAATCTCATATCTTATGCAAGTATTAATTATCTGACATTATTGAGCTCTTCAGTTTCTTTCAGAATTTGCAATTCACAAATTGCAAATTCCTTCTTTCACAGTCATATGAAAATTTTCTATTGTCTTTTATTTCCTAAACAATTCAGAAGTCTTCACAACCTAATTCTGTTAATTTATATTATCAAATATACAACTATACCTGTCTTTTTTCTATGAATTACAGTGTTAAATGGGCATGTGGCTCTCCTTAACAAAGCCTTCTCCATTCTTGCTGTGAACTGAGGCTCTTTGCTCCTTTCTCTATACCCTGCCCTGAGTGTACTCAGTTGATTCAGTTATTTAAAATACTAATCATATGCAGATGACTTCATTTATTTCTCAAGGAAAGGACATTCATTTGGATTATAGATCCATATTCAAAATGACACTTACAGATTTCACACCCAAATTAGCATATTTGAAATGTATCATTTCCCACCTCAAGTGTTTCCTTTTTCCTTGTTTTCTTCATTTTAGTAAATGGTACTACCATCCACCTAGTTGGTCAACTCAGAAAACGTTAGTATAATCTTTGATTCCTCTCTCTTTTCATCCCCTATATTCAAGCCATCATGACATCCTAGATATTCTACCTCAAAAAATATGCCTCAAACTTGTCCATTTTAAATACTGAAAAACAGAACAGGTATAATTAGAATTTATCTAATTAAAAGGCATGTTGGTAGAGAAAAAAGTAGAGGTCTTTACTGGATTTAGATCAATATTTCTCTTAAAAATAAGGTATCAGAAAGTAAAAAAACTCTACCAACTTTCCTTATATACCTACTGTTTTTGTTTCCAAGTTTTAATATTCTTTAACATCCTCCATTTTCTTACCTAAACCTCTTATAAAATATACCTTTAGAAAATAAAATTTATGGGTACTGATATATCTGTTTACACTATTCATAATCTTTCTAAAATTTATTCTTCCATTGTTTCTGACATCCTAGATGAAACCATCACAAAGCCAAGTGTTTGTTTTTTGGACTTGTCATTACTTTTTAGAACTGGATGCTATTCATACACACCATATTATATTAGCCACATCATATAATTATTGAACATTTTTTTTAAAAAGTCTAAAAGCAGCCAGAGGTAAAAAAAAATACCTTCAGCAGATTTCTCAGTAATTATCAAGCTGACCATAACAGAATGACATATTTAAATTGCTAAGAGACAGTAAGTTTCAACCTAGATTTTTACACCCAGTGAAAAATCTTTCCAACATGAAAAATAAGCATGCTTTTTAGAAAAACAGAAAACAAAAACATTAACCTCCAAAAATTGTGACATTAAAGGGTATATATAAAAGGTAGTATCAGGAAAAACAATTATCTTAGACAATAATACAAATTGCAAGAATGAAGTTAAAAATGCTAATGTATATGCAAATATAAATGCATACTAATTTTCACTGAATGAAACAATAACAGTATGTCTTAAGGAATTTTAACTTTCTTAAAGTGCACTATAACAATAATGCAAAGAGCACAAGAAGGTTATCAATGTGTTCAAATATGCTTTCATAATTGAATAGGAGGTAAAAATTATATTGAGGAACAGGCCATTTCTATAACAACCAAATAAAAATAATAAACAGGAAAAATAAGAGAATTGTTAGGTTAGGATTAAATAATATATAAAGCAGCCGTTATAGGACATTTGGTCCACACCAAATGGTCCTTGATTCTTTGTCCTGTCCAAAACATCCATGCTTAAGAAAATCCCTGGATTCAAATAACTCATAATGTTCATTTCTATTTTAGATTTATACTGTTTTCTTGGTGTAATACCTGTGTTCTGGCCGTGCTGCCAATAAAAGCCCTTCTCCCTCAGTAGCCTAGCTCATAATGACACATGGAGTTAGGCAGATGGGTCAGGGTTTGAGTCTGATAGAACAGCAGGACTTACATCAACTATAAGTTAAATTAATGACTCAATGGACATTTTGGACAGGACCAGATACCTACAACCTTGTGTTGTGGACCGAATGTCTACATGGACATTTTAGACAGAATCAAATGCCCACTAATCAAAACAACTAAACGAAGCTTATATGAGATACCCTTTTGATATAAGAAAATAGTCTAACAAAGGATGAGGGGAAAAAAATAACCAAAAGAAAGCAATGTAAGCATCTTCATGTCAGCCAAAAATGCCTATTGAGGAACAGAAAGACATTTTGTAGGAATAAAGCAGTCGAATTTTCAGGATGCTATCACAAGCCTAACTCTATATACATATCTAATACCACACCTTCAAAATATCCACATTCAGAAAGGAAGCCTTTCACCCATCTCATTTAAATCTGATAGAACAAGCTTACTAAAAAACAAACACCTGCACAATCAACAAATTATCTATTTTATCTATAATTTATATGTATATACATACATATACATATTTATATATACTTCTAGAAACAGAGTAGATGAATATGTTAATCGTGTAGGTTATATTGTATTTGATCTCTTCCTCCCCACCCATCTCTCCCTCTCCCACTCTCTCTCTGCCATCTTACAATAAGCCTGAGTTACCTAAGGAACATCCTAGCAATTAATGTGCTTCAATATTGTAACTGCTGTGTTAGTTAAACTAATGTTAACTTTCAAAAATAATTGTGGTATGATTTTTTGATAGCCATGTATCTATGTAGACACAACTTTACTCATTAGGTCATTTAAAAATATCCTATCTTTATGGTTTTATCAAAAATAGCAGTTACTATTTCAATTTTTTACCTGTTATACTAGAACAATCACCAAATTGTATGGAATAAATAATTTATATGTTGTATTAGTTTCCTGGGCTATCATAAAAAATTATCACAAACTGGGTGACTTAAAACAAGAAATGTATTTTCCCATAGTTCTAGAAGCCAGAAGTCTGAAACAGGCCATCAGCAGGGCCCTGCCCTCTTTGAAGCCCTAGGAAAGGATCTATCTTTGCCTGCTAGTGCCTCCTGGCATACCCTTGCTTAGGACCACATAATTCCACTCTGCCTTTGTCTCGATGTGGCCTTCTTCCTGTGTCTCTTTGTCCAAATCAACCCCTCCCTTCTTTTATAAAGATACCACTAGTCATTGGATATAGGGCTCAAGATTTCATCTTGAAATCCTTAAAGAGTTACAACTGCAAAGACCGTATTTCCAAATAAAGCCACATACTAAGGTTCTTAGTAGAGGAATTTTTCTTCTTTTTTTTTGGGTGCACTATTTAACCCAATACATACATTTTCTTTTTCCTTCCTTTTTTCTTTTGTTCTTTATTGTGATCTATTTTATCTATATCACCTCATACACTTTCTTCTTTTGTATAAATTCTCAAGATTATGGTAAGATTTTTTCTAAATAGCAAAATTTTTTTAAGGTATGATTGACATATATTAGTTTCAGGTGTATAATGCAATGATTCAATGTTTTCATATACTGCAAAACAATCATCAAACTAAGTCTAGTTAACATGTCACCATACCTAGTTACAGAATTTCTTATAACTTGTAAGATTTACTCTTAGCAATTTTCAGATATGCAATACCGCGTTAACTATAGTCACCATGACTTATTTATTCATACCTTTTGATCCTCTTCACCAATTTTTGCCCACCCTCAACTCCTAATCTCAGAATAGCTGGATCATATGGTAATTGTTTTTAATTCTTTGAGGCATCTCCATACTATTTTCCATAGTGGCTGCACTAATTTACATTCCTACCAACGGTGCACAAGGGTTCTCAACCTTGTTGCCAATGCTTGTTGTTTGTTTGTTTGTTTTTTTAATAAGAGCCATTCCAGCAAGTGTGAGGTGATGTCACTGTGATTTTGATTCGCACTTCCCTGATGATTAGTAATGATGAGCATATTTTCGTGCACGTTGTGGCCAGCTGCATGTCTTCTTTAGTAAAATGTTTTCAGATCCTCTGCCCATTAAAAAAAATTAGAAATTGTCATTTCTATACCACAAAGAAATCAAACGATAGGCTCTAATTAGAGTGCTCAAGCTACTCAGTCCACCTCTGGTTATGTTTTTCTAAAAAAGCATTACCATTGACAAGTGGTATAAGAGTTAAAAGTAGTTTATTGGAATCAAGTAGGTTCATGTTCAGATCTAGGGCCTAATAAGTGCATGAGACTATAAGCTTCCATAAGTATTGGCTTAAAGTGGAAGCACTTTGCTGTGTGTAAATTAAATAAGAAGGGGCAAATAAACCTGTTAACACAATAAAAGAGACAGAGTAGGCAATCCATATATTGTAGTCTATTGAGACGTAAACTAACCCAGTGAATATCATAGTGACACCTCACGTGACGTCAATAGTATGGTTTGCTTTATGAGCTCAGGGAGGCAAAATAAACCTGAAAATGGAGCTATGTTTTATTTTCATAATCAGATATTTATTTTAAGCCTCAATGAATCGTGTGGACAAGGCAAAGCTAGCCTGGATAAGCTGCTGATCATTGCAAACAGACTATCAAGGCTAAATCACTGACCCCCTCCTATGCTTTATTTATTCTTGTAGTACATTCGTCATAGCAACTAATATTGCCATTTTATAGAATGTTGTCTTTCTGAACAAAAGCTGCAAGTTTCAAAATATACTATGAAAGACAGCAATATGTAGTATTACATAAAATTCACAAATTGAATTATGCCTTAAAAGTCTAAGCTTCTGTTGCTTACTTAATCAATTTTTAATCAGAAATTATATGAAAAATAAATTTGTCTATGCTAACTTTTATAATATTGAAAATGAGTCTTGGTCTCTCAGCTGTAGAAAAATGTCCCTGCACTTGTAGTACACTGTAAATTGCCAGATGCATCAATTAATCTTAGCAACTTAGAAGCTTCAGGCATTAAAATCAGTTCGACACCCATGGAATAGAATACTTCTAACTCCATACACTACAGAAAAGTATACCTCCTGTATTCAGATCCCTAACATTACATTAAAACATGCTTCCTGTTTTCTTAATATGACATACGGTTAAGAAATCTGCTCAGATGTTTCACTGTGACAATGTTATTCTCCAGCACATCATTCTACCCTTTTATTCTGTGACAAGTGTTGTGCTTTTATTTGCTTCTAAGAACTTTTTTAAAAATGTGTTCCACAGCATAAATATAATTATTTGCAAATTCTCCCCTAGCATTAACATAAAATCTCAAGTTAAGAAAATAGTTAAGAATTAAGTATTACAGAAAACCTCAGATCAACTTTATTTCATCTTTGTTCGAATACCTCTTTGCTCTAGTCTTGTTGTGGTAGCAGTTGAAAACATTTTTGACCCACTCATAGACATTTTTATAAATTTTTATTTTTCATTTGTGTCTATTTTACTTTATTAACTTAAGGGATACACACACAGCCCTTAAGTAACATTTTAAGAGCTTTACATCTATAATTATTATATCATATTTATATATTCTCATTTCTCCTACATGATACCATTATGTCAAGATATACAACAAATATTTCTTAAATGGATTTTTTTTTTCCTAATGCCACTGAAAATATGTTACAGTATTCTCAACAGAGTTGATAATTCTCAATCTTGTGTCAAGGCTTTTCATAACGGGGGATGAATGAAAGTATTACAAATTTGGGTATCTTTTTATTGATATTTAATGGTTATAATGCCCTGATAGCTTGATAATGCTGAGTACTAAAAGAAACATACTTTGAAGTTGTATCTTCCAAAGGATGCTTTAGTTTATAAAGCTGGTAGCATTATTATAGTTAGTTTGTTTTTAGAATATACATCAAATACAAGTGATATCATTTCCAGTAAGAGCTAGATTAAATCTCAAGTTCACAGTATTTATCTAAAGAAAAGAGAGTCTTTTGAAATGAAGTTTCAGTTTCTTCTTTAAAGACAGTTATGAGTGTGTCTTAATGTGGCTGCTTTAAATATTTCCAAATGTAAGAGGTTAAAAAATTCAGTCTATAGGGGCAGAGTGCCTGTTTCTAAAACTTGAATCTGACACCTTATGTGTGGCCTTGAGGAAATGATTTACTATCTCTATACATCTTTAAACCAAGGTAATAGTAGTATCTTACATAGTTGGATTATTAAATGAGCTAAAGCACATAAAAAGTATAGAAAAGTTTCCATACTTATGATTCTTACTAACATGACAATGATAGGAAACAGTCTTTTAAGTATTTTGTTGATGAAAAACTTATTCTAAATGGATATTGTCTAGATTTGGGTATAAAATATTATTAGAATTCTAAACTAAATTTATATCAGATGGTAAAGTTTACTTTAGAAATTGAGGTAAATGTTGGTAATAAAATAGAATCCACTATTTTGAGTTCTGGCTCTTTTCTATTTTATGTTTCATAAAAATTAGATATAAATTTAACTTATTTCTATAGATATATAATTTTTTTCTTACACTTTCATAAGCTTTAAGAATTAAGCTTCTATGGCCTAGAATATGTTAAATCATGTTGGAATTATCTGTTTCTTAAAGATTGCACCACACTCGCAAAATTATGCTATGTCTATGGTAAAGTTTAAATAATAAATTTTAATGAAAATTTGTTATTAAATTTTGTCTGTTTTACTCATCTGTATCCTTAGATCTAAAAAAAAAACATATTTCAAACTGGCATTCAGTAAATATTTGTTGAATGAAGGAATTTCTTTATATGCTAAGTATTTTATCTTATTTATAGTAATTCTGTAAGGTTAAATATTTCAGATGAAGACAGTAAAAATTAAAGAGGTTAAGAAATTCACCCTCATCTAGAGTCTCCAAAGTTTGAGATATGAATTTAACCTAAGTAAGTCTGACTAAAATCCATAATTTTAAACATTTTTATCAATCACTATATGCTTTCTAATGGCACGATTTCTCTGAAGTTCCACATTTGTTCACAATACGTTCCCCAAGGGCAATCTACTAAGTAGAAATTAGCCCATGCCATTATTTGAACATATTCTTGATTTTAAAAATAAAAATTAGTCTAAGGTCATGCCACCCTGAACAAGCCAGATTCCGATGGATCTCGGAAGCTAAGCAGGGTCAGGCCTGGTTAGTACTTGGATAGGAGACCACCTGGGAAGACCAGGTGATGTAGGCATAAAAAATAAAAATAGAAAAGAAGGGATTGTAAGCTGACAAGGTCTTTGCAATCTATGAGGTCAGCCAAGGACTGACTCACCTAAATAAATAAGTAAAAATTAATAAACATAAGCACTTGTACAATCCATCTATGCCTTTGTAATTTTGAGTTAATTAGTGATCCAACCACATATGGCTTTAGGGGAAAGAGGTTTGTAACACTGAGGATGATATTTTATGGTCATTTAACAAATCTTTGAAAGAGCTCAAATCGATTAATGAATAAAAAGGAGCTAAAGATTATGAGACTGAGTTAAGAGGATTCAAGGTTGAGTACAGAGAAAACGTTTCTATCCATTTTAACTATCATTCTGAGGAACGATCTTATAAATTAAGGAGTACTGGTAAAAAGCAAAATAGAAGTGAGGATAAAAAAAAGTAGATCTGTAGCATGGATCTTAGCTTTCTTAGATGTATAGATTATATTTAACCAACTATTCATGTCAATTCAATTATACAGAAAGTTCCTGAATTTGTTAGCTATTCAGTACAGGAAAGTACTTAACACTTTCTAAGTTTTCAGAATGTTTTTTTTCTTTGAAAAGCATTTCTATTTTTACAAAATGACAAGCAGCCTTATTTTTGAGGACTATCAAGAAAATAAAACCATTCTCCATATAAATTTGAAAAGTTGTAATGTATCTTTCAAAGAATTCTTTAAGTGCTGAGATGAAAATCTGCCACAAAATTGAGTGAGAAAGAAATTATGACCTTTAAAATATTATATTAAATTACAATTATATTAAAATCACACAAGAAAAACTTTAGAACTGAATATTTTAATATCTATTAAAAAATTTATAGTAAGAGTAGTTGTTGATATCTACATGTTAAAATTTTTAAGTCATCATTCAATAAGATGAAAGTTGATATGTTATTAAAGTAAAATTAAATACATAGTTCAACAGTCTATCTTAGGCATGAGGAAAAAATTAAGTTTTATATTTCCAATTTTAGGAATTATACCATAGTTTTTACAATTTTCCTATTCTTTGTCGATTAAAAATGAAAAACTCAGAATTATATGTTATTTGTAGCTGTTTACTGACTATTGGGAATTTTTTAAATGATTGGTTTTAGAATGTTCAAAGAGGCATTGAGTATGTATCTACATTTACCTGTTATCTATTTTAAAACTGAGTATATCTTGATATTTCTAATTCCAACCAGAATTACAAGGTTTTATCTCTCTACTTTACTTATAGCTATTTCCTTCAACAATGAGAACTAATTTTTATTATCAAGATATTCACTAATTTGTTCAAACCTATAATGCACATGCCCTTGAAAATGGGCCAAATTAATTAGATCAGACTATGAAGAAATGTATGCCATATTATAGAGAACAACAGAGCAATAAGCTGGTAATTATACTATAACATAATTGAGGGGTTAACTACTGAGTATGATACCCATGGTCGTGAACAGCTTAACAGAGAGATCAGGGAAAGTGACAAAGAACACACTGCTCAAACCACTGTCATCCACGGTTGTCATGTCTAAGGCTATACACTATATTTGATGAAGAACATCAGAAATTATACTGCAGGGGAAATAGACTTTACTGAAATAGCCCAGCCAACCCAGAAAACACACAATAAGTGCCAGCACTGTAGGGGAATCAGCATCCAGACTTGCTACAATATACAGTTGACACTTGAATAACATGGTTTTCTTAATTTTTTAAAAAATCTGCACATAAATAGACCCATGCAGTTTGAACCCCTGTTGCTCAAGGGTCAACTTGTATTTTTGATCTGAAGTTGGGAATCTGTGGATGCCAAGAGCCAACTGTATTATATATAGATTTTTTTACTATGCGGGGGTCAGTGCCCTTAACCCTAACATTGTTCAAGACTCAACTGCACTATCTAAAATACCACTTTTAAACAAAAAAATTCATAAGACAAAGAAATAGAAATGACTGTGTAACAGTTACATATTACCAGGGCTATTAAACAGGGAAAAGAAATAAGACACTCAAATTGGAAAGAAGTAAAATTATTTCTATTTTCATATACCATGACTTTATACATAGACTGTGTTAAGAAATCACTTAAAAGAAAATACTACTAGAATCAATAAATGAGTTCAACAAGTCGGTAAATAAGATCAATAGAGAAAAATCAACCAGCAATGAAATATCTAAAAATGTAATTAAAAAATCCCATTTCCAACGGCATCAATGGGAATAAAATAGGAATAAACTTAACAAAAATGTAAAACTTGGATTCTGAAAACTCTAAAGCACTGTTGTAAGAAATCAAAAATATAAGCAAATGGAAAATATTCATGTTCATGCATCAGAAGACCACATTAAGATAGCAACACTCAAGTCGATTTGCAGATTCAACACAGTGCTTATGAAAATTCCAGCTGACACTTTTTTGCAAAATTGAAAAGCTGATCTTAAAATTCATATGAAAAATTAAGGGACTCCTATGGAATATATACATTATCAACAGATTAGCATGACTGTTTCCTTTTCCGTTGCTTTGGCCTTAGGAAGCTTAAAAGTAAATTATCTGTTTAATAGTAGCAGAGTATAGGACTACTGTATGTGCAGATAAGAACTGAAAATCTCATTGATAATTTTCTGGACTTTTATTTCAATTTTGTTATCCTAATTATATTAATATTCATGTATTAAATAGATGCACACATTTAATGTATAATATGTAAATTGAATATATATTAATCTAAGCTTTATAAGGATGAGCAAGATTCTAATAAATGATACTGGTATCCGTTTAAACTTTTAAGCATTAAAAAATTTTGTAGATGTTTAAATTTTATGGCAGTCCAATTCACAGAACCAATACCATACATAGAATTTTAATAATATTATAAACTTTCTTAATTCCATAATTTTAATGTCAATTAAATTTAAAATTTACAGCAAGTTACAGTTACCCTCAAATTAATATCGAAGATTAAAAAACTATTGTTTTTAAAAATGTATCAGACATTAACTATAATTTAGACTAGTTCAAGGATTATTGTTTCAATAAGTAATGTGTCAAATCAGTATATAATTGTTTACAGGAAATCATAACTTATTGTGCTGTTGTTTTTCATGCCAGTACAACTATAGAACACTAAATTAAATTCAAATACATATACAAATCATTTTCTATTGATCAAATCTATAGAATATGCTTAAGTCATTGATTTATAAAGTCCTTAATTTACTAGCTAGGCCATATTTTAGATGATAACATTATCAATATTTGATCTGACCTGAAAAATAGCCCCCATTCTTCCTAATGGTTTACATAGTAAGTGATTTATAATGTCCTTTACTTTTTCCAGTATCAATACATTAAAATATGTAATTTTCTATGAAATTATTGAGGATATGTTTTAATATATGGCTTTAAAAATAAAGCCAAACTATGGGAGTGGGTAGCACAGATATAACATTCACATTTATGAGATTTGTGGGAAAGTGAGACTAAAGCAATCAGTATAACAGTTCTTTTTCACTACTACAGAAATCTGGAATTTATAAAATCAAACGTTAACAAATTAATGTGTTGAAGGCCACAATTCCACATTCTACTGTAAAGGACAGTGGTATCGGCCTGCAGAAATGGAGACTAAAGTGGCAAAAAAGCAGATCTTAAGACACAGTAAAATTGTACTTTTTAAAAAAATACATTCTAAATTATTTGGAAAAATAATTTCAAGAGAATGAAATATAGGCTTCTTTTATAAAATTATGTAATATGGATAACCACAGGAAAATCTAAACAAAGAATAGTCTATTATAAATGAGGAATTTTCAACATTTAAACTTTTCCTATATTGACTGTTTGATTAAGCTTACAAAATTTATCGCCAAGGATTTTTTTTTTTGTCTACAACCAGTCTAATCCATGTATGGGAAAGTCCCCTAAGTAACTGAAGAATGCTTAAGAAAAAAAAGAAAAACAAGATGTAGCTGAAGTTTTAAGGTTGATTATTACTTTAAAAATGAATGTATTTTAATAAAGTTAGAAAATTTGAACAGATAACTCCTGGCTCAGTGCTTTTACTTCGTATTCATGTTGCCTGGTAGAGTAGAACATAAAAATTTGCTAGATAAAAAAGATTTCTAGATTTTTAAAAATCAATTTTTTTACATTAATGTGTCCCAGAAAATAAAACATTGAATATTTTTATAGGCCATTTTGTACTTTCTCATTATGTACCCTTTTATAACAAAATATTTAAAATAATAAAATAATCCTCCTGTCCCTCTTGGCCCCTATATTCCATCCCTCAAGTAACCACAATTATCAATTTCTTTTTAATTCTTCAAGAGTTCCCATGATATACAAACATCTTTTTTTAAATCCACAACTTAATTTACTTAATGTATTGAATTGCTTTCATTATAGACAGTAATTTTATCTTCTACCTATTGCATAATTATATTTCATTGTATGAGTGCATCATAGGTAATGAGCCCTCATTAATGGACAGATTATCAGTTGGGAATGTCTTTAGCAGCAAACCAGAACTCTGGAATATAGTATTTCAAATAAAAATAGAATTTTTTTTTTTCTATAACAGAATTGGGATGAACATTTGACAGCTTTGGCTCAGTAGCCCCGTGGTGTTGGTGTGTAAGATTAGTTTAGCTTTCTCCTCCCGTTACAAAATGTCTCTCCCCACATCACCATCACTTCTGTCCACATTCAGAGAAAGAAGGATGCATCATAATTGTCTGCCCCTTTCATCAGGGAACTGAAAAATTTTCCCAAAGCTTAACACATTTCTGCCTATATCTCATCACCAGAAAGATATGAAATGGCAACTCCCGATGGTAAAAATGGTTAGCTAGGGCAGTAATTACTCAATTAAATGAGCAAAGGATTGACATTTTTTGTTAGAATGGTGTTTTTCATGGGTTGTTCCTTTTTCCCCAAAATTTCCACAGTGAAAATCTTTGTAACTATATTCTTATATGAACATAGCTATATGATAAATTCCATATAATGAGACAAAAATAAAAGAAATGGGAGAATATATAAAGCAGAAAAAAGGCAGGAAAGAACAAAGAGGAAGAGGTGGGAAGAAGGAGAGGAAGGAGGAAAAGGGAGTGGAAGAGACTGGAGGAAAATAGCTGAGGTTGTCATGAAATAGAGATAATATAACCTGTCCAGTTACTTCATCCATTTAATTTCAGAAGTAAGCTGTCCACTGCTGTGAATTTGCTGTCTGCTAAACTGTTCCTTCCTGATATCACTTGTATCTACCCTTGTGTGAGAGTGAAGCAAATATAGTATTCAGATAAATACAAATTAAAATGATAGTGAAATATTTTATATTTATCAGGATGCCAAAACTTAAAAACACACACACAAAACCTATCACTGCTAATAAACGAATGGGACAAAGGACACATACCTACTCTTTTGGTCAAAATAAAAAGTATCAGAGCCTCCTTGAAAAGCACCCCAACAACATGTTATAAATAAGTAGATGGTTATAGATAGAGATATACAGAGATAGATACATGGATGTCCTTCACAAATTTCTAGGGATTTATCCCTTAAAAGAGAGTTGTTATGAAATAATATATTAACTATGATGTTTATTAAATCATTCTTAATGAAAAAAATGGAAAGAAAGTAAATTTTTACTTAGAGTAAATGGTCCACAAAGTATGGCATATCCCTGCCACAGAATATTATGCAACTATTTTACAAGAGGAAAATTAGAAAATTTGCAAATTTGTGGAGATTAACAACATGCTACTGAAAAAACAATGGATCAAAGAAATCAAAAAATATCTCAAGACAAAAGCACAACATACTAAAACTTCGGAGTTCTAAGAGGGAAATTCATCATGACAAATGCTTATATTAAGACACAGGAGGAGCTCAAATAAACAACCTAACTTTGCACCTCATAGAACAAAAGAAGAAAAAACAAATGAAGCCAAAGTTAATAAAAGGAAAGAAATAAAGATCAATGTAGAAATAAGTGAAATGGAGACTAAAAATAGAAAAAAGATCAATAAAACTAGATTTTAAAAAAATAAACACCATCAACAACCAACAAATCTTTAGCTAGATTCACAAAAGATGAATAAACTAAAATGAATAAAATTAGAAATTAATGAGTTGTTAATTGATACAAAAAGGATCTCAAGAGACTACCATGAACAGTTATACACCAACAAATTGGATAACTGAGAAAAACTGGATAAACTCCTAGAAACATACAGCATACCAAATTGAATCATAAGGAAATATGTGAACAGATTATTAGTAAAGAAATTGAATATGTAATCAAAACCTTCCAACAAACAAAAGTCCAGCAGCAGATAGCTTCACTGGTGAATTCTACCAAATATTTATAAAAGAATACCAATCTTGCTAAAATTTTTCCGAAAATTAGAAGAGAGAATACTTCCAAACTCATTTTATGAGACGAGCATTAACCTGATACCTATACCAGACAAGGACACTCAAAAAAAAAAAAAAAAAAAATTACAAGCCAATATCCCTGATGAACCTAGAGGCAAAATATTTAGTCAAATTCAAAAACAGATTTAAAACATCATTCTCCATGATCAAGTGAGATTTATTCCAAGGATGCAAGAATGAGTCAACATACTCAAATCAAACGAGGTGATGTACCACATTAACAAAATAAAGGATGAAATCATATAACCATTTCAACAGAAATGGCATTTGACAGATCTCAAGGTCCATTAATGATAAAGACCTTTAACAAAGTGGGTATAGAAGGAACGTACCTCAATATAATAAAGGCCATATGTAAGCCAACAGCTATCATATGCAATGATGCAAAACTAAAACTTTTCTTCAAAGATCAGGAAAAAAACCGTATGTCCATTCTCACCATTTTATTCAAGATAATATTGGAATTCTTAGACCAATTAGGCAAGAAAAGGAAATAAAAGGAATCCAAATCAGAAAGGAAAAGTAAAACTGCTTCTATTTGCACTAGACACGATATTATACATAGAGAACCCTAAAGAATCCAACAAAAACTGTTGGAAATAATAAATGAATTCTGTAAAACATGAGCATGCAATAATCAATATACAAAAATCAGTTGTGTTTCTATACACTAATAACTTAAGAAAAATCAAGGAAACAATCCCATTTAAAATTGCATAAAAAGAATAAAATGCCAAGGAATGAATTTAACCAAGGAGGTGGGAGATCTGCTCACTGAAAAGAATAAGACATTGATGAAAGAAATTGAAGACACACATGAAAATATATGCCATGCTTACAGTTTAGAACAATTAATACTGTTAAAATGTCCATACTACTTAAGGCAATCTACAGATTCAGTGCAATCCCTATCAAATTTCCCATGACATTTTCCACAGAAATAGAACAAAAAAACCCTAGATTTTTTTGCAACCACAAAAGACCCCAAATAAAGCAATTTTGAGAATAGCAAAGCTGGAGGCTTACACTTTCTGATTTCGAACTATATTAGAAAGCTATACTATTAAAATAGTATCTTACTGGCATGAAAGTATACACATAGATCAATGGAACAGAACAGAGAACCCAGAAATTAACCTACATGTATGTGCTAAATTAATTTGAGACAAAGGACCCAAGAATATATAATGGAGAAAGGACAGTTTCTTCAATAGTGGTATTGGGAAAACTAGATAGCCAAATGTAAAATAATGAAACTGGACTCCTGTCTTACTTCATACACAAAAATTAACTCAAAAATCTGAAACCAAAAACCCCTAGTAGAAAATATGAGCAGTTAGGTCCTTAACATCCTGTCTTGGCAATGGTTTTCTTTTTAAATTTGACACCAAAAACAAAGACAAAAACAAAAAAACAAAAAAAAAAACCCCACAAAACACACACACATGGAGTTGCATCAAACTAAAAAGTTTCTGCACAGGAAAGAGAACCATCAAAGAAATGAAAATACGACCTACAGGATGGGAAAAAAATATTTGCCAACTATATCTCTACAAAATATATAAAGAATTCATATAACTCAATAACAAAATCAGATTAAGAAATGGACAGAGGATCTGTATAGACATTTTCCCAAAGTATACGCATAAGTTGTCAACAGGCACATGAAAAAGTGCTCAACATCACTAACCATCAGGGAAATACAAATCAAAACCACAATATCTCTTCACATCTGTTGGAACAGCTATCATCAAGAAGACAAGAAATAATAGGTATTGGTGAGAATATGGGGAAAGGGGACTCTTGTGCATTGTTGACGGGGTTGTAAATCGGTGTGGCCACTACAAAAAACAATATGGAGGTTTTTCAAAAAATTAAAAATAGAACTACCATATGATCCAGCAATTGCACTTCTAGGTATTTATCCAAAGAAGACAAAAACTAACTTAAAAAGATACATGTACCCATGTTCATTGCAGCATTATTTACAATAGCTAAGATTTGGAATGTCCATGATGGATGAAGAAAATGTGGTATATGTACATAATGGAATATTATTTAGCCATCAAAAAGAAAAAATTCTGTCATTTGTGACAACATGAGTGGACCTTGAGAGTGCTAAGTGAAATAAGTTAGAGAAAGACAAACACCATATGATCTCACTTATGTGTGGAACCTAAAATAAAACCAAACTCAGATACAGAATAGATTGATGGTTGCCATAGGTGGTGAATGGGGAGTGGACAAAATGGGTGATCAAAAGGAACAAACTTATAGTTTTAAGATAAGTTTTGGGAATGTGATATACAGCATAGTGACTATAGTTCACAATATTATATATTTGAAATTTGCTAAGACAGGTCTTAAAAGTTCTCATCACAAGAAAAAAAATATGGTGATGGATGTTAAATTATTAGTGTAATCATTTCACAATATATATCATATATAATTGATATATATATCAATATATAATATTGCAGACCTAAAACCAATAAAATATTTTAAGTCAATAACAAATTTAATTTTAAAAAGCAATTATGAAATAATATATTAACTAGGATGTTTATTAAATCATTCTTAATGGCCAAATGGAAACAACTTACTTATAAATTGTTCAAAAAGTAGAACACATACATACCATAGATTATGCATCTATTAAAATTAGAAATGGTTCAGAGGAATCTCTAGGAAATATTCAATAAAAAATTTAAGTGTAGATGTGTAATCTAAACAAAATTATTTTAAAATATTGAATGTGTGTGTAACTATTACATAATGTTATGATCCAGAACAACGGGTAGAAACATGGAGGGATATACATGAGATTGTTAATGTGAGTTACACATAAAAAGGGAGCTGAGACTGATGTGGGAAAAAGGAAAAAAGAAGAAAGGGAAAATAATGAGAACAGATTACACATAAAACATTTGTAATTATGATAGTTAGTTTCCAAATATGTCTTCCTAATGAACTATGCCCCCCAGTATTTATAAGCATCTGTAGTCCCCTCCCTCTAAAACTGGGCTAGCGTTAGTGACTTGCCTGGCTAATAGACCTTCTAGAATAACATTCTGAGACTTCCAAGGCCAAGTCGTAAAAGACCTTACAGTCACCTGCTAGGCTTCTTGGACACTCATTCTTGGGTTACTTTTCAAAACTCAGCCACTAGGCTGTGAGAAATGCAGGCTTCAAGGAGAGGCTGTGTGTGGACACTCTGGTCAACAGCCCTGGCTGAGCCCCCACCTGACAGGCAGCATCGACTGCCACTGTATGCATGAGCCATCTCAGACATCCAGCCTCGTAAAGGCTTCAGAGGACTCCAGTCCTGGCAGCCATCTGATGCACACATGAGGGACTCCAAGGCAGAGCTGACCAGCGGAACCTTGTCAACCACATAAATATGAAAAGTAATTGGAAATTTTGGGGTTTAAACTACTAATTTTGTGGGTGTTTTGTCACACAGCTAATAACACGTAATCATACTGACCTTAATATACAATTAAGTATACTGTGAAAACACAATTAAATGTTAACTAGGAAGTTATTTTCAAATGTGGGGAGGAGATTTTGTCTTGATCTAGTTTAAAATAAAAAAGTAAAAGAATTAGAAACTAAAACAAAAGAGAATGTAGAGAATGTGACTTACTGAGGGTAGTACTGGTTTTAGAGTCAGGGAAACCTGACTCATCTCTGGCTCCTTCCTGGTTATTGAGGTTCCTTGAACCTCAGCTTCCTATAGTATAGGACACTGATCTCATTCAAATGAGACTGGGTATGTTAATGGTATAATAACATTCAATGATCTCACCAATTTTTATAAAGGAATGATTTCTACTGATTTAGTGAAGCGCTCTTACCTGGACCATTTTTCTGCTTCTCCCTGTGATAAATCGAGAATTCCCAGAAGCACCAGAACATAACAAATTAACGAGAGCAAAGGCTTTCATAAAGTTATTGCAGTAGTCAAGAGGCCAGGTGGAATCGATGAGGAAAATTAATCCTAAATCAATTAGTAATTTTAAAAAGAAGGGAATTTTTTCTATTATGATACTCTTTATAAGTATAGTTGTTGCCATTTTATTTTTTTCTAAATGTTTAAAGAGTGGATTTGAATATGAACTGAATGGGATACTGGGGATGGGGACAAAATTTAGAAACTTGAACTCTCACCCACCTACTAAATACAGTATTTTCTTTGCCAGCTCATTTCCTGGGTATCTGTAAAACTAATCTAGAAAATAGGTAGAATTTCCTCCAGGAGAATGTAGAGAGAACAGAAACAACAGAAAGGAAAGAGGAAGGAAGGACAGAGACCGAATGGGCAGGATTTCAGGGAATGGAGAGGGATAGGAGAGAAGCTTGGGGGAGCATCTGTCCTTCACGTGAAGACTATTGATAGTGATTGAAACAAAGACAACAATTTTAAAAATACTTCAGTATTCATTAAGAATGTATGTCAGGATGTCAATAAAGTTTTAAATGAATGAATATTAATTATAATTTGTTGGACCATATTGTATTAAATGTGCCTTTGTACAGCGTTGGATCACATGGGGCCTAACAGTGTAAATCTACCATGTGTCCGTGTGTGTGCGTGCGTAGCTGCCAATCATGAATTAGCAGTAACAGCATTTACTGTTATTTATAAAATATGAAAAGAGAGGGAAAAAAGTGAAGTGGAACTACCTTGAGATAAGAAAGAATATACCAAACAAAATACATTCAACTATGAAATACATTTATGTGTGAAACTCAGATATTTAGAAATACATGTTTAATAATTTATTAGTTTGTCATGTGTTGACCTCCACCCCAATTCTACTAATTTCTCAACTTTGTTCATAGTTCAATACCTGTGCCACTTTAAAGAAAACACTGAAATAATACTTACACACCATGGGTATGAGAATGATATAAATACTCCTTTGTCACCTTTTGTTACTAGATGTTAATTGGAAGAATATTGGACTGAAGAGACACATGTAGCTTATAATTTTCTCAATTTTAAAAATTTTTATCTAGGAATCCATGAGTCGGTAAGAACACTTATTTTACAGCTTATAGTAATCAACCTTTTGTTTTTTAACTACAGTTCCGAGGAGAGGGGAAAATATGCCATCTGATGTTTCTCTTGGGTGATGTTTTAAGAATCTCAACATGTTCTTTAGTACTGGGAAGAGGTCTTCCAGCAGAGTGTGGAAATGTAATTTCTGTATGATCTGTTTTCTCTCTCTTATAGAGTGTCTGCAAGTGTAATCACTGTGGTGAGATGGACGCGGCTCCAGTTTCAGCACCACCACTCACTAGCCACGTATCAGGGAAGTTGCTTCATCTCTTTAAGCCTGGGCTGTAGAAAAAAATCAAGCTAAGATGGTGAAATGTGCTGTCAGGAGGATAGAGTGGATATGAAGTTTCAGATGAATGGACACTGAAATAAAGGAAATCTGAGTTGAAATCCTAAATCCGATACAGTGATGTGATCTTATGCTGGGAGATAGTGCTTTTTAAGCCTCACTTTAATTCTTTTAATATATTGATTAAAATGCGTATCTTGAAGATTGCTATAAATATTCAAAAACATATTTATTGTATAATAATTTGTCTGGGCTTTGTCCTTAGTTCCTGGGAGGTAACCTCTATATCCTTGGAATTTCCTGAATGATAGTAGTGCCCTTGTTATTCATGGTGGCCCCTCGACAATAATTTACACTAATGAGATAACTCAGGATGGGGGCTGGTCACCCCAGAAGGACCAAGCAAATGAACAGAGGGTTGGGGCTTTGAGCCAGGTGATACCAGCCTCACCACCATTAGAGAGGCAAGGAGAGCTGGAGACTGAGTCCAGTGACATGGCCAGTGCTGCTGTCAGTCATGCCAACATAAGAAAATCTCAATAAAACCTCTGAACACCAAAGCTCAGGGGCACGTTCTGGTTGCTAAACACATTGATGTGCCAGGAGGAGGCCAGTAGGCTGACGTGTTCTGATTCTACAGGGAGGGTACACAGAAGCTCTGCATTTGCAGCCCTCCTTCACCTTTCTCTATGTGTCTCTTCATTTGACTTCTCTTGATTTGCATCTTCTAGAATAAAACTGTAATTGTAAATATTGTGCTTTCCTGAGTTCTGTCAGTCATTTTAGTGAATCATCAAACCTGAGGGGGTCATGGTAACACCTGAATTTGCAGGCAGTTGGTCAGAGGGCGAGTGGCCTAGGGACCCCTGAACTGAACTTGCAGCTGGCATCTAAAGTCAGGACAGTCTTGGGGAACCACCCTTAAAACCTCTGGAGTCTGTCCCACCTCTGGATGGGCAGCTGTCAGAGTCACACTGTGGTACCTCAGTCTTTAACTTGCCTAACAGTGTCTGGCTCATTGGAAATGACCAATGGTAACTATTAATACTAGTGTTCTTATAAACAGAGCAAAGAGAATCCAGTATAAAAGGTAACTTCCCAGGACAGACCAATACTGAAATTGGGTAATGCTTTCGAATTTCGTATTCTTTATATTTGCTTTTGAATTCAAGGAATAAAAGTTAATTATGATTTACAAAGACAAACATATATATTTTCTTGTGCGAGAAGATATTTTGCTAAAGACTTTCAAACAACTTTAAAAACTGAGAATAACCTGACTCAAGTTCCAAACTCAGCATATTTATATTTCCAAGAAAAGCTGAATGACGAGAAATGCACAGGAATACCATTTTCATTTCCACAATTATGAAATAATAAAAACATTCTAGCAGGCAGTGCAACTGTTCAAATTAAACCTTTAAATGTGATAACATAAAAGTCTGTGCAGAATAAAGCAGCCAAATGGTTCCAGTACACAGCACAAATCAATCCTGCCATTTCTTTTTGTAGAAACACATGAAAAGAATGTCCCAGAGCAAAACTAAGTCAAATTTCCCTTTCTATGTAGGTTCCATCGTCCATCATGCCAAGACAAGACTTCCTTAAAAATTACTACTTTCAGTTTTTAATAAAAAATAAAAGCTCCTATAGTTCGAAAACACCATTTTATTCTGAAAACATCTACAGCCTAGAAAAATGCATTAAGTAATAATGATTTCACCTCAGACCACTTCTCTGGAATCAATAACCTTACAGAGTGAAAATGTTGAGGGCCATTAACCCCACTCTTTAAAATCCATATGACCCAAACACACTGATTATAGATATTTCACATCAATTTTCAAGAATTATTTAGATTAACAAATGACATGGCATTGACATAATTTTAAGCATACACATCATGACAAGGAATTGGTATCAAAATACATATTTTCCAGAATCAGGATTTTTCAAGGAATTTAGATAAATTCAAAATCACAGATAATGAAAGATTTTTTTTAAAACTCTATCTGGGTTTAATACTTTAAAGCTTTCAGCTAACAGACAATATTCCTAGAGGAATATTAAGAGCTGGAACATGAATAACTCTACAACCTTCAAACGGATAATCACTCACTGGTCTTTGCTGCTACACAGAAGTCAATTGTGAACATCTTTCACTACACATGAAGACATGGGTGATGGATAGAGAGTGAACTGCACATTTTTAAAGACTTTTCTATATGTTCAATAGGAAAGGAAAACACTAACTGCTGTGATGGAAATGGCAGAGGGAACTTAAGACCGGAAAAAGTAGTAAGTAGAATTGCTGTTATGGCCTTCACCATGTGTTAATTCTTAAGAGAACCAGTTTCCATTTAGGTCTCCATTCATGCAATGCCAAGGCTCAGAAGTTTTAAATTAGAATGGATAAAGCATTCGTCCATAGGGAATGTGATTATGCTTGAGTACTGTGTAAGACAAATTTAAAAATATTCAGCATTCTTGATGAATGAAAATAAATTTTAAACATCATATAATATCTAAACTGACAGAAAACACTCAATATTTTTTTACAAAAAGACACCTGAAATATAACGAGGGATTATTCATTTGTATTAGGAGCAGTGAGCTGAGAAAGAAAAAAATACATATTATATTTGCTATTTATCATTAAGTTAGCTTAAAATATTTGATTTCTACCTTTCATGGCAATATACTTTCAAATCTAAATAATCTTTTTATATAAGACCAGGAAAATTCTAGAGATGGCAGAATTTTTTACCTCTCTAGGTTCTAAGATGTTATCCTACAAAATACTGCCCAATAATTCATCTGTGATAAATAACTTAAAATTTATTCTGTAAACTCCCAGAATGGCTATTTTGGAAGTCCTTGCAAAGTTATTTGCTTTCAGATATCTCAAAAAGATTTAGAAAACGGGGCAAGGTTTAGTTTCCACTCTTCCTGTCACTGTCACAACCCCACATTGCACTTGAGCCCTTCCGAGCAATTTTAACCGTCCTCCTTCCTCATGCTCCTGTACATTACCTGTTCTCATTGATGCTGCCTCATTGCCTGAGCACCTTTCTGCTTCAGTAGTGGAAGATCTGCTCATATATAAACACTTCCTCCAGAAAGCCTGATCTTCACATGGCTATTCTGTGAGGGGCCTCCCTGTCTTCTCCCATCACATGGTCTATCAGAAGACTTAACGCATGGCACATAATTATTCAGTTACCTGAAAACCTCTGAGTTCAGTGAGATCAGATACTACTTCCCTCACCTGTGTATTCTTAGCATGTAGGAGAGTCTATCAGTAAGGGCTCAAAAATATTTGTTGACAGCTTTTGGCTTTCAGGTGAAGTACACTGACATAAAATCAGTTCTCAATCTTAAGACGCTTAGTGAACTTTATAAAATGTAAGAACTCAGAAATTGGATTTCTAAGGGAAAAGAAATTAAATATATCATTTGTCCTTTGCTCTTTAGCTTAAGTAGCTTGTGTCTTCTATAAGGATATGTCCCAGAGATTTTTTACTTCAAAAGAGTAAAAAAAATCCTATACATGAGTAGTACAGTTAAATACTAAATAGTACTAAAGAATATACAGTACTAAATGTGAATTGGTATAGCCACTAAGGAAAACAGTCTGGAGGTTTCTCAAAAAAATTAAAAATGGATCTACCTTTTGATCTAGCAATTGCACTTCTGGGTATTTATCCACAGAAAACCAAAACAATAATTCATAAAGATTTATGCGCCCCTATGTTCATAGCAGCACAATTTACAATAGCCAAGGTATGAAAGCAACCTAAATTCCCATCAACAGACAACTGGATAAAGAAGTTACAGTTCATATGTACAATGGAATATTGCTCAGCCATTAAAAAAAATGAAATCCTACCATTTGCAATGACATGGATGGACCTAGAGGTTATTATGCTGAGTGAAATAAGTCAGACAGAGAAAGATAAATACCATATGATTTCACTTATATGCAAAATCTAAGGAACAAAAAGAAACTATTCAAAAACAGACTCATAAATATAGAGGACAATTGTGATGGCCAAGGGGCTGGGGAGGATAATGGGGGGTTGAGAGGAAGGGGTGAAGAGTTAAAGTACAAATTAGTAGTTGATAGAGGTTCATGGGGATGGGGAGCACAGCATAGGGAATGTAGTTAGCAATATTGTAATGGCTAAGTGTAGAGCCAGAAGAGAGAAACAGCAATCAGGGTGATTGTTTTATAAACGATATAAATGTCTAACCAATGTACTGTATACTTGAAACTAATAAAATAAATAAAAATCTGCAGAAACCTTAAAAAAAAAAAGAATATGTAGTACTAGTAGTATTAGTTTAATAGTATTCCGTTTTATTTAATTAAAATTAGCCAAAATTGAACCATCGAAAAATTTGAAAACAATGTTTAAAAGAGCTTTTTCATTTTTAGACAGCAATTCATAATATGCCAAAAAATCCTGTCAAATTCTCCCAACAATGTCACCTAATTTTACCTCAGAAAATAACTAGCAATTCACACTCAGAATTGTGTAATGGAAATAGTATGAAACATGAATAACAACATACATTGTCAAGTTTTTTTTATGTTTTATCCACATCTATCCCATAATGTATAGTATTAATATTGAGACTAATTAAGGTCATATAATTTCTCAAGGTCATAAAATTCTTAAGTACGAGAACACGATCATGTCATATAGATCCAAATATGCTGCTGGTTTCACCTTTGTGCCTGCAGAAAACCTGGGCTCTGGTCAATAGCTCTCCCAATAACTGAGTTATATTGGGCACATGATTTAACTTCCATGGGCCTCAGTTTCCTAATTAGTAAAATTATAATCTTTTCCATATCTCTTATCTCAAAAGGTCAAAGATAATATTTTAGAATGTGGCTCCTTCCTGCTGGTAGATTTTTTTCAGATATTCTTTACATTTTATTAGTCCCCAAATTATTGGAAGGTTACATTTTTAAGCCCATAATAGTCACCTCCAAAATGTCTTGGGAAATACAAAAAGTAAACAATGTCTGAAATAATCCACCATCAGAAAGAGGCCTCCTTCTAAAATGTCATTATCTGATGCCACTGCTAAAATGGGCAATTTGAATATCTTAGAGAACTGAATGCTAAAACTATATTTCTTTGGTGGATTTTTCACTTAGTAATTATTTTTACCAGTGGCTGGAATTAATCTAATCAACAAATATTTCTTAATACTTACAGAGCACCAGATATTATTCTAGGTGTTAGGAATACAACAATAAATAAAGGAGAAGAGGGGAAAAAAACTTGGTCCCTCCATGGGATTCATGTTGTTTATAACTTAGTGGGAGAAGCAAGAAATGAAAAATAGAAATGCATAACACATAGCATGTTAGATCATAATAAGTGCTACAGATAAAGAAGGGGGGGTGGAAACGGCAGGGGAACTACTATTTCCCTTTGCCTCAGGTATCAGCTGATGCCACAAAGGTAAGCTTACTCTGAGAAACAGCCTAAGCACATTAAGTTTAAGGTATTGATAAGAAAATCACTGCAGAAGTAGAAATATGCAACTGTGTATGGGGGAGATAGAAACATATATATGTACACATCTTGCCATATTTTAAGCATCCCCTTATATATATATATGCATATATACATATATGTGTGTGCATATACACACATACATAACATATGCACATTAAAGACAGAAGCAGCACAAATGACAAAAGCAATTATAGACAAGTACTTCAACGTGTACACATATATAATTAACCTGAGTAAAATATAGAATGAATAATCAATAGAAGAAAAGTCTAAAATACAATTTGGTGACTCAGAATTTATTTCAGGTAAGAAAGAGATCACAATTCTTGAACATATTAATTAAGAGCAAAGCCAGCATCTGAACCCTGTACATTCAGTTATAGTTTCTTAATTGTCCTTAGAAAAGTTATTACAGGTTTTTCACTTTACAGTTAAATATTTCAGAAAAATGTAGTCTGACAATTTGCCATAACACATCTATAGAATAACGCTTCTCCCTCTCTCCCTCCCGTCACTGATGTGCAGGCATACACACGCGCACACACACACACAACCTAGAGGAAAGATGTCTATGCAATCAGGCAATCTTGCTTTAAGAATATATTTTTCTTTGAAAAGTCACTTAAGAAAATATGAAGTTAAGACTACCTGAATTTCTTTCAAATACTGAAAGGAGTGCCAAAATTGCCATATAAGTGTATCATATGAATATCATATCTCCCCCTGCCCCCCGACCAAAAGTTTTCCCTGCATTTATCATTACATCTTTAGCTATTTTAAACATATATGATTTAGGATTCGATTTGGCTGGTAAAACAAGGAAAACCAACAAAATCAGTGGTGTTTGTTTATTCCCTCATTCAAAAAGCAGAGATTGACTGACAGCCCTGAGCACACCCAAGACCTAAGGTCCCTCCACACCTCTTTGCATACGACTTTCATTCTTATACAGAAACACATTTTCACAGTGGCTACTGAAGCTCCAGAGAACATATGCATGCTTGAGACAATAAAAAAGTAGAAGAGTAGGAGTTCATAAAGGACACATACTCTGAATAAGTCATCTCAGTTTGAAGGGTATGCCTAGACTTCTGTTATAACTCCTCATATGGATTAAATCTGTTTACCTCTTATTGATCAAGAGTCACAAGGCCACACCTAGATGCAAGGATGGTTGAGATGGGAACATTAATTACCACTGTGAATTAAACTGGGATTCTTTAACAAAGAAGCAGAGATTAGATTTCAGACTGATAACCACCTATCATTCTCATACTTAACTTTTGAAATTTTTTGACCTTCGACCCTATTAAACTCCTTGGAAGGAAGTGCCACAGTGCAGAGCTATGGGAAAACTATGAAATAGTTCATTTCGTCTGCTCAGTCACCTTTCATATACATAAAGATCATGTTTTGCTGCACAGACGAAGTCCACAGAGTTAACATAATTACTGGTGTGCACGCACACGCACAGACACACAGAATCACTACTGTGCAAAGCTGGCATAAGGGAGATGTAAAGGCAGAGGAGTTTTTAAATTTCTACCTATTTACATTCATTCAGATTTAAGTTACATGACTTTTTTTTTTTTTCTGTCCTTGATCTATTCTCAAGGAGCAAACTGTCTTTTACCAGTGTTTCTTAGATTGACAAGTTCAAAGTCTGCCTTCCAATGCATCGGCTGCATCACTCAATAATTCCCTGACCTTCCTGTTCCAAATCCAGGACTGTCATTCCTGTAAGTCAAATTTGAGTTCATAAAAAGAGAGACATTTGAAATGGAAACAAATTGCATCTGTCTAGCTATTTTGGCTGTCCCATGACTACAAAGTACATTCTGGTCTATTAATAGAAGAGTACCATAATATTCTTCAGAAGGTACTGAATGCTGTAATGAAGTGGGAACACATAATATCTCAATGCATTTTATGCAACACAACTGCAGCTATTCCGGGATTTAAAAGCATGCTCATATTAATCAGTGGGATCAGAAGAGAGAGGAAACCTTTGTAATTTTGTTTTTATTTGACATACGCTGAGGAGTACATAACTGCACATGCAAAATTGCCTTAAGCAAGAAAAGTTTCTTCTTATCTAGCAAAATGAATTTTAAACAGTTACCAGGATAACTGATATACTCAATGTACTTTTAAAAAAAATTATCTAGGCAATTTAAGAGAAAATGGTGATGTTACCTAATTTTCAGAAGTAAGAATAGCTGCAAGACTTTGAATATAGTTCTTGCATGTAAGTGGTAATTTCAGGCACCAATCTCAAGCCTAATATAAAGCTATCTGACTTTATGGTCTCTTCCCTCACTTGCCACTAATAAGTAAATTGGCCCTTGGGTTTGGCTATAATATAGAAATGTCACAGAGATCCCAGAATCATGGCAATTTCCAGACTAATAACTAGAATGAGAATAAGAACAGGACCCTTTCGGATAATTCAAAAAATATGCTGCAGCACATAAGACTTCAAAGATAGTCTTACCATCCAAGGAAATTAAAAAAGTACATCTTTCCTAACAATAAAAGAAAGGATTTTATTTCACTTAAGCCCTCTCCCAGATGATCAATTTTCTACTACAATAAAAGATGTAAAAAGTTCCCGAATTGTGAACATGTTTAAAAATACCCTCATCCCTGAAGTCTTTAATCCTTTTGAGTCTAAACTGAAATTTTGCTGAGCCAATGACCAGAAATTGTCTTTCTGATTAATTTTTGTCAAGGAGAGACAGACTCTTTTTGTGTCCTTTTCTCCCCAGAATCCATTTTAAAGAAAAGAACCAAATCTTTAAATTTTTGACAGGGCTGTCTGGTGGTTAAATGGAAGATGTGTGCAGTCTCAAAATACCTGTAGTAGATATGTACACCGCCTTTGTATATGCACACGTACATATTTGTTCCATGGTTCCCCCAAAACAGTGATCTGCACACACATTCTTTTAGTTGCTGGGGATACACTGTATTTAACGACCTGTCTATGAGTTTAATACGCTGAAAGTGGAGGGAAGAAGGAAGAGCAAGTTTAGAGAGTCTAGTGCTTTAAACTGAAAAGAGAAATGGACCGACCTTAATGAAGGTCATAGGCAACCTTGACAAGAACAGTTTGGGTGAAATGGCATGGAAAAAGACTGATTTGAGTGAGTTACAGAGATAAATGGACAAACATGAATAAATTATAGTTATATCCCAGTGACATGGCTAAATCTCATTATACATATTGTTAAGGAAGCCAGTCCTGAAAGCACATTAACTATATTATTCCATTTATATAGTTCACAAACAGGCAAAAATAAATCTCAGTCTTTAGCAATGTCAATTGAGACAGTAAATTATAAAGAAAATTAAAGGAGTAATTATCATACCATCGGAATAGTGATTATATTTAGGGAAGAGGAAGGCATTTAGATTGTAAATGGATATACAGGTTTGGGGACACATTTATGCATTAGTAAAAATGTTCTATTTCTTGATCTAGGTAGAAGTTTAATTGGTGACTTCTTTTAAACAGTAAATTGTACACTATATGTTCATTTTTGTATATTTAACCCAAAATAAAGCATTTTGAAAAGTAAAATAAGGAAAGACAGAATTCTCCTTTCATTTGTAACAGAGTTACTGAAATTTAAATTATAACACTAGAGAAGATATAATGACAACTGGACAAATAGATATAGGCATTGGATAGAGAGTTGCAAGGTGTGGTAATCCTTAAGAGAAGGGAAACACCTGGGTTGAACTCTCCATTTTTTTGGAGGTAGGTCCCGAAAACAGCATGGCAGTCTCACTGAAATTGAGACGGAAAAATGGGATAAAAATAATGGAGAGCAAAACCAACAAAATCAAAGCCAAGTCTGTCAGGTTAAAAAAATGTCTGCAAGTAATGCAACTGTCATCCAGAACAAAAATCAACAACTTATAAATGAGAAGATAATCCAGATTCCCTACAACATATCATTCATAGTATCGAACATAGAATGACAACTACTTGGCACATAAAAAAGTCATAAAATTCAACCCATACTCAAGAAAAGAACTCATATAATTAAAACAGATTCTGAGATGACTCACATTTGAAATCAGTAGATAAAGACTTTAAAAGAGCTCTTATAAATTAATTTCAGGATCTGAGGGAAAATAATGGACATCAAAAATGAACAGATAAGGAATCTACACAGAGAAAAACAAGACCACAAAAGAACCAAATGGAACTTTGTGAATAGAAAAGTACAATATTTATATGAAAGTTTACTGAATGAGCTTAATAGCAATTTGAAGAATAGCAATTTGAAGAATGCAGAAGAAAGCATAAGGGAACCAGAAAACCAATCAATAGAAATTAGGCAGTCTCAAAAACTGTTCTATTTATCGCTTGAAATTCAAGGTCATAGGTACAGAATTAAGCCAGATAGCATTATGGAATATTCTTCAGCCACTTACAGCTTCTGTGGTACAGACACCTGAGCAGGTAGTTTGATTTAACCAGGATTGCATTTTAGCTTGAAGAATATAAAGAAATGAGGAAGGGGCAAGGGAGTTTGGGGTAGGAAAACAAAATATGGATTATAAAATTTGATCATAAGATTTAAGCTGGTTAAAGATACTGGTAAGAGCATGAAGGGGATTAAAGAATATGAAAAAAAAAAAATGCCAGGATTGATGAACCATATGTCCAGGAGATGTCAAAATTGAGTCAGGCAACTAAAGGAAGTGAGCTAGAAAGTTAGAAAGTAAGGGTGAGAGAGTATGAGGTAGAAGATTGAGATTATGGAGAGATGTCGTTAACAGACAATGAAGAAGTCCAGGAGGTGGCACTATCAAGTAGAACTTTCAGCAATAATGGAGATGTTACAAGCTACCAAATATGGTAGCCAACTAGTAGCATGTGCCTAATGAGAACTTTAAATGTGGAAAGACAATTGAGGGACTGAATTCTAATTTTTAAAATTGTAATGGTCACTTGTGGTTAATGGCCACTGTCTTAGGCAATGCAAGGTATGGTATGACTATAGAAGTGAGTAGATGTGGCCAGTTAGAAAACAAGATTTTATCAGGAAGTCAAAGCCAGAGCATTAGAAGGATCATCTATGTGGTTATTAAAATCACCAATTTTATGGTGTGTGGTGACATATGAGAGAGGGACAATAATCCAAGAGTAGCAATTCAAAGAATGAAGGAAAGTTATCTGATTGAGGGCAATATGCAAGGTGACGGGTACTCTAGTCTTTTGGCACAAAATTCAAACCTGGAGAGCCTTAGGGCCTCAAAGTGGTAGTGAGGCCGGCGGAAGACACCTTCCCACCTACCAATGTTGAAGTAGGTGAGTTATGCTCAAGGAAACAGCCTCTGCTTGTGAGGGCTGCAGGGAGGAGAGGTGTGCCCAGCGTTGAGTTACAGTCCAGAGAGAGTGAGAGACTGACGGAAATGTCCAAAGAAGAGACAGACATTATTTTCATTATCTGCGTGAGGCACGGAGAGGTGAAACGAATTGATCAAGATCACAGCTTAAATACATGACAGAACACCTGAAGCTTGATATTTTTATTTTCAGTGCCCATGCCCCTAACCATTGTATTTTACTCTGCGTATCTAGCACCCACTGCAGTGCCTCAAATATCTGGAGCACCTGGTACCTCTTAATTTTTTTTCAAATTAATGTTAAGTGAAATAGCATTCAGAATAGCCATAACTACACCCAAGCATTCAACTCCACTGGCCACATATAATTGCACATAAATTGTGCCTATTTCATGACAATACAGGTGACCTGAGATACAGAAAAAAATTTTTCTTTATATTTGTTTTTTTGCTATTATCTACAAAAGTCCTGTGGACATCATTTTAATCCCCCTGAGACTACTCCCCCATTCCAAAATACTAAAGTATAGCGTAATTTTGTCACTGCGGAGTAAATGTTCTTTTCTTCCATAAATTTCATCCCCTGTAGTTTACCTTTCAGCCTTCCCAAATTGTTCACTTAGAGACACTAGGACATAGAGAACAATAATTTCTGATAATTTTAAAGTCACACAATTTATCCTAAATTTTCATGGATTGTTACAAGTGTAATGCTAGGCTACATTTAATCACATAGAGAATTTGAAAGTCAGCTATTGGAATGCTAATTCACTTCCTCACTAGAAATCAAAAACCCGAATGTGAAACTAAACCTTTCTTCTCAAAAGTTACGGTGGCTTCTAGAGTTCTTTACACTTTCCTCAATTGGCTTGTTCTATTTGCTAACTTCTTAGAACCAAGGTTTAAAAATGTGATTGTTATACATTTATTTACATGTTATATATTTATTTTCTTAAACAAAAACTTCAGTCATTTGTCTTTTATTATTTTCATTTTTCCCCAGAAGTCTATGCATGTTAATCATGCCTATAAGTAGGGAGGTAAGCAAGTGAGAGGTGTGGAGTGAAGGTGTTGCTAAGAAAAAGTAGAAGTGAAGAAAGAGTAAAACACAGAATAACACATGAGAGCAAGGGGACTTGAAAAGATACATCTTAGCAGTCCATGGCATGAAAGAGAATCTGAGAGTAAATATCCTGAGAGGGGATGTGAAAGCTGAGGCAACATCAGAAGAGACATAAAATAATGACAGCATCCCAGACCATAAAATGACAAGAAACCAGGGAGTAGTCGCAAACAAATGGTAGTAGCATTGAGTATCTTGGGTGGCCTGGGATGTAGCCAAGGTAGAGGAGGGTAAAAATGGTGGCAGCAAATGGGGACAGAAACATATAAACAGCCAGAAACATATAAACCCTAATGGCCAGTGCCAATCATCACCTCCCAGAAATGGCTGATATCAGAACCGAGGACTGGTAGCATGCTTTCGAACATAAGATCTGATAGTAAATATGAGAGCTGTAAACAAAAAAGTGAACACGTGGTCTAGTGCTGAGAGGTAAAAAACACACTGAGAAATAAAGTACAAGACAGGATTACCTGAAATGTCTCTAAGACCCAGGACCAATGGAAAGCAGGGGTGTTAGGAGATTGTATTTATGATGTGTTGGGTGGCTGGAGTTACACAGTCAGGACAGCCTCTCTAAAGATTTAGGGTCCAGTCACCAAGACATCATCGGGTACAGCGTTTATGGAGCTGCAAGGTGTTCGCAGAATTGGACTACATGCTAGGAGAATACAGTAAATATTAGACATGGTCCCTTTTCCAAAACTGACTTGAAAAAGAAAGATTGAATGAAAATAAAAAAAATAACGAGTATATGCTCATTACTGGATGGCTGTAGGTTATTTGTAGAATACCTACCTCCCCTGTGGTGGAAAGTGTTTGTTTTTTTCTTAAGTAATTTAACAAATAATACATGAAATATTAATATACATAAGATAAGCAACTGTTTTTATATGCACACCATGTACCTATAGGGGACTGTGTGGATATGCATACAGATGTGAGAGGCCAATGTGGAGAGGTGAGGAGCACAGGCTGTGGAACTGCACAGCTTGGTACACACCCTGGGGTTCCTCATCTTAGCCAGCCATGTGATGTCGGGCAAGCTCCGTGACTCCTCTGTCCTGGTTTCCTGAGGATACAATACATTATTATGTGCCAGGTCCCTTTCACGCATACCAGGCACATGGGAAGTGCTCAGGAAGTGTTGGCTCTTCCTGTTATTATCACAACATCACCTAAGGGCTAGAAAATCTGCCTTTCTGTAAACTACAATCATTTATTTAGGTTCAACAATGATAATAAAAGCAGACGATTTACTGATGTTATCAAAGGTCTTTGCACAGGAAGTAAAACACAGAATAATTAAATGTCTATACCCAGAGTAAAATGAAGATGACAGGTTGGTCGATTTGACTTATCAGATTTCATTATTTGGAAGCAAGAAACTGAGGTTGCTAAGTCAGTATTTGATTTTCTAAACAGATCTACCATGGACTAAATTTGAGGGTGACACTGAAACTTTTACTTCACTGGGAGTAAACCACTGGCACCTCATTGAACTGAGCCCTGATATGCTGTGTTCCCACAGCTTAGTTTTCACAACTGGAAGGTAATAATGAAATCCCAGCACAGCTCAGGTTTTCATCCAGTCTATCCATTTATGCCTCTCATTGCTAAAATCTGTTTTATAGGTAGAAGTTTTAATGAACTAAGTATGTTATCATCTAGCTGATTTTCATTTCCTGCTTAAGAAAAGTGTATTTTACAGAATGTTTTTAAAAATTTGGTTAACGCTATTTTTTGTTTTTTGGCCAGAAATGTTTTTCAGGATATAATAAACATAATCTAATTAAATAAATCCCTCTAGATGAGGCAATATTTTCTGGAATTGCTCTTTTCATTTTTGTTGGATGCAATCTATCTTTAATGTTTATTATTAACTAGATACTTTTCAGTAAATTTCAGAAGAAAATTCATTCATTCTCACAATATATTTGTGTATACATACCAAGAGAGCATTAAAATGTCTAAATAAAGGGTTTTTTTTATACAAAATTATAAAACAGAAGTCTGAAACTGCTTTATATTAGTAATCTATCAGTTTTTAGATAAAGGAAACATGGCTAAATAGCTCTGTTCTTGTTAACACAGAATTTGACATTAATTAAAGAAGTTTTGGGATAACTTAAGAAGCTCAGGAAAAAGTCTAATATTTATAATAAAGACTAGAAAATTGTTGAACATCAGCAAGTCATTAAATAACTTTCACAGCTGAAATTATCTTAGGACTCTGGCTTGTATGTCGGTAAGCTTTGCAGATTTTCTTTAAGCCATTTAAATAGCTTGCCACAACCCTTCCCTATTTTTTCTTATTGAAATATGTAATAATTCATCTAACATATGTCTCAACTTTTCAAAACTGAGATATTATGAATGATTGTTAAAGAACATTTGAAATTAAATAGTAAGAACAATCTTTCAACTCCCTCCATAGTTCCTGAAATATGAAGAAATTTGCCTTTTGAATTCAGTTATCAATAAGAGGAAAATTTCCTAATATTCCAGCTGTCATAAGTTTTCCTACTAAATTTTAAACAATTGCACAGATGGATCACTTTGAAAAGATATTATTTCATATTTATTAACAAGAACAAAATGCGTGCCAAAGTACTTATGGCTAAAATTAGGAGAATTTATCATATTTCTTGCAATACTGGGTTTGCTACCAAACAAACACACACGTTTCCCAGTATTTGTGAAATTAGATTGCAACAGACCAAACACCTGAATTACTAGCTCTGTGTTTCCAATTTGCACAAGCAGAATACAAAGTTGTCCTCATCCCCCAACATTCCCAGTGATTTCAGGCATCTCACCTGCCACCACCACAACCCCGGTTTCTCTGGTTCATCGTCTGCCCAGACCACTGATCTCCGACATCTCCCTAATACTGACTACTGTCCAACTGCAGAGGATTGCAAAACAAGGACCTGACAGCTCGCCCAAGTAAGAAGAACACCGTCTCTCCGTGTTTTGCTAAGTTAAAGGGAGATGGTACAATAGGGTAGCTTGAGTCCTAAAGTATAATAGAGTTTAACGTCTGTGTCTTAAAAGTATTCCAAATTTTCTTAGACCACACATCCACAATATAACCTTCCTGAGCCAATTTGTATTTCCTAGAATACTATATTGAATGTATTAAGTGGCAGCCACTATGCCAAACCCCAGAAACATCATATCCTAAAATGATTAAGTCTTTTTGCTAAATCCAGTTTATTGCACTGAATTTCTTCTTCTCAGCTACAGTCAGCCCTGTACACTGGGTTTTTTGCTTCTTTCCTTAACCACTATGGTCTCTTCCACCTGCTGTGAACTTGTTATGTCTAAACTTCAATTGTGCACAATACACATGATTTTTCTAATGAAGCTGCTGGCCAGCAGTGTAAGTCAGCAATGCAAATAGATAGCAGCATCCACACCTAGATGAATAGAAGGCTCGGCACTTCCACAGCAGGTAACCCTGCTTCAACTATTTCAACAGTTTTATAATAAAAGATGGTGCCATATTCCATACAGGCTTCCAAAAATCTCTTCACAAGTTAATAAATATTCAGAACAATTTGAAAATTAAGACTAAATTGGAATCTTTCCTGCATTTTGGAAATTTCATTATAGGTCATGTAAATAATTCATCAAAAGCTTCTGAAATAGTATAAAAATACAGAAAACTAAGGCTCATATAGCAGGTGATCATATGAATTTATTAGAGTTGATTTGAATGGTTTTTTTTTTCTACTCACATAATAATCTATCTCTCTGAAACAGAATTACATACTATTCATGCTCTAGCAAGTGACCTGAAAAATTAACAATCAAATAACCTGTATAGATAGCCTCTAAAATTTACGGCATTTTAATGTGGCATTCTATTTAGTTAATGGAACTCCTGACTTTTCTGACCTAACTTCACCTAATTATTAGATGTTACTGGTGGGATTGTCAATAATAAAATGTTAATATTTTGCTTGTATCAAAATTAAAAGCCAAAAAATCATCAAAATAAGTATAGAAAGATTACAGTATAAATCTCTATAACTGCCAAAGTTTCATGTCCCTATGGTGGCTTAGTGAATAACAGAGTAATGCTCTGACAAGGGTAATAATAATGATATGAACCACATATATGTAAATGATGAGGACAAAATGTCCACACTCTAAATCACTGATATTTGAAGGTCCTTTCCTTGTATTTTACAGCTTATATGCACTGGTGTGCATATATGCATTTAATTTTTTCATACTGTCAAGGTGAAAGTGGAATCAAAAGACTTGGTGATGCATGTGTGTGTGATTTTCCTCTCCTACTGCATACCATCAAATATTCAAAAGGCAAATAGCATCATATATCCTTTCAAAAACTCTTACATGATTAACTACTAAGAAGCAGGTTCAATAGCATAAAATTTACAGAAATTGTTATTTTTAAAGCTAAAAATAATTTTTGAAATGGAAGGTTTTACCTGTCACAGAGCAAGCCCTGACTCATTTTTACGAAGACCGGATCTCACGTACTCCGGAGGCTTAATGGGAGTCTTGCCACAGTCAGAGCAGCTCAGCAGGTATTAACTTCCCGCTGGGGATTTGATCATTTCTCCTCCCATATGTCTTTTCATAGAAAGGAAAAAACCTCCACTAGATACAAAAGGTTTTAAAGAAAGTGCCTTCTCACATACTGAATATATTTTAAAGGTTTTCATGTGTATATATAAAGCAGTTCTATATATGTAAAACTAGTGAACTGAAAATAATATGAAATAAATTCAGAGGAAATTAGACACCGCTGCATGTACCCGTGTCAGGGAACAACATCATTCTCACACGTACGCACATACACATACTACTTGAGCTTAGCTCTCAGAAAATGCACATCATTTTGCCATCTTCCACATTATCAACCTTATTTATTTAGTTTGGGGCAATGGAAGCTTTCATGTTATTTAATCATTTATTTATTTATTTATTTATTTATTTATTTATTTAATTTATTTAATTTATTTAATTTATTTAATTTATTGGTGTGTGTTATAACACCAATACCACTCGCTGCACTGGTTTCTAAAAGCAAATGGGTTCAATTCTTTCACTCTAGTTAGGAATCAGAGGAAGATGAATCTATAATTCAATAAAAATAAAGTACTAAATTTCTCCTTTGTGCTTGGCAGATCCCGAGACGATAGAAAAGCCTTCCTACGATCCACTTCTGATGAGCCGGCACGACCTCAGGTTATTGTGACAGCACAACACTTAAGTTCAACACTGTGTGGAACAGTGTCCTTCAAGGCCAGGACCGCTATTCCTTGGGCAAAATAAATCAAACACCACATGATCCATTTTAGGGAATTGAAAAGATCCTTGTAGGAAACACCATCTCTTTCCTTGGCCTGACAGAAGTTTATTCTCACCGCTAAGTAATCTGCTGTTGGTTAAGACACTGATGTTTCCGTTAAAACTCACATACACATTAAATTATTTTTATGACTAATGTCAAAAAGAAGTGAGCAACGATTGGGCCAGTTCTTGATTAGGAATGATGTAGAAGATGCTGCCTAACTTTCCTGCAGTTCGAGTTAGCATGTAATTGGGGCAGACCATCAAGGTCAGTGGTCAGCAACTTTTTCTGTAAAAGGCCAGATAGTAAATACTTTTAGCTTTGCATATTGTCTGGGTTGCAATTACTCTACTCTGCTCTTGGAGCACGCGAGCAGCCATAGACTACACCAATCAGTGTGGCTATGTTATAATAAAACTTATTTTGTTTTTATGGATACTGAAATTTTAATTTCATATAAATTGAATTATCACAAAAAAATATTTATTTTTCAACTATTTAAAAATGTGAAAACCATCCTTTGCTTGAGGACAGGCAGGCAGATCTGTCTCATGAACAGCAGTTCACAGACCTCCGATCTAGGCCATAGAGATTTAAAACTTACTACATCTAGAACAGAATGAGTCTCCCATTTTCCCACACCAACAAAAAGCTGTCAATCTGCTAGTTGACGAAGCTCCACGTCTCAATAATGCTATTTGTTTGGTTTCGCATGCTACAAACCTTATAATTTTGCTTACTTTGTCTCTTTTTCTCTTAAATCTTAAATCCAGCCTATCAGTTGACATTAGTTAATAAAATTACATAGGTTTCAGTGTACCATTCAATAATATGTCATATGTATATTGCATTGTGTTCACCACTCAAAGTCAAAACTCCTGTCACTATCTATTTTTATTACCAGTTCAAGTGATTTTAATATCTAAGTACTCACTTTGAGAAATAATGTAATAATTTATCATTACATTATAAATTAATAACCTTGTATATATTTAAAGAAATAAAAATTTGCAACATTATTTCTAAATTAAAACTTTTAAAGACAAGAAATGTGTAGCATTTCAATAGCATAATTAACATTTCTCTGACCAATGTAACAAAGTGCTTCTGCCATGATTAACCAATAATATAATAGAGATTAAGGCCACATTAGACCAGTAATATGACGCTTTCTACAATTTGTAGAATTTCTCTCCAATAATTATTCTGTGAACCAAACTACAGGGTAGTTTTGTTCTTTGTTTGTCGTTGGCAGTGGTATTTTAAGAAACTAAGATTAGCAATTTCATTGAGAACAATAACATATTACAATTAAGTTTAAAGAGCCTAGAAAGCTATATGTTTTCTTTAAAGTTTTAGTTTTTGCCTGTTATCAAGCCCAACTTTAAAAGCATAGTTTGATGGATAAGATAGCCCATAAGGAAACCCTCAGCCCTTTCTACCCTAGCTTTCTTCTCTCTTTGGATGGTCCATAGAAGTAGAGAAAGTAAAGAAACCTCAAGTTTTACATAGCTTGGAAAAGGCCATTGACATGAAATGACTGTTACACTTCACCTTCAGTACTTTAGAAATAATTATTTCTGCTTAATGGTCGACGGGCCAGAATCAAAGTTTACAGTCTAGATGTTCTGGAGCAAGGCGAAGGGAATGACAACAAAGAATGCCTGTCAGCAAAGTTCACTAAAATCTTGAAAAGGTGTTTGTTGGGGGAAGGCATCTATTTGACGTGATAAAAACCCACAAGACTTCACAAACTGCCTGCATTGAAAATAATTTTCTTGCTCTGAAAAGATGCAGAGGGCTTGTATTTATTTTTTACATTAGTTTTTGCTTTTAGAATTGTCATCAAATTTTCCTTGTTAGGAATTTTCCCCCAGTCTTTCCATGAAGTCAGTATAGCTGGGCAATATCTAACCCAGAGACAGTAAACTTATTTTCCACTTTTTACTTAATAGAAAATGAAATATTTTTCCAGACTGGGGTTAAAAGTTTAGTTACCATTATAAGAATTTTTAAATTTTGGGGGTGACATTGGTTAATAAAATTATATAGGTTTCAAGTGTGCAGTTCAATAATAAATCATCTGTATATTGCATTAATAAAAATATTTTAATATTTTGAGAGTAAGATAGAATAGCTTTCTTTATGGATCATGTTCTTTTTTTACCATATTTTCTACATGAACATTATTTATTGATAGACAATTAAAATTTGTGCTTTGCTATTACTGAATATTGTTCTGTAGTCAATTTAAATTTATACATATGTATTTAAGTTTTTCCAATATTGTATTTTCTAGCAAAAGTTTTTTTAAATAGAAGAAATGAATCTATAGATTAGAAATTGTCTTCTCTTTAGTAGCAGCACATGCAAAGCATGCAATTACCCTGTTCCCACCCTGTTCCCTATGGAAAGTGTATAGAGCTATTGCATTGATCTCTTTACCACACAAGTACTGATCATTTAACATTGTATAGAATCTAAAGTAGAAACTTATTTATGTATTTTATTAAGAACACTATCAAGTGAAAATATTTTGATACCATCAAAAGATCACTGTAGTTCATAACAATTAAGAAACTAGATGGGATTTGATGGTCTAGATAGAATCAGAATGTGTTTCAACTTGGTTATATATATAACAGTAAGAAGGCTAATTTTCAGAATAAAAATTATATGCAAGATCATATTGATAAGATTATACTGAATGCTTGCTGAAATGATCATTTTATCTATGATTAAGGATAAAATAGACAATAAGAACTCTATATCATTCCAATAATTCACATGATAAAGAATGTGGGTGTTGAATTCAGACAAATGTTATATTTTTGCTCTGTGAAACAGTGCTTACTATCTATTATGAAGTTATTTATTCCTTCTTTCCCTTAACCTAATTATAACAAAATTTGCAGAATGAGTTAATGTATCACAATATTCTTTTTTATCCTGCTCTTTTATTAGTAGTAGAAATGCTATTAATACTAAGTATATTATATATAATACATATGTAATACAGAATACAGCATAGTATATTAAACCTGTGATTAAGTATTAGTGTATTGTAAGCTTATAATCTAAATGACCTAAGTGTATGTCTCAACATATCTGTAATGTTCAATTAATGGGAAATAATATTTACTGATTTTGATTATATCTAGTAGTAGCATATGATATTCTATTAATGGATACCAGTTATTAAGGAACAACAAAGTGAGGCATAATTTCTTTACAAATTAAATATAGTGAGTTAATAGAACATATTGTTGACATGAGTATCCTGTTCTTAAACGCCATATGATTTTGCTTATATGTGGAATCTAAAGAACAAAATAAACAATAAGAAACTCATAGATACAGAGAATATTTTGATGGCCGCCAGATGGGATGGGGGCTGGGGAGGTGGGTGAAACAGGGGAAAAGATTAAGAAGTACAAATTGGTAATTAAAATAGTCATGGGGATGTAAAGTTTAGCATAAGGAATATAGTCAATGATATTGTAATAACTATGTAAGGTATCAGATAGATACTAGATTTATTGAGTGATCACTTTATAAATTACATAAATGTCTAATCACTATGTTTTACACTTGGAACTAAAAATATAGTATGCCAACTATATTTGAAAAATAAAAAATTAAAAATTGTTGACAAAAACAAAATTCTGAATAGCTTTTGATGTTATGTACTTCCATCATGACAAACAAGGTCAAATTTTGAGAAATAATAAAATTGAATTATTTCTCTAGAATAATAGATGATTGGATAAAGAAGATGTGGTACATATATGCAATAGAATATTCCTCAACCATAAGAAAAGATGAAATACTGCCATTTGTGACAACATGGATGGATCTTGAGAATATCATGCTAAGCGAAATAAGTCAGATGGGAAAAGTTGAGAACTATATGATTTCATTCACATGTGGGATATAAAGCTGAAAGCAACAAGCAAACAAGCAAGACAAACAAAAATTCATAGACACAGACAACAGTTTAGTGGTTACAGAGTGAAAGCAGGGTGGGAAGGGAGGTAGATAAGAGTAAAGGAGTCAAATACATGATGACAAAAGGAGATTTGACTTTGGGTTGCGAACACAGTGCGACATACAGATGAAACCTATGTAATTTTATTAAGCCATGTCACCCCAATAAATTTAGTAAAAATAGATAAAAGTGATAATTATCTTCTAAAAAATGAGACAAACAAAGCAAAAATCTGATCTGGAAAAGTGTTGTTTATTCTTCCTTTTCTAAAATTCTTGAGGTAGTCTGATATTTAGTTTTAACCATCAACATGTACTATATTAAAATAAAATTATTAAAATTAAAGCAAGGATCTGTTTTCGCCTTATTTATGAAGTATAAGGTCTAAATTCCTGAGATGAAAACCAACTTTTCTGATATTTTTAATTTATATAGTAAAGATGAGAAGAGCACAAAACTAAATAAACTTTGGTTACCATTTTGTCCACAGAAAAGGAAACTGATCAATAAGACTCACTGTGGTTTCATAAAGAGCTAATAATATTAGATTATCCCTGACATCTCATAAACTAGCTTGAGAAATTAAGGGCAAATACAGTTTATCATATGTCCCCTTTCATCCACACATTGGCTGCTCAAATTGAGAGTTTATGTCGAATACTGAAAAGAACACAGACTACTGCTTGTATACTGCATTGAAAAAGGAGGCAGTAGGATCAACCAGCCACTAGTCTCCTATCTTAAGGCTTTCTTCAGGAGGAAAGCTGGTAACTGAAATGAGGTTAGTGACTCTTCTTGGAGCATAGCTTGACAAAGATGGGGCCCATTCATCAGTTTCTTGTCCATGTGTACGCATGTGATAAATCTTGTCTCACGCTTTTTACAACCCCACAGTTCCCTCATATGACAGCACTTAATTTTCACATTTCATGACATCAAAGGTAAGACCCCTTTCTCGTCAGCTCACCTGTCTTAATTTTGACTTTAGAGTTAGGGTTTACTTCTCATTGACACCTTTGCTCCTAAAAGCTAGTCATTAGAAATTAAGCCTAATTCCTACCAGTTCCACTACTTTGTCTTTTTTAATTAAGACAGACCGTAACAACATTTATATGGCTGTTGCTTTCTTCTTTATTTTTCCTGAAGGAAATACCAGTCACTAGAAACTCATGAATCTTGCAGAAGTTTAATGTATGCAGCTTTAAGGTGAAGAGGAGATTCAAATGGCAAAGGGCCGGCTCTAACAAAGGCATGCATTGATACCAAAATGTTTTGCGATCCAGTTTTATTGGCACGGATTATGTGCCATGGGCAAGTGACTAGATGTGTATGAATGCAAAGAGTTGACTACTTATAACACCCTAGACTGGGGAAAAAAAAGACAAAAAACAATCCTTTCCCCACCTACTGAATATTCCAGCATTGATGTAAATGACCGGATTGCTCTCATCCACAACAGCAATGCCTGCAGGGAAGAAATGTTCCTCAAATCTCCTGAGCAGTTTTATTTGCAAGGCAGTGGCATAATTAGGCAACCGTGGCATTGGACAATTTTGAAAAAAAAACAAAAAGCAGCAGAAAAGATAATGGAAGTCTTCTATTTGGGTAACTAACTTTCAGGAATATAGTGGGTTTACCACGTCCTCCAATAGGTGACAACAGAGACTGGCATTAAGTAAGAGTGATTCGTGAAACCTGTATGTATTCTCAGAATTTCCACATATTACTAGGGGAAGAAAATCTGGAGTCAGAACAGATTTCCCATTCTAAGAGTGATATACTGTCTCAAAGTCACTTAATTTAATATTTTAAAAAATATTATCTTTTTAGAACCACAAAAGTGAAGTGAGACATATTGGTTATATTATCAAATGATTGCAGTTTGTAAATATATTTGGCATATGTCTTGCCATCCTCTTCTGTCTAGGCAAGACAATCATAAATAGAACTTTCAGAACTCTAACAACATACTTAAGTCATGTTATGTTTTTAGTAGAATTGGTAGATTACATCTGAATTTTATAAAATTGTATATATAATAAGAGTCTATTGAATGTTTGCTTAAATGATTAGGCATGATTGGGGATAACAGACAACAGGAACTTTACATCTTAATATATTCATAATATAGTTGCAGCAGAATAATATTTTGATAGATTAGGCAATGTGTTTTATTTTTTTCCACTTGGGTAGGCTCTGGGGCATTCTCTTTGTTGTTCATTTACGAAAGTGTGAAAACTTCAGAAAGATGAAAAAAAACATCACATTTTGACTTTTGAAATTCGAAAGCCTAGGTCTCAAGAGAATAAAAATAGCTTCAAGAATGAATGACAGATTTACATTATGACAAGGAACACAACATTCTGTTCAAAACTCCCAACATCCAGATACCAGAGTTTCCTTGGACTAGAAGGGCAGCGGAAAAGGCAGGGAAAGAAGGGAATGGATACACGGTGTGGATCCTGGAGAAAGAGGGTTCTGCCTTTGCAGCATTGTCCAGAGGAAGTGAAGATGACAGAAACACTGGATATGCTCCATAGGGTAAAAGGAGGGATGAGGTGATCCTAGTAGAGAGGAAAATTGTGTCTTCTTTCCAGGTAAAGTGTAGGGAGCAGCAAGACACAGGGAAGACTGTTTCTTCTGCTCTTGATAGCTGTACAAAAGTAGTAAATGGTAAAAAAAAAATGGCCAAATTATATCACATAAAAGGGGGCAGGTGTCATAGGTTCACAAGGAGCAATAGACTTGAACAAACATATAGTCGGCAAAACGAGGGTCCTCAGTCCTGAAGCATGCAAGGCCCCAAATGCTGCTGGCAACCACATGCAGGCCCTTAGAAGCTTAGGTCTTTCCCTAGTAGGGCCTCAAACAAGACTACAGCCCCTGGAACAAAAGACCACTAAGAAATGGTCTTCATGGACTAAAAACCAGGGGGAAACAAGGACATCTCAATTCCTTCTGCAGCAGCTTGATGGACATCTGGACCATATGGAACTCTCCTAGCAATGCTGCGGAATAAGAAAAGTACCCTAGAAATCAGAAGCAACTCCAGGGAAAATGGGGTAGGGCTCTGAACTGATGAAAATAGCTTTAACTATCCTGTAAAATAAGAGTCATAATAGTGATTTAACTATTAGAAAATAATATTTTCTTCAAGCTTGACCTTTTATTTTCTATTAAATGGTAAGATTTCCAGAGATGTGGATCCATCCAGAACCCCTACCACACTGAATATAGACCATCGCCTGCACCGCAGACTAACCAGCAGCCCACGAGCAGAGTTAGGCCTCACGTATCTTAAGAAGGACTTGTCATCTTGTGAGATATCTGATGCACTGAAATGAAATGAACTTTCATCTATAAATGCTGATTTCAAAAATCATTCCAGTGAATTTTGATAAGACAGCTTAAAATTAGAATGCTTTAAAGTCTTAAAAGAGAATAAATTCAGCCCTTTAGTGTTTGTTAACAAAAATAGAGTAAGGCACAGAAGAGGATGTTTAAAGACCTCATTGGATTCTGAATTTCTAAGAACACAACCACATTTTAAATAGAAAAGTCATGCTAGCACTATCAGGACCAGAAAGATAACATTTACCAGTCAAACTTGCTCATCCTTCATTCTGTCCAAAAGTAGAAGCCTGGGGCACTGGCAAAGAAAATGTAAGAAAAGGAGCCAACTGGGCTCTGATTCAAGATCACTGAGGTCACTTTTCAACTCTTCTGGGACAGCCACCAAAAGCACAAGCATAAACCTTTTTATTGGCATTTAGAAAAATAGGTCCTTAGAGGTTCAGCCCACTTAGAGAACTTATAGTGAGTAATGTGAAAGTTAAGGTGGACTTAGGGGATGCCCTCCAAGCCACAGAGGGATCAAAGAGTCGAGCCGAGCTGCTCTAATAGAAGCTAGTCTCTCCAGCCTTTCTCCTCTTTATCTGGCCAGATAAAACTCTTACAAGCAAGAGGAAAAGGCTATACAGTTTCCACGAGAGAATCTGCTGTTTAACAAAGAATTTGCCTACCACATCATTCTCCTCTCCAACTCTTAGATTTAAATAATCAACAAAACAAATAAATGTATTAAAACAGGTTTTGACAGGTGAAATAATGGACATAATCTAACAAAAGAAATATTAAAAAATAATTTTAAATTTTATACTACAACAAAAGATACTTTATAGTATGAGAGAAATGCACCTTAATAGTTAGAACAAAAAAAATCTAAACGTTTTGTTCCTTTTAAGATCGGTAAGTCAAATGCATCATGTAGTTGCCATAAAGCTAATGTGATTTTAGAATGCATCGATATGAGTGCAATGTCCAATGCCACCAGCAAGAAAGGAGATGATTGGTCCTTCAACTCTTCAGTACAATATTATGTTTTGGACTTTAAGCCAAATTTTAAGATAAACCCTTGACAAACTAGAATGCCTATACGAGAGGGTAGTACTGAGCTAAAGAAACTAAGACAACTTTTTGAATAATTGTTGAATTACAATTTTCACATGAAAACTGGAACACCAGAACTGAGTGCAAAAAAACCACAATATTTGTTGGTTTGTGAATGTCTGTCATAGAAATACACAAAGTATATTTTACTAAAGGCAGAAAATATGGAGAGAAAGTTAGGCTATGTTTTTGTTAAAACTTGCAAAACCATGGCACAGTCACAAATGCGTAGTGTTGGCTGCATGTCTGTGTATATATATATATTAATGAATGCCAACCAGAATATGAGTGATTAGGTAATATAGACAAATGTAGAGAAGTTTCTGCATTTCGAAGACTAAGAAGGCTACAGGTTGAAGATGTAAAATACCTCATCAATACTGGCAACCATAACTCCTTTGGATATTATATCTCATATTTCATGACGTGGTTCCATTCTCACAACTGGCATAAAATCCACTTTTAAAATTGTGCTGCGAGTTATACCAATGGGTGTTTTGGGAGGCCATAAGTACCCTCTGGTGTACAAATTTTAGCAACAGTAATTCAATAGAAAATTAATAAAATGATATAGTACTTATCACTATGAAAATAATATTCCTTACAAGCACAATGGCATCAACCAACTAGGGTGCATTTATTCCTGCAATTATACCCATGGTCATCCAATGTCAACAACATACTTCTAATAAGACATTGAAACATATACATATGCTTCTAATATCCTTTATAATTATGTTTTATATTGAGTGTTACATGATTAAGGGTATTGTCTTGTCACTTACACCTATTGTTTCAAATGGCCTAAAGGTAGATACCATTGAATGATGGGGAGCTAATAAGCCGAGCATTGAAGCCAATTACTATAAGGTAGGCTTTCGAATTATGTTCAAAGAAAACTCAGGAAATGGTTGCCAGCATATAGAACCAATTGCAAACTACTAGGATATTTCCTTTTACATGGTAGCTTTTATCCTTTTTAAGGAAAATTGATACATTTAAAATATTTATACATCTTGTTAAAAGAAATAATAGAAGCATGTGTAAACTAAAAAGGTAGCAAAAAAAAAAGTGAATAATTCTATCTTAGTGGAGTAAAATGAGCCTTTTTAAGAGAGAAAGAAAGCATCTTAGGAGAGACAACTCCAAAGCCATTTTATTTTAGGTTATTATTCAAGTTGGATTTTAACTAGTGTATAGTAATTCGACAGTCAATTAAGGAGAAGCAGCATTCCAAAGTCAGTGTATGTCATTGGTGTAAAGAGGGGAACCCTGCATCGTGTAATGTCGCTAGGATGCAAAGCTTGAAGCAGAGTCAAAGGAATGCAACTGGAGCAGAAGCAGGGCTCCTGTCACGAGGGGACATCTGCATTCTACTAAGGAGCTTGAAGAGGCCATTCATAGGCTAAAAGCAAGGTACTAACAGGTCAACGTTGCCTTTTAGAAAGTGAACTATCAGAAATGTATGGATAATGGATTGAAGTAAGAAATCATAGGCAAGGGAAACACTTGGCAGATTATTGAAATTATCTGAATGAACGGCGACGGCAGGGGGTGGGGAGAGAAAGCAATAGTACTAAAGGAAAATAATGGATTTAAAAGCTGTTTGGAAGGTAAAGTCTGTGTCATTTGATGATTTATTAGATGTTGGTAATAGGGGAGATGGAATAATTGAATATGATACATTATTCTCTCAAAGGATACTCTGCCGCTAATTAATATGAGGAAGCAGGTATAATTATAGGTTTTAGGGGAGAGATAATAAAATTGCCTTGGAATGTGGTCAGTCTCAAGTATCCAGGAGACATCTAGGTGAAGGTATCTATTAAGAAAATCCATATATTTATTCTCTAAAATTGGTGCAGAGAACCTTTCCTTCAGTAATACATGCCCCAGTTTACTTTTTAGGGCAAGTATACTTGGATTTTTGTAGGATGATTCCATGCTTGTTTCAGATAAAATTTCAGTACATACAAGTTAATTTTTCTTTAAACATTTTAAACATTAGTCACATAGATATCTAGTTACTTTATGAAGAAGTCAAAATGCATATAAATATTTGAACTATAAAAGTTTAATTGAATACTGAATACTTTTTGTCTGGTAAATACCTTTAATGTGAAACAAAAAAAAAATCATAAATGGAAAAAGACATTTTTCTGTGCTTTCTTATAAAATATTTTTCAGTTTATCCAGAACTTTAGTTCTAGATAAAGTTCATTTAAGATGATTGCTTGAAAAACTCTTCTTGTAAACATAAAATTTGGGGTTTAAAAGCTCTAACTTTCTATTTTTAATGTGTTTTTTTATTGTATTTATAATTACAGATAGTTTTTATCCAGTGTTTTTTATATAAGGTGTTAGAAGGCCAGAATTCATAATTCTAGATTGTTTAATAGTTTTTGAAACTCCCCAAATGAAGATTCTAGTTGTCCATCTGTGCCGTAATCTGGGCCCATGTCTTGAAAGATAATTCTTACGAGAATTATAATGTCACAGATAGTATTCATACAAGGTCTTTTATAATCTCTGCTTTTGTTGACCATGCATAGCTAACATAATTTTCTGCCATCACACTAGGAAGATAGATATATATGAATAAATGGTCATAGACATACTAATTGGCTATTTAAAAAAATTTTATATACCGCTTTTTTTCAAAGACTAGGAAGGAATAAGCTGCATTTTAATTCACACGGCTGCGACATTCAGTTAGAAAAATCTAGATATATAAGGTATATGGATCATTCCATTTGCTATCATGAGGAGTTGAGAGAAGGGAGGAAAAAAAACCCACTGATTGTTTTTGTATAATTGAATATCTTTTAAACACCCTGAGCCCTTAAAGTCAAATCTATTGATTCGAGAGACTCAAATCTTCCATTTACTAGCTGTGTGACCCTATTTAACCTTACTAAGTCTCAGTTTCCTTATCTGTAATAGAGGATAATACCATTTACTCACAGGGTTTATGTGTGTGAGTGGCGGGGGAGCACATGGGGGAGTGTGTGTGTATAGATTATTAGGGTAACATATTCAAATTAGTTTCCTCAGTTTATTTCTTTAAAAGTAAGGTTTAAAGGCATGCATTAACTGTTGTTCCTTTCTTTTACCCCTCTTACTCAAATCTGATTTCAAATCTATTTTGCATGTCTAGTTCAAAACTCCTCTGCTCCTCTAAGTTATTAAGTCAATCATGGAGAATTATTTTCTCATAGATATTTTCCTGCAATAGAGACTTTATTACCATAAGGTGATGACAATTCCTTCTACCCACTTCAGGTTTTTTTAACAAAATAAAAAGTTTTTACCATCTCATTACATCCTTCAAAAATACTGTCTCTTTTAAGGAGGACCAAACTCTCAATCATTATAACTTACCTCAGCTAAAATCTGTAATATTTATTTTAAAATAAACAATAGATGTTTCAAATAAAATTACCTTATATGCCAATGACACTAGTGATTGACATTGTTTATCTTACAGATAAGTGTTTCATCTTAAACCTACTATGTGCTAGTCACTGACCTAGGCATTTGGAGAGATACAAAGATAAGCCAGAATGACACTGCCCTCAAGTAAATACAAGCATATAGGGAATATAAGTCACAGAACACAAGGTAGAGACAAAGTAAGACTTAAAAGCAGTAGAAAGTCTTATAGTGTACAATTAATGAACTCAAAAAAACTGTGCGCACACACACACACACACACACTTCTTCCTTCTTGGCAAAATCTTGCTCACTTAATCATATTTTACATGGACAAATGCCCAGGGGATGGGACCCATCTCCAACTCCAGGTAGTGAATCAGTATTGCTTTAAACTATTCAGTGGTATCATTTTCCTTATAGGAGTTTGATTCAGCATGGACATTAGACTTTATTCTGGCAAGAAACCTGAAGAGCTTCAAGGAAATGTTTTATTTTCTAATAAAAATAGAACCCAAGTAAAAATGCACCCAAATACATATTATTTTCTAGATATTATTTTTTCTCTATATGACATTAAACTGCTACAGTCTTCCTGCAATTTGAGAGGCAATAACACCAATACACTGGAATTTTCCAAGTGGAAATATTGAAAGATTCTGGATCCTACATAATATTCAGCTTCTGAACTAACCCTGGAAGCATCCTGCCTCTATACTTCATATGGTTAAATAACAAATTTATTGTTTAAGCAACTTGAAACTGAGTTTCTGTTTATCATACTCAACGGATTCAAAAGTTATATACTTACAGAAATATGTAAAGTTTCCAATTGGCTTAATAATTGTGATATTTAAACTAAGCCAGAGGTATATATCATTAAGAACAAGGTAGAAAATAGAGAGATCTTTTTTTCAAACAGCATATAAACTGTGGCCAATTACTGATACAAATATTCAAGTAAAAATAGAAGAGTAACTTTTGGTTAATTATAGATTTACATATATATGCAACATATGTGGAGAGAAAGAGAAACAGAAAATGACAGAGGGATGAAGAGAGAGAGAGAACAAAGATGAAAACTTTTATAGATTTACAGAGAAGTCACACCATCTATGCATTCAATTTCTAGAAAGATATCTCCTTTTGACTTTGTTTACAGGTATCCTTTTACCTTCACTGTATCAAATTTGTCACTAAGTATGGCCTATATCAAGATCCTGAGCCAGAGTGATGACATTCTGCATTATAATATTTCTGTGTATATTTCTATATATTACCTTTATATCTAGCATGTCTTTAAACTTTGCTAACTTTTAATATTCTTTAATAGATTAGTGGCAGTGATATGCCCCTTTATTAATCAAGGAAGTTAAACTTTGGGCTCAGTTGGGTTTGCTGTCAATGCTTTATGTGATTTCCCGACATCAAAAAAGCTGTCTCAAATACTGTTCATCAATGTCAGGTATTTAGATCAAAATTTTAATTTATCTACACTGACTTGAATCTTGCTATTCGTCTTGACCTCATTTTCTACTTTGTCCTTCCTCTCCTGGCTGTTGCCATCTGAAATTGATTTCCATTATGAACATACTTTGTATGTCATTTCATATCTCACCTGGAAACAGGCTGAACTATAGTTGTCTCTTATTCTTATTTGGAAAAAGACGAATGAAGCAATTTTTAAAATTGTATTAAAGGCATGTTATCAAATAATGTTTACTTGCATGTTAATTTTATGAAGTCTTAAAAAGCAATACTATTCTCTAACTGGAAAAGACAGAATGATTCAGTCATAATACAGAGTATTACGTTGTTCGCTTCAGCAGTTTCTAAGAAGGTGGCTGCAACTCAACATGTTTTCATATCCCCCCCAAAATATAACAGGACCGGGCTTGTTCAGGGTGGTATGCCATAGACGAGAATATATTCTTTTAATGAAAGAAATAAGAGCATGTTTGACAAAACTGATAGCAACAGCTTGCGGAAATGCTCTCCTGATTGTTTCCATTTTTTTAGTGGAATAATAGGCAAGGTCATTAGCTGCAATCGAGAATGTTGGTGGAAGAGTTAGAAGTTTGAGGACAAGCCAGATTTGAGAGTTCTCTTTCGGATGAGACTGGATAGGTAATCAAGGTAATTCATGCAGAGCTTTGAAGGCCCTGGCAAGGCATTTACATTTTATTTAGAGTGTAACTGAAAACTATGTTTATAATCAACCTTTACTTAAAATTGTCTACTTAAATTGTTTTATTCATTCCTGAGAGATTTTTTTTTGTCTCTGTCATATTATTTTTATTTGGACATTTCATTTTACATAGATAGGTAGGTAGACAGAGACATACAAATGGCATGGGGATAGGGAGGGAGGGAAAAGGAAGGAAAGAGGGAGGGAGGAAAAGAGAATGAGAGAGAAACAGAGTGAAAGTGAATGAGAGAGTGAATGAGAGATACAGCTTATCTATCCAGGATATATGTGTTTGTGATGTTCTTAATGAGTTTCTCTTTCTAAATTTTTATCTTACCAGTAAGATTAAAAACTTTCTGCAAAAGAAACTATGCTTTGATTTTTCTTTTATACAGCAGATTTCTTAAATATATTTGTTGGATTTAATAGTCTATAAAATCCAAGTCCTTAAAAATGTATTCAGTCACAAACACTTGTAAATATGGCTAGCTCCTTTATCTGGCAGATACTCTGAAAACTTCAGGACTTACAGAATTGTTGTCTGAATGTTAATAATGCTTTCAAAGTTGGAAAGACAGGTATTTTTTTTTTCAGATTAGGTTGTTATGAATCCAGTTCACCTATCTAATCAAATTTCCCAGGCTGCACTCAAAGAATTGTATTAAAAACAACAACAACAAAGCAAAGGCAACATCAGCTGCCATCTACTTGCTTCATAGACTATTATATGAACTAATCAGCTAATTCTTGTAAATGACTTTAGTTCCTCAGAGATAAGTGCTCAATAAAGACAAAATGATATTATTATTATCCAGAGACCACAGCTCTGTGTCTCTACACTCCTGGTTAGGGAGATATCAGTTGCATACAGGCATCTGCTTCTGTGAATTGGTACGCACGCCATGATTTAGATGTGCACTTTCACAGATGCAGTCCTTCATATCTTGGACACGTTGCCTCTCATTTAGATTATGTGTACCAGCATTCAACAAGGGAGTTCTGGGTCCAAGGAGACTTTGTCTAATGATAGGAAACAATATTTAATTAAATTTTCCATCTTCATGAATTTTAAACTAAGATGAAGATTTCAAATTGCTAGATAAGTCTTTGAAGATGTATTTTCATTCTGTTGCCCCAGTTTAATGATACCTTCTCAATGCCAAGCTCTTGAAGTTATCCCCTGATCCCATGACCTGACTCCACTAATTCCTAAATCTTTCCTCATAAGTAATATAAGAAAAACAATATCTAACTCCTAAAGTTATGATAAATACAATGCATCTTGCCTGTGTCCTGTCTTACAGTAAGCAACAACAAAATGATAGGTCTCTCTAAATCATAACTTGTTCCTTTGCTAATCTTTCATGGAATCTTGTACATATAATTTTTTTTGTGTTTATAACATTTATAAACATGTATTACACAAAAAAAAACTAACTACTTAATAATTTCCATGCCATTTGTTTTTATATTCCTAGTATCTAAGACATTCTATCCTGATAGACCACATTCTGGGCCGAAAATAAATCTCAATAAAATTATCATGATTGAAATCATATGTGTACTCTTAACATAATAAAATTAAATTAGAATACCAGAAACATATCTAGAAAATCTCCAAGCATTTGAAAATTAAATAACATGCTTTTAAATATTCCATTGACCAAAGAGGAAAAAGAGAATTAGAATTTTGAACTGAAAGACAATGAAAACACATATCAAAATTTGTGGTCTATCCCCTTGGATTTAAATGGGAAAATTGAATAGAAAAATTAGTTTCTATTTACTCATTATAAATAAAACTTAAGACCGATCAATAAATTTGGAATTCCACTCAGTAACCATCTACATAACTAGAGACTATTTGACTAGTATATTCCTTTATTCCTGTGATGGTATAAACTTCCTTAGAATATAGGTCACCTTTAGATACTTAAAATAAAAATCCCTATTTGAAGGCTAAAGACATTTGAAGATGAAGAGTTTTTATATCACTGTATGTCAGGGATGAATAGCTTTAGTTCATTCAGTGTATGTGCAAGGATATAGGTGAAAATCTCTGACCTTTTTTATTCTGCCTGAATTCAAAGCACCACTATTTACTTTAGGATTTATCTTAGAGCCATAAGTATGTTCTCTGGAAAAGTTTGCAACAGGGGCTACAAGATCAAAAAGAATAAAAAGTTCAATCTTAATTTTTTTTCGATAGATCAAATCAGAGAAACCACAAGTTACTAAACATTTTGAGTGTTTAGTTAATATATGTACTGATGACCTGCTTTGTCATAAAAAAAAAAATGTTTTCCCTTGAGTAGTTAAAATTTGATGGAATATATTCAGGAGAGAGGGAGGGAGGGAGGGAGGGAAGGAGGGGAGGGAAATAAGAGAGAGAGAGAGAGAGAGTGTTATTTCTACACATTAGGTAGATGCTCTGATAGTCATATGCATGAGTGCTTGCAATAAAGGCACATTGACAAGTAACCTAACCACACTTGTGTGTATGTTTAGAATGAGAGGTAAGTGAGATTAGAAAAAGTCTAATTTTGATGAGAGTGTTCTAGGCAGAGAAAATACATGGAGTAAAAGAACATAAATAAGATATTGGTGTAATTTAGATTTAGTATTCTAATTAAGAAAATAGAGACAAATATGCAAAGAAAATAAGTCAGAAACTGTTCATAGGCGGCTTTTTCTTTCCTGGTAAATTAAATTTTATTATATAAGGAGTTAGTTTTTGTCTTCAGAGGGGATGAGTGAATGAGGGAGGTAAGGAAACAGGAGCCAGCCTGCAAGCATAGGTGAATTATAATCAAGTAAATAAGTGACAGATTTTTGTTTTAGATATGTATTTGAGAAAAATACTGAACACAGAAAAGACAAATTACAGCTCAAGCAAGAGTCTAACTGAGAGAAGGTAATTAAGATGGAATTAAGACAGTAACAGTAGCAATAAGTAAAAGGTGACAAAATAGAAAAAGCAATTAAGAGGTAAAAACAACCAGGCTTGATAACTCATGGCTATAGCTAGCATGAAATATGCCAAATCATCCATAAATTTAACATCTGGGGATTGATAACAAAGTAGATGCTGGTAGTCTTCATTTAAATATAGAACCTGTCTCTTGCACTACATCAGAACAAGGACTGTGTACGGTTGTGCTCATTGCTTTGTCCCTACTGACTAGTCTGGCTCAAAATGAGTTCTCAAGGAAAAATGCATTGAATGAAAGAAATATAAAAGTAGCATAGTAAGAGCGGGAAGTAAATGATTTAACTTTAACTTGAGAATGATATACCTGTTGCACAGTGAAACATTCAAGCATAAACAACTGCAATTAAGTGAGACAAATTAATGTCTATTCCAAGAGAATTTAACATGTGACAGAAAGACTAAGTTAGTTAGTTATTGGGGAATATTTTGTAGATATTCATATTAGCATATCTCCACTCTAATAGTTGTAGAAGTCGGGGCAAAAATACAAATGGAACTCCATATACCATGTATCTAAATATTTCAAAGTAATAAAATTAAGCTAATGCATTGTTTAAAAGAATAGGTGCTAGCCTCTTAGGTTGGCAAAATATTCTTTTAATGACATTTGAATATAGAATTCTCAGAAACAGAATTTCCATTCTCCCTTCTGTTTTTTATAGGTAATATAACAGGACCTACACAAATCAAAAAGGCCATCTTTCAAGTGCACTTCTCTAAGTTCATTAAGTATTTACAGTAAAACCTGATATAAACTGGGTAGTGCACAATTATTGCCTATTTTCTCAGCTCCAGCATTTTAAACAATATTCAGAGCAAACTTGCACATAAATTCATCCTAACAAGGGCCTGTGCTAATAAATGCCGAAGGGGGAGAATGTCAAGAAACAAACAAGCCACTGCTTCTCAATTTCACCAAGACCTCTTTCTCAAGAATTCAGCAAATGATAAAAAATGAGAAATAAAATTACTGTGGCAAAGACAAGTTGCCTTGTGTATTGGGAGGAGAAAAACAGAAAGAAAAGGATCACATCACTTGGGCAAATAAATTTTCACATTTCCAAGAAACAGACACAGGTAATTCCACAGGAGTAAGTGATTTTAGAAGTCCATCAGGCCTAATGGGCCGAACCTCCATAAGAATCAACAGAAATGCAAAGAAAATCATTTCAGTCCTTGCATTAAGGGAGTAAATTGTACAAATAGAACAGGAGGAAAAAAAGAAAATTGTAAAAATGGAACATCTGTCCTGAGACCTAAATAAGCCACTGACAGATGAAGAAATTCGCTTTAACCTGAGCATGAGGGAACTAAGTGCTAAACAGAAAAGAAGCAAAGAGGACAGACATTTTGAAGTTAGTGCATCAGGGAACAAAAGAAAGCATAGTCCACAATAACGTGTGGATATCGCAGACTCAAGCTTATAAATAGCTAATGCACAGGGACAAAGAATATATAAATATAAAACAATTCCATTCTGAGAGGAGAGTATTTATGGAGTGAAAAAATTACGTATGCAGTAGGAGTAGCATCAATTCAATGTGCATAGAATGGAAAATGGTTTAGCTATCATGTCCTCAAATCATCTCTTTTTACTGTCCATAATACAAACACTAGAATTGCATTCTATTTGATTTTTATGATTTAGTTTTATGATTCCCACCCCATCAATCTAGATAAAAATAAGGAGGCAATAACCCAAACTGTGTCACATATACCAGGACCACCACCACTCCCAAGCATTTACACAGTTTTCTCTGTTATGTCTTGTCCAGAAGACACAACTGTAGAGGAGCTTGAAAATCCTCATTAACTCCAGAGGAATTCTCCTTTGGGCACAGTGAGGCTCCAGGATGCCACGGTTAAGAGCCTTCTGTTTTACAAAGACTTCCTCCTATGTCACCTCATCTCCAGTGACACAACTCCTCCAAGGCAGCGACCAGCCTCTCTTATATGTTAACCACATTTGCCCACTCCAATCACTCTTCATTTCACATGACTTCTCTCTCTATTCAGTTCACCCCCATCTCATCTCTAATGAGATGCCCGTTTCTGCCTGATCTTCCACCACTCCTCAGGCTCTGTGTACCTACCCTCTCAGTGTTTCTGGTTCATTGGTGACTTCGTTCTATTCCAATTTTACATGCCTTACTCTTGCCACAACCACCACTTTGGTAAATAACACGGGTTTGTAGCATCACTACTTGTCAGTAAGTTTACTCATTTATCACTATTAGGTACCCCAGAACATTTTGCCAGCTAACAGCCCTGAGGCAGCTACTGGCAATTGGATGGGGAACGCCCATGCCGTGCTGAATTCTACCCTAGTTCTGACTAGCGCTTTTGGAGCGTGAATAGATTGTATGGTAGGATTCAAATAACACTGGGGTAGACCAAGAATCTGGCAGCCGAAACTCTCCACTCTGGGAAACATCATTTCAGTGGCAACATCAATTCCTTAATGTCATTTTTCAATTGTTCTCAATACGGTGTTGAAAATATTACATTCACAGATGATTCCATTCTCTCCTTCACTTAAAAACCTATTTTTCAGCATCACAAAAGAAATATTATTTCCGAATTGAAAGACTTCTTTATATTGCTGGAAATTGTACAATGAACTACAGTCATGCACCACTTAATGGCAGGGATACATTCTGAGAAAGGCATCACTGAGTGATTTCCTCATTGTGCCAATGTCATGGAATGCACTTACACAAACCTAGATGGTGCAGCCTACTACTATTATTGTAAGTGCTTTTATGTAACTGCCAGTAGATTTATTTACAACAGCATCAGCACAAACACATGAGTAATGCATTATGACATTGCTAACAGATAGGACTTTTTCAGCTCCATTATAATCTTATGAGACCATCATCAAAATGCTATTTCTCATTGACCCAAATGTCATTATGTGGCACATGGCTGTATTTGGAACTATATGTGGAATAATTTTGGTGCTAGAGGTACTGGAAATCCTTTTTCTGAAATATACAAGTAAACCATGCAAAATCTATTCAACAGCAACTCTGGAGTCCTGTTTCTGATTCTCCATTACTCTTAGAAACCATATTGTAGTAAATTATGATTGGGTGTGATTTATAAGAATATTTATGAGTCTTATTTCTAAGGCATACAATTCCTCTACTAAGGAAGTATAGCTCACATGCTCAAGTTATAAGATTCCTTTGACCTGGTCCCTCCCACTACTGCCCAGACTGCCACCTTGTGAACATGGGCTTTTCTGCTTCCCTAGGAACGGCTTGTACTGGATTCCCTCAACCCAGAGAGGCTTGGAGTTAGCGAAGTATTAAGGGATAGATAAGCTGAGATGGCAGAAGGAGACATAGTACAAAACCAAGAATGAATATCACAGAGGTAGATGCATGCGCCTCAAAAAAACAAAAAACGAAACAAAACAAAACGCCAAGAAGGCTAAAGTTCAGATTCTATGGAAATATGAATAGTAAACAGGAATAAGTTGTTAACAACTACTGGCTAGAAGTATAGATTCAATGAATGATATAGAGTTGATTTTCTGTCAAGAAAATTACGTAACTTGAAAGGCTCTTTACAGTAGTTACAGACAACATAAATATTTTAAAAAATATCTCAGAATGCAATCTTAGAACAAAGCACGTAAGGTGTCTGTTAGTTCAGAGCATATAAAAGAGAGCCAGAACTGTGAAGTTACAAGAATACCAGACTCAGTTCACAGGATATCAATTCTTCACTTTGCTCTCCTGCTTAAATAGCTGTGGTACATTTGGCAATTTGCTCAACAGGAACTTTGTTACATGTGAATAATCCCATGCATTAATAGTTTTCAGTACTTTAATAAAAATAAAGTTAGCCACTGATGGAATAACATTGTAAGAAATGTGAAGCACCCTATAAATCAATATTTTAATTACTTGAGAAAATAACAAAGTTTATCCATATCAGTTTCATATTATTATAATACAGGACCATTGTGATATGCGCTTATCAATACTCCAACAAGAACTCTGTTTTTAGATTCAAACCCAATCAAGCTTTCTCTCAAGGAAAAGGATGATTCCTTATAAAAATGGAATTTCCTTGGCTGAGCTATTCTCCAGAGAGACAGAGTCTTCTTTTTATTATGGGCATATATTACCGTAAAGATAGAGTTCAGAAAATTTTATTCTGGGAACAAAAGACTGAAATCTTACTTATATATGTACTAGAGAAAGTGAGAAATACAGTCCCCACTTGCATACTACAAAATCTTACACCCTGAGAATTTTGGGAATCCAAAGTCTCATCCTGGACCCAAAGAACATTTCTTTCGAGACACAGTATTAACCAGGATTTCACACAGGATCACTGAACTTTCTATACACAAACAATCCAGTACTACAGTTGATAGATATTAATCTCATAAATTCAAGTATTTATTCATGTTCATGGATTCTGTGCTAAGAATGATATGTTACCATTTTTTTTTTTACGGCATTTTCTTTTTTCTTTTTTTCTTTTTCTTTAGGCGAGGCAACCCTTGGTTGACTCACAGATTGCAAGGACTTTGTCAGTTTACAATCCATTATTTTTTTTATTTTTTACGCCTACAAGCACCTGGTCTTCCTAGGTGGTCTCCCATCCAAGTACTAACCAGGCCCAACCCTGCTTAGCTTCCGAGATCATACAGGATCGGGCTTGTTCAGGGTGGCATGGTCATAGACTTATTGCATTTTCTTTTTCACTTTGCTTAACAAAGATAATCTGAGGATGTTCATAATACAATTAAAATATACCTACTAATTGGTTTTACAATTTCTGTCAATGTCGGTGAAAATCAAGCACATTAAAAATTCATTTTTTAAAAAACATCACCTTTCAGTTTAACATAGTGATTGAATATGAATTTATCTCCTAAAATTGGCTATAATGAGAGTAATTGGGGAGAAAAAGAATAAGCCTCAAAAAGCAAAGAAAATTGGAAAAAATTGCCGCAAATATGTCAAGGGATTTTTTTTATAGCTGGAAAGGAGAAGGACACATAACAACTTACTAAGCAGACCAGGGAAAGTGAAAAGCTAAGAAGGCTGTCAACAGGGAAAAAGACAAAATTTTTGTGTCACAGGACCATGAAATGATTCAGGTGGCGAAACCAGTTACTTTTGAAGGCAGAGACGTAGGAGAGAAACTAAAAACAGAGGCATTTGTTAAAAGTCTATTTAAGAAGCAATTTGACTCCCAGAATTTCTACCCCTTTATTGCCTTTGCCACCCTTGCAGAGGATTGAGCTCAAGGTCATAAGCATATTTGCAAAGAGTAGAATGAGCATAAAACATACAAGTGGCCTATGTGCTATAATGTATGACCAAGCAGGCTATTCCCGCTCCTTGATTTCAAGAATGCTGAAAATGAGGCACAGCTGATTCAGGCAAGACTGGTTTACTCTCTAGAAAACCTGATCATTCCAAGAGAAAAACCTACAGATCCTTACATTTGGACACTCAGAACAATGTCCCCAAGACAGACATAAAGAAGAAAGAGGGAGGAGTGGAGGGAGAAAGGAGAAACTGAGACATTACCTATATCGGATATTGTACCCATCTCAATTCACCTTATTAAGCCAGTGCACCCATCCTCCAGCTAATGGATACTTAAGGCATCCATTTATTCCCTCATTTGCAGAACTGTCCTTAGCTGCCATGCTCTGGAGGTTGTAAACTCCACAACTTCTGTCCCATGGTGCCAGTAACTGTCTGCTCAGAGCTAATTCTGCCCTGGCTCTTCCCTTGGGACTGGACAAAACCTAAACCCCAGTTGAAAGACCAAATCCTTGCTTATTTCCTGTCCCAGACCAGTGCTCCTCTCACTCTTCTTCCCTTGAGTATGATTACTCAATAAATTTAATGCATCCAAATTCCTTTCTCGAGTTCTACTTCTATGGAACTTGAACTAAGACCTTACATGATTTATGTAAATATATTGAGAGGAGTGTTACATCTTTATGACAGTTTGGGAAGAGCTCCTATGAAAACAATAAAAGCAATAATTAAATTGCAAAGAAAATAAGAACTTTCACAAGGAAGAGAATAAAACAATCATATTACGCTATATGACTCCACCATGGATAAACACAAAATATTCAAATACTCATTTAAACTATATATAAATACATTTTATATATATATATATACACACATATATATATATAATAGCTAGATAGATAAATGTATTGGGAGGACAAAGGAAAAAAATATTTTTATGGCTGTTAGGGGCAGGGATGTGAGAAAAGCAAATCATTTCTCACCCGAATAAGTCAATAATCGCTTAAAAAAATAAGTGGCAGTTATTTAGAAATATGACGGTAAATATAAGAAAACGGTTAAAAGGTTTGTCTTCAGAAAGAAAAAAAAAGTGGAGTAAAGGAATGCTGTTTTTAATTATAAGCCTTATAAAAGTAGCTGATTTTCAAAACTTCATACATGTACTTATTTATGAAATATAGATTCATATTCACATTATGTATATAAAAAGTATATACTCATCTTTGAAAATCCAGAAAAGTATAAAAACTAAAAATAATCTACAGCCTCAGTACACAACCAAAGACAATTATTTTTAACATTTTGTTACGGATCTGCTCAGTCTTTTTTCCTATGGTTATTTTCTCTTTCACAGTTTTAATCTGTATATGAAAATTTCTTTAATATTAGATCATATGCATTAACTGACATTACTACTGGCTTTTATAAGCAATATTTTTTGGTAAAAAATTTCATCGTATAAATTTTATAATGTATTTAACCATTCTCTTTTTCTATTTTTACAGAACTCCCTGTACTTCTCTATTATAAATAATGTTGTGATGAACTTCTATGAGCGTAAAGCAGATATCCACTATTATGCACAAAGCTATCAATTTGTAGGGGCTTTCACACCTGAAATCATTTCAACAAAATTTTGCCCCAATAAAACAATTTAAAGGTACTGTAGGTTTCATTGTAATGAGACGTTACCTATGTAAATGATTTTCCAGTTCTTCGGTTTTAGGAGTTTGCCATCTCCCTCTGGGAAACTTTTCACTTTCTAGTACAACTTCAAGCTTTCCCCAATGAGTACTAAAACCAATAAGTCATTCATTTTTCTTGCTGCATTTGCCTCTTCCGTCATTGAATTCATTTCAATGTCTCTCAAGGGGCTTATAATCTTCCTTTCCTGTCTTCTCAATTCACATATATTTAAGAAACTGTCCATTTTTCTTCACAAACATGCATTCTTCTTGAAGGTCTTCTTATGATTTATTTGATTATATGTGACTTTGTTCTACATTTTCAATTTTTTAAAAAAGATTTCTTATCTTCTATGCCTTTTCATTTTGTACAACCTTTATATTTTTCCCTAGATATCAACCTTTCTCATGTTCTCCTTCAACTAATGTTTATTAATGATATATCCATGTTGTTTAACTCCCAGTGAGTTAAGAGCAACCATTGAGTGGTGAACCCACTATATGCCAGGCATCTGTTAGGTGTGTTCAATAAAACACCTCATTGTTTTCTTTATTATAACCCTATAAATTAGGCAGCAGTGGTATTCCATTTTTAGATTAGAGAAAGCAACCAGTTGTAATGTGAAACAACTAGACCTACTAATTTTAAATAAAGGGAGGGCTTTCCAGTCCATTCTTGGAAATAGAGGTGAGAGAGTGGTCAATCCATTTTTGTTTGTGGTTAGTTTTGAATAACCATATTGAGTCGAACCAATTAAAATCAAATGAAGTTGACATTTTCCTTTCCATTCGATGTTTGAATAACTACTTTTTCATCTGATTTTCACATTGCCTTAGCTAAATCTTTGTAGGAGTCAATTAGCAACACTTTGAAAATCAAACGCTCACTACTTGATTCTGACTTCCTAGCATTCGTAGAAAAGTAAATGGGAAAAATTGTTATAGATTGTATGAGTCCATTTCTACTACTGGGGGAGAAACTACTTAAAAAGCAAGGTCTGGTTAAACATCATTATTCTTGCATAGGGTAATCCATTTATACATAGAAATTGTGTGCTTGCTGTTTCTAAGGGTACTCATTTAATTATTTTATTTTTTTCCATAGTTTGATATCAGTAGATATTTAAACATTTTAATGATCAGTCTTCATAATGTGTTAATCTAATAATGTAAGGTCTCTGATACCAATGGTAATTCCTTAAAACTTTTTTTTCTTTCACTCAAAGAAAGAAATTGCTCAGAGTAGGATGAATCAGGGATCGCATGCAACAATATTCATTCTCTTTCTTTTCTTCATACCAGACTTAATCCTGGCCTTTGTTTGATGTGCATTATTCTTGGAAATCCTCCATTAGAGTAGCCACACATTACAAGAACAGGTTGGCAGTAGACCCCCTACTGTGCTTAGACAATGGCTGGCAACATCCTAGAACCATGACTTTGGCACAAACTCAGTGGTGGACCTAAATGGGCAGCAGCTAGGCTGCCAGTCAACTACACTCTTGGAAGCAAGCTGTCTAAATGGAATACTTTCATGGCAGTATATTCATGGCCACCACAGCCCCCTAGTATTTCCTAATGAGTCACCAGACATGGTAGCATCTCATGGGTTTTTCTGCATTTGTCTGTGTCTTGACTTCAGCTTCTTTTGGATACTCACTGCTATCCTCTGTGCTCTTGCCTCTCAGAATGACCTATGGCAATTCTCAAATCACTCACAATCCCAGAATGATTACTGGCACACTGGATGATGACGGGGAGGCTTATCAGGGAGAGTTGTTATTGCCTGCATTTTATCATTACATCCGAGGCATGGCCCTGACCTTTCTTTTAATTATCCCAACACAAAAGAGTTTGTAACTTTTGATAATTTTAATGTTGCATTAATTTACATGATGAAATTACAGCATGGTAACTTACAAGTTATAATACACGTGGCTACTTTCAGAGCTCAATTGATCTAGCCAATATTCTTGGAGAAGGTGACTCTATACTTGGATATTTAGAACCCTATCTTCCTCTTTAGTCTCCATCCTTACCCTTTGTAAAAGGGACTAGCTGAATCCAACCAATGAGAGTACCCTAAATAAAAAAAAAAAAAGTTCTTCCTCAGAATCGGGTCTCTATACTGAGACTAAAGAGTGGCTCCAGCTTTAGGCCCTGGATGTGCCTCATCATGGCATCATAGACAGTGGGAATTTAGAGTCCACTCAAGGAAATCAGAACATGTACATACACTCTTATCTAGTAGCTCCTAAAGCACAATCACATCAGAACAAATATCCCAACATTAGTACATGCCACAACATCTTGATTACTGACCTATGCAGAATAACACGTACAGATCATTCTTGAACTACCTCAAGTACAAAGACTTCTAGACCACCATTTCATATGTCCTCTCAATGGATCTTCAAACAAGAACAAACAAGGCAAGCAACTCTAAAGAGAAAAGTGTAGTTTAAATCCACATGGAGAAAAGAAACATTCTTCTTCATCATAAGCAGAAAAGCCTGTGTGGAAGGGGTTCTGTCTCAACAGTATACAGCTATGTAGAATACTAAATGTAATACTTCCCTTCTCAGTCTAAAACCCTTTCCTAAAAGTTAATAGTTACTTCAAAATACCCCAGAAAAACAACAGGTTTACATTGCATTGATAAAGGATCTTTTTAGATGGCTATTATAAACAGTGAAAAAATATCCAATGCAGATATTCAAGTCCTCACCTCAGAAATTAAAAATATATATAGCTATATAATATGTTATCTTTTCTCAGCTAACTACCAGTTCTATAGACATTTACAAAAATCTCTGAAGTTTCAGCCAGGGAAATTCTTTACCCATAAAATCATTAAATCCAACATCTTTAAAGTACCAGTGTCCAATTTTTTAATCTCTAAGTCTGTAAAATGTAATTTATTAATGTAAGCTACCGACCGAATCCTCTCTGTAACTCACTTTCAATATATCGTTTCCTAAATCTTCTAGAAATGTGGACAGTACTCTTTGTAGAAGAGTCTCAAATCAATTACATTCCAAATCCAATTATTCCAATTGTAAGTAAATTATTTACACTTAATAACCATAGGTGTTAGAAAATTCCCGCTCTTGCTTAGCCATATTTTTTTTCTCACTGGTATTAATTCTGCTCTCTGGAAACATACAAAAAGTCTGGTCCTCTAAGTACCTGACAACATTTATCATTTTTTTCTCCTCATACTAAAAAAGCCCTTTTCCTTCAACCATTTCTCATACTATATGATATAGGATCTTTTAAACAGCATGGGCTTACTTAGCAGGAAACAGATGTTTTCCACTTCTTACTACACATAGGACTTCAGAGACATCCCTAAACATAATTTTCACATTTCGGCTATGTAGCTATGAAGAAACTAGCGCCAACTTCATAAGGCAATTATGAAATGTAATTAAGATTATGCATTTAATCAAATTGCACACAACTTGGTACATAATTATGGTTTATGTTATTATCTTGGGCACTTTTGCCTAAATAATCTTTGGTTTATATCTTTCTTAAAATAGGATATTCAAATTTGAGCAAATTAACAAAGAAGTGATCTGGCAGGCACCATTTTCCTATTAACATCATCAGAAAGCACATTCCTTGTCAATAATTGCATATTATATTTTTATTCAGTTAAACACGTCCTCTCCAAAAAGTGTACTGCATGCCTCTTCTTTAAATCACAATTGTTTAGTATGTATCAGTGCTTAATAACTCTATGTGGAAGACAAAGTACAACTGTGAGATGGTGAAAACACAACGCCTGACTGCTGACACTTACCAGGTAAGAAGGCGTATAGACATGTAAACAATGTTATAAGTATTATACACAGAAGGTGGGTGATAAGAGCTATGAGAGAAAGATGTATTAGGTGTTATCAATACACAGAGATAATGACCAATAATTTTCTCTGGAGGATGTCAAGGAAAGTTCTGTTTAAAAGGCATTTGATAGGAATCTTAACATATTTGTTCATTTGTCCATCCATTCATCTATTCATTCATCACTCAATCTGTATTCAATAGTTTCTATGCTCCTGGCACTGTGCTCTCTCTCCAGTAATGGCTGCAGACAATACAGTGATAAATATATGAAAACTATCTAATAGAAGAGAAAGCCAGATAAACAAATGATTTCAACATGCCATGGTTAAAGCTGTGACATCCAAGGTGTTAAGAGAACTCATGATTTGGTTCTAAGAGAAGGCTAAATTGTAATCTGAGTAGAGTTGTTAGATTCGCCAAATAAAAATACAGAATGCCCATTTAAATCTAAATTTCAGAAAACAAAAGTTATAAAGTTATTTGCTGTTAGATGAAATTCAAATTTAAATGGGCGTCCTGTATTTTTTGAGAACCCCACCTCTGAGGGATGAATTAAACAGACATTTTCCCATGTCCAGGATTTGAGGGGGAGACTGGGAGACCATATGAAAAATAGAGGAAGCAGCATCTGAAAGGCCTGGAGTGACTGCACACATCGTGAGGCAGGCTGCAAAAACATAAGTCCTGAAAGATGAAGAAAATATTATAAATGATGTTAAGGAGATTGAATTCTATTCCTTCGAGCAACGTGCAGCTATTTAAAGGATTTTTGCATTTTCCAAAGATCAGTCTGGTTGTAGAGTAAAAGGCTTAAAGTCAGTGAGTGTGGAGGCAGAGAGGAGTCAATCTAAAAGAGAAAGAAGGTAGAGCAGGGCATTCCTGTCGGAGAAAGTCCTTTGTACAAAGCCTTAAAGACAAAGATGTAAAAATCTTGTGCCTTCAGAGATTAGTGAGCAGCTTAAATTGCAGGGGTCAGAGTAAGAGAAAATTAAACTTGAAAGTGAGGTGGAGGTCAATTTTTAGGGAATTTATAGGGAAAAGCTTTAGACTTAATCCCTAGAAATTGGTTGAAAGATTTTAAAGGGATTATCATTATCGTCCTATTTCTCATTTTGAGAAAATGGACAGGTTAGCCTGACTTTTAAAAAATGTCAGATGCAGTATAAAGTCAGTGATGATCGTCTGGTGAAGTTGGAAATAAGATCAAGTTAGGGAAGAAATGATTAAAGCATTATTCTAATCAAATGCTTTAAAATATATATCTTAAATAGATAAATAGATAGGGATTTAAACTGAACCTCTAACTCATTCTGTAGAAACTTCGATCTTAAAATACCAAGATTAGTATTTTGAGTGCGAATAAAATCCAGGGCAAAAAAAACATAAGGAAAAGGACTATGCTAAGACTTGTAAACATTGTCTTCTTCTACCTTACTTTCCCATACCCATCTTAATCATGATGATCATCATCCTCATTATCATGATCATCATCATGGTGTTGTCATTTTTTATTCCCATTTTACCAATAAGGAATTGGAGTCACACAGATGTAGCAGTCTGACTCCAAAGACAGGAGACGCACTGCTACATTGAAATATTCAGAATATGTGAGAGTCATTATCTCAAATCAGCTAAACCGCAAATAACGAATGGAGCCCCCCCAAAAATAATGGCTAAGAATACATATGAAATGACCACCGGAGACAAAAAAATAAGATGAGGAAAATAAATATCCTCAAGGCCTATAACTATCATCAATTTTGGTTGGTTGTCAAAAGCAAAACTTTAGATCTTCCACAGCAAGGCTGCAACTCAACCAAGATGTTGATAAAAGCAATTATGCTTCATCCATCATATGTCTCATCTATTATATATAGATCTTGTCAACATTTCAAAAGAAACTGGCACATCTAGTTCTGTGAGTTTATCAGTCCCCCAAGATTAGACTGCATTTGAGAGGCGGACCTGTAACCAACTTTACAGGAGCAGTGCACATATCAGAGCTCCAGCCCACAGAGAACTGCTGGTACCAGTTCCTTCTCTGCATTATGACCAACAGAATAATCCCCCTCATTAAACTGGTAGATAAAAGGCAAACACATCTTTATAAATGTATCCAGGAGCTGTTGTGAACAAAATAAGATTTAAGCAAAAGTAAGAGTGCAGATAGGTAAAACGTGCTAAAGTTGACTAAATCTAAAGCTTCAGAGTTTTGTGGAAATAGAAGAGACTGTGCAAAGGCTTCTCAAAATGGAAGTCTGAAAGGTTGGTTTCCAATATAAGGCAAGATCCAAAAAAAAAAAAAAAAAGGTTTACCCTTCCTTAGTAAAATAGAAATAAAAATGCCCTACATTTAGTAAGCTTGATAAATAAGTAAACTAATAAAATCTGTCTCAAATGTTTATACTGAGTGAGAGGAGGGGTGTGTGAGCAATCTTCTTTGAACATAGATAAACAGAACATATCACGTGAGTTTTCTGGCCAAAAACATAGTACTTGGTTAACAAGAAAAATGTGAAGGCAAGAATTTAGATTAAAATTTAAGGTATTAAGACGTGCAGACAGTCCACGGCAACTATTTTAAAAAATTAAAGAGAAACTATAATTGATATACTAACAGATGAGGTAAAATGGAATCATATACAATGCTAGATTAAAACCAGAGAAAGAGGGGGAAAACAGGTAAAGAAAAAAGTGCGAGTGCAACAAATAGAAAACAGTTACAAACTGTTGATATCCAATAATATCAATAATCAATTTAAATGTGAATGTCTAAATATACCAATAAATCAAGATTATGAGAGTTGATAAAAAACAAGAACCAATTATAAGCTGTCTATCAGAAACACACTTTAAAAAGAAGACTCAAACAGGTAAAGGGATGGAAAAAGATATTCCATGCTAACTAACACTTATCAAAAGAAAGTGGATAGAGCTATATTCATTTCAGAAACAGTGTGCTACAGAACAAGAAAATGATCCGGGATAAAGAGAGGCATTACAAAATGATAAAGGGTCAATTATCCAAGAAGACATAACAATCCTTAATATGTATACACCTAACTCACAGAGCATCAAAATAGGAGACGTTAAAATCATTCTCACATGGCAGATGGACACCCTTCTAATGGAACTAGTTTGTGGAATGTGCAGTGCCTTCAGGATAAAACAACTTTATTTTCCCCTTATTATTCCTACAAACCTGCTCCGTGGAATGAGATCTGCTTCCCCTGTCCTCTGTCACTTTAGGCAGCCCCAAAGAGTTAGTAATGAATACGCTCATCCCAGAAAAATAATAAAAGCTCTGAAATTTAAAGCTGTTTCCCCTCTTCCAGCCCTGACATTCTGCACATGGAAAGCCTGCAACGGGACAAGGACTTGGCAAGCTTTTCTCCCTGCTGGGTGGTTTCTGACATCTCCATGGTTGGAGGAGATGAAAGGACAAAGGTGGGGGGACAGAGCAGCTCTCTCTTGACTGGCACTGGATGCACGTGAGTTTTACATGCGCATTTCACATAAGCATTTACATCTGCATGTCTAGGGCTGTACGTGGGGTTTACAGATTGTGGATGTGATGGCTAATTTTATGTGCTAACTCGGCTAGGTCACAGTACCCAGATACTTGGTCAAACATTAGTCTGGATGTTGCTGTGAAGTTATTTTTTAGATGAGATCAACATTTAAAAAAAATTTTATCATAGTGACATTGGTTAACAAAATCCAGTAAGTTCAACATTTAAGTCAATAGACTTTGAGTAAAGTATATTAGCCTCTACAAGGTGGGTTGGCCTCATCCAATTAGTTGAAGGTCTTAAGAGAAAAAAGAATGGCATTCCCTAGCAAGAGGGAATTCTGCCTTCGGACTTGAGTTGCACCCTTAGCTCTTCACTGGGTCTCCAACCTGCCAGCCTACCTTAAAAATTTTGGACTTAACAGCTTCTACAATCACATAAGCCAATTTTTTTGAAAACATACATGATACACACACACCCTAATAATTCTGTATCTCTGGAAACTCTTACCAAGAACTTAGCACAGTGACTAATAATGCATAGGCTCCCAACGAATATATATTAAATTCATGAATTAACCATTTGGTTTATGCCTGTCACTCATTATTGGGAAAAAATAAATTGTGTGAAATTTGGTCACATGAAAAATACAATAAACAGGATTGTGCTCATTGCCAATTTGGTATTTGAATGAATTTCAAAGGTACACTTACAAAATCATTAAGTGATCCTTGGAAGTTCTGTTAGAAAATACAGGAGCAGGATTTAAAATAAGTCAGGATCCCAAACACTATCTTAAATAACTTTTGAGTTTCAAAGAGGAAGTAAAATGAAACTTTTATGGGGGACACCAAGAATATAATTGTTGGTATTTTGTGAAGCTAGAGTACTGAAATACTTTTTACAAAATCTTGAACTGAACAGGTCAAAAATTAATCATTTCTTTAACATTTTCTGTCCTTTAAGGGTCTTAAAACTTCAATGACAAATTGCTCTTTGCACACACCTCCCCTCACCCACTAATATGAACTGAGAATTAAGTAAGGGTGCCTATTTCTAATATATTTAAAGATGATAGAGGATCTATGTCAATTCCTAGGGGTTTATAATTTAAATAGTAACTGAGTTGAAACATCACTGTAAAATATAGGTTTAAAAAAATTATGTAGTTTCTTCTTTAAAAGTAAAATTCTTATAAAGTCAAGAACAATTTCAACTATCTTCATTTATTCAATTTGTCATTCAATCATGAAATCAGATTAGACTTTACTAAGTCTTCACAAGACCAGATTGGTCATTACCTTGGCTGTTGGTAAGAACTTGATATAGTAGTTAATGATTTGTTTCGATCTTTCTCACACAAAGGAAGTTAAACTGCCACTCCTAAAGTTCCCAGGGTAGTAATGTTTAAAAGTAGCCACTGCTGTGACTCAGTTACAGATCTCAGGATAACTTAGGCCTTTTCCCTTTGTTCCCATCTCGGTTGCTTAATCATCCAGCCTATGCTGTTACTTCCACAGACTTCAATAACAACTAATTTTGCTTCTGTAGACTGAAGTTAAAGGAAAGGCAATCATTAACTCTGCATTACTTTAGTACCATTAATTTTATTTCTATAGTTTCAACTTTCTCTTCCTAGCTAATGAATGGATAGATTTTGTCATGATAGTGTTTTATTCATAATACAATTAAATGTGTACATTTTAATTTCTTTTTATCGTTATTACTAGATCTATGTGATTTTAGGAAAAGCCAAATAAGCTTATGATTAACAGAAAGACATTTTAAGTACATTTTAAGTAAAAAAAGAAAGATATAAAGTTATAAAAAGTCCAAACTTGGGAAAAATTTCTAACGATAACACCCAACTCCCAAGTTGTATTTCATTGACACACTGCACTTAACGAAAACATTTAAAATTTGGTAATAGAATTATTACTTGATCACAATTCTGTCTCTGTAATTAACAATTTTAATAACAACAGGGATAAAAATTGTAACGAAAATAAACACGGCAATAATTTTTATCATAATTTATGATAACATACAGAGCAAAAATGAAAGAACTGAGGTGTTTTGCTTTGTTTAGCAGCTCAAATAATTGGTCAAATGCACTAACTTTGGAAATGTCTATGCTGCGTTTTCCTGTCTCTTTGCCTGCTAATCTTCCACCCAGAGGCATTTCGGGGTAAATTTAATCAGCATGGTTCTGATTTATTGTCACTTAAGTCACTGAACTTGTTTCTAAAAAGTTAGTTTATGACAAATGAGCTTTTTGAACCATTTTAAAATACTTTCAAGGCCTTGTCTTTAGAAACCAAAAAAAAAAAAAAAAAAAGAAGAGTCATGCTTCTCTAGATGTCACTGGATTGAAATCCCAGCGAGGAGAGGTCTAACTTTAGAACACTAAAAGTCAGAATAGATTTTCAACTTGAAAAAGCACATCTTCTACCACTATTCTCCAGTGTTGTCCAATTTGCTCTCCCTTTACAAGGATCTGATATTTTAAAAATTGAATTTTGACTTCAATTTAAAGGTTTTCCTACTAATTCTCTTTATTTGACTTTTTCACCATTTACCTATTAAGATGACACCTAATGAGAATAACTTTAACTCTGATTAGTCATCTTTTTTGCATTTGTTCATTTTACTCATATTTGTGGTTGTGCTTATATTAACAGTAATAAAAGCATGTTAATTCTTTGAAATTATATATTTTCAACTGTTCTTCTATTAACAATAATAAAATTAGGATAATAGCAAAAACAATCACTTAGCCAGTCCTTACAGAATGTATTAAGGACATTATATACATTATCTAATTTAACATTCTCCATAGTCCTTTGAATTATATATTATTGGTCCTATTTAAAAGATAGGAAAACTAAAGTTCTCAGATTTTAAAATATTTGATCAATTTTACAGGGCTTGTAAATTTCAGAAATCAGACTGTGAACCCAGCTCTATCTAAATCTGAAAAGTGTGTGCTTTTACTCACAAACGCACATATACTTTTCCACACACACTTAAACCTTTGTGCTTCTACTTTTGTTCACCTGCTCTCCTCCTCATAGTATAAATTGAAGCATTTAAAAATTAGTTGTCATAAAAAGTAAGTTTATGCTCTTATTTTAAAATCATTGAAGCATTTAACCTTATTAAATTTCTTCTGTTAGAAAAAGATTTTTTAAAAAACATGGATGAACTTAGAGGGTATATTGTGCTAAGTGAAATAAGTCAGTCGGAGAAAGGCAAACACCATTGGATTTTACTTATATGTAGAATCTAAAAAGACAAAACAAATGAACAAAACAAAATAGAAACAGACTCAGATACAGAGAACTAATGGTCGCCAGAGAGGAGTGGGCTGGGTGATTGATAGGTGAAAAGGTGAAAGGGAGTAAGAGGTACAAACATCCAGTTATCAAGTAAATAAGTCACAGAGATGTTGTGTCAATAAATAAACAAGCACAGGGAGTATAGTCAATAAAATCATAATAATTTCATATGGTGACAGATGGTTACAACTTATCATGGTCACAAGATAAGGTATATATACAAATACTGAATCAGTATGTTGTACACCACAAACTAATATTGTATGTCAACTATACTCAAAAAAAAAAAAAACTTGAAGTTATTTTTCATTACCATGTCTATTTGTGTTCCCACAGTGCAATTGGCTCCCACATTAATACTCAAGTGGATCTTATATGAGAATGGTCCTGTGAAAAGCAAAAAGTTGAACAGTAGGATTAGAAGAGCCCCACGATGTCTCCAGGCCCTCAATTTTTTTCTACCAAAGATGACACAGCTCCAGGAATCCCCACCACTAGATGCCTTTACTTAGGCTAAGCTAATGTATCCAGAAGACTTCTGTTTAAAGATATACCATACCTGGGATTTAATTTATTATTATTATTATTATTATTATTATTATATTATTATTATATTATTGTTGTCATCAGTTAACTTTAATTTGGAAATCAAGTACATGTGGTAACAGGATGACAAACCGACCTTTAACTTTTGATGTAGAATGGAAGAAGTTATGATTTTAAAAACAATATTAATTAATGCCTTAGGTTAAGAATCTTGGGAGGCAGACTCTGAGGAGTCTCAGTAGTGAGAGAGGAGCATTATTGGGAGAGAGAAAAATGAAACAAAACAAGACACAAAACAAACTTAACAGTTTATACTTTAATCAAGATCTTATAGTTTTAAACAAGATCTGAACACATCAGTCTATTAAACACAAAGTATTTAGTATGAAAGTGATGAGATTTGTTCTGTGATTGATTATTCTTACAGAACTTTAATTTCATAGATGTAATATTCTTTTGTAAATTTCACTAAGTTTAAAACATGTCAAAAAGAATAAACTCACTTAATTGTGCAGTCTTTTCAGTAGAGAATGTGATGCTGCTTATAAAAGTCTCTGGTGTAATAAAAAGTAATATTGGTGTACCGCACTGGGTGAAGTTATCATTTGTTCGCTCAAAACAATAAACCCTCATCACTTGCTTTGTGCTAGGTGGTGAGAAAACAGATGGAGGAGCAGTCGACGCTGTGTGGGAGTCAGTCTGCACCAGCACGCAAGAACCAATTGTTAACTTTTCAGGATTTTTTTAAGAGCTGGTTGCTACATAGAGACGAAGTATACAATTAATTATGTTTTATGTTTTAAAAAGGCAATGAATATTTAAAGCTTATAATTTCCTAATTATCTATATTTGAGGCTATTCATGCCTATCATGCATGTAAGATGGAAATATAAGATGGAGATGCTGCTCTGCATCTCTTCCCTACTCTGCTCTCAAAGGATCACACTGGTAACTTGGAAAAAGTCAGTGTGAGAGTATTTACACTACAGAAATCAGCAAATGCTGCAAATCGGAGTTTGAAATTTTCCTGTGTTGATTGTCAAAACATAAGTAAATAATAGAAAACACATTAATAATATGGATTTAATTTAATATGTATTGTGTTTGTATTTGTTCCACTCTCAATAGCATAAAATTTTGAAGAAATATACTTCCAGTATTCAAAACAATTATGCAATCATCAGTCATTCACACAAGTCCAAACATGTCTTGTTTCTTCCCTTTCATCTTTCTCATTAACAAAATAAAATATCAACCAACTATGTCAGAACTATGCTCACCCATCAACTGCAGTGATAGCTTGACCGCAGAATTGAAAGTTTAGCAAAAATTAACAAAAGTATTCTGGGAGAATCGACAATATGGAATTATTAATAAGCATTACATATTTCTATAGTTACTATTTGTTATCTACTACATGAACTTTATGTCAGCAAAATTCATAAAAAAATTTATGTGCATACATATGCATTGTCTTTTTTTTGAGGACTGCTAAACATTTATGAAAATGTGTGTGGATTTGCTATAATGGTGTACTTATTTTCAAGACAGCCACAGTCTAGTGTGAAACACTTGGACACTGTAATAACAGAGATATGCCAAAGGTATTTGAGAATAGAGAAACCTAACCTACACCAAAGAGGCCACAGGACAGTTTTCCTTGAGGATCTCCTAGTATCTGATATAAGTAGGAACTGGGCTGTACATGAAGGCAGGAGAATTCTTTATGATTGCTAAAATAATATGGTAAAAATAATTTTACATATAACAAATCAGTGAGTAAAGAAAGAACTCTGGCATGCAGAATTCTGATGATTCTATGTGTGCAAAAGTGTGTTAATGTAGAAAGAGAAAATATTGTTTGAAGATTACTTTTAAGTGCAATACTTTTCCAAGCATATTCCTCTACAGAGAAGGATGTACAAATTTATACCCGAGCTACGTGCTGCTAGGAAGAGTAAGCCATTCATTTATAAGATGTACATTGGAGCCACCAAGTATGAACAAACAGGATAAAGAGATTCCCACTCACCAGTTGAGCTGAAACTGTAAAGAACATGGATGTGGATGGCAAACTTTCAAAACTGCCAAAGTGCCCAGACAATGCAGAGAAGTTCTGTACTGGGGGTCGGAGTTGAAGGGTGGGGAGAAGAGGCATTCCCAATGCTCCCAGATATATAACCCCATAAGGGAAAAATCTGTGGAGCATTTCAGGGAAACTACAGAGAAGGCTGCCTTCTCTTCCCTGGGTACTTCTAGGGAGGATGACTGAATAAATTTTCCTAGATACCTGGGAAATGATCAAATATGCACATGTGGATGTATACATATGCTTGTGTGGGCACACACGCATGTATGTGAGGTGTATAAGTCAAAGAAAGAATAAAAAATGGATGAAGGCGCCAGATAAAAATAAGAATCCATGCCCTCCTAGTAGTTGTCCTTAATATTTACTCTCTAGATTCTTACATACATTACAAAAGATACCAGTAATTTGATTTGATTCTAAGTGCTATTACTTCAGATATGGATCCTTGTCTCACATGTAGCTATGTCTGGGTTACTTAGAGAAATTCTTGAATCTCAGCAAATGATGCTTTCCTTTTCATTTTCCTTTCATATTTCTAGCACCTGCATCAATTTAGTTACTTCTGGATTCCACACAGAAGTTCACATAAGAAAAACATTCTGAAAATACTTCATTCTTATCTCTTCACAATAGCTCAGCTTCTAGCCCCTTTTCATGTGTGACACTCTACAGCTGAATTCTTTTGTGAAATTCACATTTATCTCAACATTAAAATTTCTCTGATGGTTTACATTTTCATCCTTTTGAAGGAAGACTATACTGTCACCAAAATAAACTTGTTAATAAAGTAACTGTTTTAGTTTGTCTCCTGCTTAGTATCTATGGGTTATACCTTTTATCTTATCCAGAGGCATGAAAATTGATTCTACATTTTATAAACCAAGGTAGAGTGAAAACAAAGCTATGATTCTAAAACATCTTAAAAACAGGAACTCTACTGCATTTAGATTTAATTCCTATATACAATAAAAAATATGTAGAAAATATCCAAATTTTTTTCTATACTGATTCACCTACCCCTCCTAAAAAAACAAACAAACAAACAAAAAAAGCAAGAAGAGGGCAACTTGAAGAAGATTATAATACTGTTTAGGTAGGGGAGGGGGAACGCCACTTGAATTCAAAGTATATTTTCTTAATGCCCCTGTTGACTATAAAGAAAAATAAGAGAATTCAGTCAAGATAGACTAGGTTATGCTGCTATAATAATAAAAAACTCTCAAGTCTCATGGCTTAAAATAGTGTATTAGTTTTATATTGCTGCTCTAACGAATTACAAACTCAGTGGCTTAAAACAACAGATTTATTATCTTAAGAGTTCAGGTGGTCAGAAGCCTGAAATGAGTTTCACTGGGCTAAAATCCTTCCGGAAGCTCTAGGGGAAAATCCATTTCCTTCCCTTTCCAGTTTCTAGAGGCCCCTGAATTCATTGGCCCCATCCTACATCTTCAAATCACAGCAATCACATCAATCCAACCTTAGCTTCCACTGACATTACGATTACATTAGGCCCACATAGATAATCCAAGATAATATCCCTATCTCAAGGTCCTTAACTTAACCATATCTGCAAAATCTCTGTGGCCATGTAAGGTAACAGGTTTCAGGAATTAGGACATGGACATCTTTGAGAAGACATTACTCTGTCTACACAAAACAGTTCAGACTTGTTTCCTGAACACTTGCGTGCATGTGTGGGCACATGTGCATGCATATGTGAGACATGTAAGTAAAAGAGACACATGCCCATTGAGAATGCAGGGTCCATTGTGGCCAGTCAGCTAACCAAGCTTCAGAGCAGCAACTATCTTGAGCAATGCCAGCCACAACATATGATAAAGGAGGGGAACTCTCTGAAACAATTAAACACTTGGTCTTGAAGTAATACAAATCACTTTTGTTTATAATTCATTGGTCAGAACCAATATCATGGTCTCACTCAATTTCAAAGTGCCATCCTACCATGTGAAAGGATGGCAAATCCAGAAATTTTGGTGAATGGGATTTCTATCATAGCCCTTGTCTCATCCCCGAACACTCAGATCACCCTTGCTTTCCCACGCAAATTATATTCTCCCCTCACCAAGAGAATCTGTGCTCATCATTAATGCTCTTCACCAAATATTGCCAATTCTTCACTATCCAAATATCATTTAGGTGCCTGTCATGATCAGAGTAACTGAGAACAATAAGGAGAAAGGAATTTTGGAAAATTTACTTCTAGGTGTCTTATGTGATAAAGAGGAAACCCTAAAAGATATGGGCAATGATGGTAAATTAACAAAATAAGACTAAAATGTTCCAACAAAAATGCCCAATTGCATGTTTACCATAAACTGTCTTTTCTTGCAATTATGACATTTAATCTCAAAACAATTTTGTAGTAGTTTGATATCATCATTCTGACAGAGTAGTCTTCTTCTATTCCAAAGTCCATAGATTTTATACTACTTCCCCCACCCCAATAAATTATTATGGTAACATATTTTACCTTATTTTCACAGAATTATATTAATTTATATACATTAAATTGTTTTCTTTCTGAATACAAACTTTAGAGATTGAATAACACAATCATTGCAATCTCTATGGTCACAAATTCTATATTGATACTAAATGCTGATTTAGATAACATATTTCAAACCAAAAAGTTCATTAATACATGTAGCAATATAGATTCCAGTTAAAAAGAAAATACAAAAATGGATGGAGTGACAAGTCTGTCTGTATCGTGCCAGTTAACTTTTTGAAATATGAACATGTGCTTCACTGACTGTATTTTCCCTTCCCTTCATTCCAAGTAAGTTGCTGGACTCATGATTGTCTTACCTTGTGGCTTTTCGTACATGAAACACTAAGGCAGATTATATCTTTTTAAAGTCTTAAGTTCGCTGAAAACATAATGCCAGATATTCCAGAATAAGAAGGGATAGGGAAGACATTTCATCACACAGAAGAGGGGACTGAGGGCCGGGAACTGAACACTGTATAGAGTTTTTCTGGAAGCACAGCCAGAACTCAGAGAGGGTAACTGGTTGGTGCCTCCAGGCTGTTGCTAGAACAGATTCGCTACACGGTGGGGCAGTGATTAGAAAATCAGGTTATTTATGTACCAAAATACGCAAACTTTTTTTGGATGAAATGTAATTTGTGTTTGAAAGAACCCGATATTTAAGTCATTTATATCTTGATAGTGAAGTCAATAATGTAGCTTGTGAATATCTACAGAAAGAAACAAAGAGCTCTCTACAGCCTAGGCAGATCTGTACCTGTACCCATTGTAATGAGCAACCATCCTCTATTTTTTAAAAACTTCTATTTTAAGCATAATTGTTTCACTCTTTAAGCAAGTGAAATGATAGCATCATGGTATTATATTGATACTCTGCATTATATCGTGGGATGGGGGCTGAAAAAACTTATTGCTATCAATATAATTTGTCATTATTTAAAAATTAAGGACTCAGGAGAAAATGTTTAGAATTAGTTTATAAGTGTGGGATATAAAACTGAAAACAAATGAACAAGATAAACAAAAACTCAGACAGACAACAGTTTAGTGGTTACCAGAAGGAAAGTGGAGTGAGGGGAGGTAGATAAGGGTAAAGGGGTCAAATACACGGTGATGAAAGATTTGACTTTGGGTGGTGAACACACAATGCAAATACATATGATGTGTTATTGAATTGTACACTTGAAACCTGTATAATTTAATTAACCGATGTCACCCCAATAACTGTAAAAAAAAGTACAAAAAAATTAAACTAAAAAAAGATAAAATAAACGTCCACTAAACATTATCCTGCTAATGAAGACTTAGTAGGTACCTTTCCAACAGACGAAAATTTTCTTTTACAAATAGACTTGTCTCAATATTAACGCAATTCTTGAAGAATCTGAGTTTTACAAAGAAATTGAACTATGCTATATTATTTTTAATAATTTACTAATAATTAAATTGTATTCTCTTATGTAAAACTTTTTGAATAACATTAATTATATTACTTTTATTAGCTTATGATAATACATATTTAATATTTATATATTTTAGATTAATATTTAGATATTTCTAATCTGTTTATAAATTTAATGTTTTATATGTTGTATTTTACTGATTTTTCTTATGTAGTTTTAACACTAATATGAGCATTATTGACACTGTTAGTAAACAAACAATAAAAATACTAGTGCTATTTTTCTCTCTTATTGCAATTACTCTTCCCAGCCTTGCCAAACTCACTTGTATCCCAAGAACAGCAAAAAAATCATCAGGACTGACTGTAGGGCCTGAAAGACTTAAGCACTAAAACAATGGTTGCGGCAGCAACCGTGACTCCAGGGGTCTGCCTCAGGTTTTAATGGGAAGACAAAACTAAAAGGAAAAGGACACTAAGAATTGAAATTAAACTTCTTGTTAGTCCAAAGAGTTAAGAGGAAATCATAAATAAGTTATTTTTAATATTATAATTCTTGCACATCAGTGATTAAGAATGCAAATTCATAACTTTTGCACCTTGACATTTCTCCTATCCATATTTAAGCCTCTTGTCTGCCCTCTGGCCTACTCTGTCAAACTGCTTAGTGTCTGAGCCCACATAAACCAACACCTCTTCCATCAAGTCTTTCCCCATTGCCTCTACAGAGAACAAAATATTTCCCTCCAGATCTCTCTCGTTTGATTGTAAGACTCTTAAGAAACATTAGTTCTTGCACTGCAATCATTTTTTTTACATTTTGTCTCTCTAATAGATTTCCATGCCTGTAAATGAAGAGACCTTATTTATTTTATCCCTGTATTTTCATCAGTGCTTACCATAGAGCAATTTTGTAAATATGCTAAACTTTGGTAAATACTACTTAAGTTTATAATCTTATATCAAACAGCATTCAACACTGTTCTTTTGGTTTGTCCTACTTGTAAATTATTTCCCGTGAATTCTGGAAAATTATCTGTTTAGGTTCTCCCTATACCTTTTTAATCCTCATTTTCTGTTCCTTTTTAGTCATTGCTTCCAAACTATAAATGCTTCCTTAGAATTACTCCTGGATTGGCCCATTAGTCTTCTCGTTCCATACCCTTTGAGCCACAGCACAGACTCCATAATTTCATTCGCCAGAGACAACTCCAAATACTGTTGATTTCACATCTTGAATTTAAACTCTGTATCTTAACTTCCACTTTCTCAGAATGTGCTTTCATGATTTTTTTCTCTGGTTTATTAAAGCCACCTCCATATGGTCTCCCTGTTTCTTATCTCTGCCTCCTCCCTGCAGGTCAAAGTAAATGATAAATGGGAGGTAATAACAACGAAGCATCGGCAAAATAATAAAAGTCCATATATTTCAAAACATATATGTTTTGAAAGTTTGATTTACAGAATTTATTTAGTGGTATATGAAAATGAAAGAATAAAAAAAGACTAAGTTTTATAATCTCAGTAACTAGTGGGATAATTGTGCCTTTTACTAAGATGGAGTCAGGTTTATATTGGGGATCGTGTTCATTTACGGAATAAGGAAAATCTTAAATAAAGGTTCAGTTTTGAATAGTAGATACAAGTGGAACTATTAAAAAAAAAGATTTCTTGCATATGTTATATGCTCATGTGCACGTGTGTGTGCCTGTGTGTGAGAGATTGGTCTAATACATTAATGTATAAATAGCTTTAAATAGCTATTTATACATTATTTAAGATTATTTAAGAAGTGAGTAAAGATAAAAAAAAATCCAAGTATTGAGGTGCCCCATCATTTATAAGCAGGAAATGAAATACTGAGTGTTGGGAAATATTAAAAATGAAAACTCCTGTCATTCCAGAAAACTTCTTTACAAAGGCAGAAGACAAAACAGTTTTCTTATTGAATGAGCATTGAACTAAAATGTGATGTACATCATAGGCAATCTGCTAAGACATTACAAAGACATAAAGAATCAGCCCCTTTTACATAGCCCAGTGGATACAACCAATCATGTACATGTAAGATAAACAATCACTAGACCTCAAGTAAGAAGCCTTGGGAGCACCATTTGTCATACCTGGTTCCTTCTGGATTCACTTGGTAACTGGGGTGACCACCTGTGTTAGTTCATTGGCTTTATCTGAAGAAAATAAACTTCTCATATCTTTATTACAGGTGGTAGTTTAGCAACTTGGAGGAAAGCACTGCTGAAGTTTTGCTCCTTTCCTCCCATAGAAAGTGGAAGATAGGAGTCTATCTTCCTTAAGGATTATGTTTCAAAGAGATGGTTCACACGTCCTTGAGAAAGATATCCCTGAGTCTTAAAGCTGGCAAGAGGCTTAACATAGTCCTTAAAAAGATTTACGCGCATTTGAAAAAACAGAAAAAGAACTTACAAATCTTGGTCAGGGCGGAGGAAATAAAGTAAATAATATTCTAAGAAAAGATAGGAGAGTCTCTTTGTTCACTAAAAAAATAAAATAAAATAAAAATCTAATTTTACTTTTTCCATTTTTATTTACCCTTATATGTACAAGTAGAAAAATTAGGAGCACATGGTTTCTTAAACAGCAAGGAGGGGAATATTACTTTAAGCTCTACAACATAATGATGATATACATACATACTACAAAATGATCAAAATAAGTTTAGTTAATATCTATCCCTTCACATAGTTACAAATCTTTTTCTTGTGATGAGAACTTTTCAGATCTACTCTTTATCAAATTTCAAATATACAATATTGCTAACTACAGACACTATGATGTTACATCCCCAGAACTTATAACTGGAAGTCTGTACCTTTTGGCCACTTTCACCCATTTCTCCCATCCCTTCACTACCCCCGCTTAACCATCAATCTTTTCTCTGTTTCTATAAATTTGCTTTTTAAAAATATTCTATATTTGAGCAATATTACCCTCGAACTTTGTAAAAGAATCTCTGTGGTCTGCTCTAACTGGAGATATATAAAAAATTCTGAACGATATACTTTAGCTTAGCCAAGTTTACACATTGCAAAGCCCCCATATCTTCAAATGCATATATTAATAACAAAAAGATGTTATGAATTAATAGACTAGATATCTCTGTCAATGTATTAAAAAGAAAGGGCATAATAACACCAAAAAGTTTTTTTTTTTAAATAAGAAAAAAGGCTAAAAAAAGAAAACAAATGTAAAATAGAAAGGATCGACAAAGGCAGAAGCTTACCTTGAGAGTTTTAAAAAACTGACAAACCACTGGAGAGATGGATTGAATGGTGGGGGTGATAGGAGAGCAAAAGAGAAGTCTCGAAAACTAGTATAACATACGCACAAAAACATTACTTAAGATGCTACATAAGAGAATATTAAGAGCAAAATTTGTCTAATTTTAAAATGCACTAAAAGGACAAATTCCAAGAAAAATATAATTTACTAAACTTATACAAAAAAACTAGAAAACCTAAACAGTCCTATAATCACTGAAGTGATTGAATTGATACTCGAAATCTTCCCCCTCAAAAAATTCCAGTCCCAGTGACCTCATGGGCTAAGTCACCCTAGATCTATCTGCATCTTCTTATTCAGCACTTTTATCCCTAAGATTCTGGTGCAGATGAGTACAAGGGTACATATATATGCTCTACGGAATATTCAACACATACAACGATGCTCACAACAGCATAATTTATAGTAGCCCAAATAGGAAACAACCCGTATATTTATAAATAGAATGGTTTAAAAAACGACTCCATCAACTACATACCACATAGCAAACGAAAATTAAGAAAAAAAAAACACAACAACAACAAAAGCAGAACTATAGTAACAATAACGACTTGAATAAAATTTATTAAATGATGTTGAGAAAAAGCAGAGAATAAAGAATGCAATATTTTATTAATGGGTCTATTCATACCAAGTTCAGGAATAAGGTGATCCGTTTTTAGGACTGCAAACACAGGAAGCAAAATATGAAGAAAAGTAGAAGTGTGTTTATAATGAAACAACTCTAACAGTGGGAAATGGGTGTGCTCGGGGAGGGGCACATGAAGGACAGGCCTGAGAGGTGCTGGCAGAGTCTTATTTTTCTCTAACTTTGAAGGTTCGTTTCTTGACTTTTCATTTTATAGTTATTAAACTGCATGCATTTCATTCATTTGTCTGTATGTAACAGTTTATAATAAATGAAGAAAAGTTATTAAGAAAGTCTACTCTATGCATAACATACATTATTCCAATTTTGGGGCATCGAATTATAACCTTTCCAAAACCAAGCCATCTCTCACAAAAACTATCTTCTACACAGTCAATCGCATAGAGAAGTTATTAGCATCCTGAAGAATTTGTACTGCTGACAACCAAATCAGATGAGAAATGACTGATTTTCATTTATTTTCACCAGATGTAGCCAAGGAGCAAGGCATCTATCTGATGGCTGTGCTCTAAAGAGGCCAATGACAGATCACCCAGCAGCAGTTACTACTCAGCTCTTCAGCTCTCTTCATGAGAAGAGATTTCTTACCATCACTCTTTCCAAATCGGGTGATTATACCTAAAAGAGGATAAATTTATGAGCTTTCCTCTGCCATTTAGCAAATCTGCTGATTAAAGCTGCAGCTGTGAATTCCAGGCTTAATCCACATGAGTCCTGTGCCTCTGCTGGACATATGACAAAAATACTTGACATAGAATCACTCAAGGTGTTAAGAACAAATTGTATCGGAGAGCAAATTGATTTTTGAGTTTATAAATTCAGCCTAATTACTAGACTTTTAGTGTTGTAAACTGAAACTCTGAAAGGTTTGCCAGGTTGCCTAAGGTCACACAGCCAGCGAACAGGAAAGATGAGTGTAGTTTCCAGTCACCTGCCACCCTGACTGATGTTTTCTCTTTCAAACTACCTACACTCTCTGGACCCAAATTTGGAGGTTCTAATGCTCATAAGTGTCTCTGTTATTCCTTTCCGATTTCAAACTATACACGTGAGAGTTAATGCCCCACATCTCCATTTGAATTACAGAGTTCTTTCAAGAGTCCTCAACTGAGGAAAAAAGACCTCGTTTTATATCTATTGCCTCCTGAAAACATTTTTAACATCAACTACTAGCTAAGAAAATCCAGCTTAATTTCTTAGTATCGGAGTATCACTTCCTAAATGTTTCTGACAGTTAAATATCCTGAAAATTTAAAGCAATCAGCCTATTACAACTCTTGATCCACTAATTTGAAAAAATATATATATAAAAATGTGATTGAACCTTTTTTAACGGCATGTGTGATGTGTATACATTCACTCAGTGTCAGTATACTGCTTGACTGCCAACTTTATAGAAAATGAAAATAATAATTTTAATGATTACAATATTTCAAAACAGCAACCAGTACAGCCTACATCTTCTCTCCCCAGTGGCAGAATATATATTTTGCACAGTTGGAAAAACCACCTATGTCCCCAAATGCAGAGAACAGTGTTCTTACCTCCGTGTGAATCATGCATCGAAAATGAGAACAGCAACATTATACACAGTATGCATTTAGAAATTATGTCTAGGTGTAATCAGGTAAATGTTGAGTAGAAATGTGAGTACTAGAGATGGAAATGTGAGATGCATTTAAATTGACTCTAGAAACTCACACAGAAAAAAAATGTTTGTTTCCAGGAGTCACATCGTTCTTGGAATGTGGCCCTCATGAATAAAACTGAAGTTTAATTTTCCCCATCCTTACTCCTTTCCCCATCCCATAAGACCATTTTCTTTATAAAGCTTCAGTAATTATCTGCAAAGACCTTACACTTTGATGTAAGTTCAGTTGCGGTGAACTAAAAAACCACCTGTGATTCTCTCTGTGTAATTTTAGAGAATTTGAGAATGTACCCAGGGCTCATCTTATTCAGCTAGAGTTATTTAGCACACCTGCACAAGACAATGAGTGAACTGAGATCGATGCTGCACGTTAAAATAAAATAGGTTTTAAATGCAGCATTCGTTAAATGTGTGTTTTTTTCTGAGTATGAAGTACTATAATACATGTTCGGTGTATAAAATTTATAAATGGAGAAGTATTTTTTAAAAAGTACTGCTAATGCCACCCCCTAGAAGCAACAACTTTTAATATTTAGACATATTTCATCTCAGTCTTATAATACTAAAAGATATGGCAATAAAACAATCCCAAGACATGGATTCCTCTTCTATTTTAGGCCCAGTGTATCCATTTCAGTTACAGAGGCAAGGGGGAGGAAGAGGCAGAGGAGAAAGTGTGGAGGAGAGGTTAGGACAAGAGGTCAAGTTCCTGCGCCCTTGAAGTTTATGCTAAAGAAGAAAATCTGAAAGAGGAAGTATATATCATCATCCCAAGTAGTAATAAGCACATAAAGAAAAATTAAGCACAGGTTGAAGAGTACAAGGTAAAGGGGTGGACAGAGACTAGGAATGCTATCATAGGTCAGGGTAAACTCTCCTGCAAAACATGAGAGGAGAGTCCTGAATCCTGAATGATCTTTGACCTAAACTCCTCTGTGTTCTTATTAGCATATGCAAATTCCTGGGCTCTTTCTCCAGGATCATGATTCAGAAGTTTTGGTGTAGGTTCAAGTAATCTACAGTTTTTAAATGCCTTAGTTGACTTCAAGTAATTAGGATGTGACTGGTTAGTATACATTGAAAAACATCATGCTTTGTCATCCATATTGTAGCCACTAATCACATGTGACTAAAATTTTAAAATTAAAATTTTAATTATAATTCCATTTAATTATATAAAATTAAAATTCAGTTTCTCAATCACATAAGGCACATTTCAAATGCTCAATTTCCAGAAATTACTGAACATCACATATAATTTTGGTTCGACCTACTCAAACAAAAATATCTTTCTAATCATTTTGTTCAAAACTGACTTCTTATTTTTTAAACACACAGCAATAAATAAGAGAAACAATAGGGACAGTTTATTTTTCTTTCACCCCTTTTAGTCCTGCCTTAAAGTAGTATAGATTTTTTTTACGTATCTTGATAAACACTTTTAAATTAAGGGTGCTCAAATCTCGTCATTCCTATAACAAAGTCATTTTTCATACCTGAAGCCCATCTTACAATGCCAAATGAAATCACTGATGAATCTGGACTTTGAGAGTCAAATTAAATTATAAAAATCTTAAATTTAGGATCAGCATGACCTGAATTAATTATAGCGTTTAGTTGTTCTCTACTAAATTCTAGATATGTGCATTCTTAATCTGACCCAATATATGTACTTAAAAGCTATGGAGGGATGAATTCTCAATGATAAGGATAGCTGACTTATTTCCACCTCCAACGATGCTGCCATGTAGTAAGACAAATACCCACCCATGAATTTCCCAGACACTTTCTAAAAGCATGAAATCAGAACAACTGAAGGATAAACGAGAAAATGTTATGCAGTTTGGGTAATGGTAAAGGGTGCTGGAAAGACTTCTCTTCATTTTTTATTTCTTCATTTTTTTATTTAAAAAAAAAAAAAAACATAGCCAGTGGACATAAGTATAATTAATAACATAAATTCAGGGAGGTGGGAATCAACCATGACCTATCTCCACTCTCCAAACAATAAAAATTTAATTCAGTTTTAAAATCTGCATGGTCTTGACTTCTTTACTCGAAACTCCCCAACTCTCCTACTTATAATGCAGCTTATATGGTAGTGATATGATTATGCAAATAGATATATATCCAAAACTCGAAGTCATTTATTTTTAAATAACAGTTGAAAAAATATATGTCAACACACAGTTTTCAGTTGCATTCTATACACTAACAATGAAACATCTGAAAAGAAATAAACTATCCTATTCACAATAGCATCAAAAAATGATAAAATACCTAGGAGTAAGTTTAACCATGGAAGTAAAAAATCTGTACAATGCAAACTAAGGCTTTGCTGAAAGAAACTGAAAAAGATACAATTGGAGGGACATCCCATGTTCATGAATTACGAGTTAATATTATAAAAATAGACATGCTACCAAAAGCTATCTATAAATTCAACACAATCCCTATCAAAATCCCAATGACATTTTTTACAGAAATAATAAAAAAAGTCCATAAATTTGTATGCATCCACAGAATATTCTCAATAGCCAAAGCAATCATGAGAAAGAAAAATAAAAGCAGAGGCATCACACTTTCTGGTTTCAAAATATACTACAAAGCTATTATAATTAAAACAGTATGGTATAGACATAAAAATACACATAGACCAATGGAACAGATTAGCGAGCCCACAAATAAACTGCTGCATGTATGCTCAACTAATATTTGATAAGTGATCCAAGAACATCTAATGAGAAAGGGATAGACTCTTCAACAAATGCTCCTGGGAAAACCAGATAACCCATGCAGAAAAATGAAATTGGACCTGTCGTACATCACTCACAAAAATGAACACGAAACAGATCAAGGACTTCAACATTATACCCAAAACTATAAAATCCCAAATAGAAAATATAGGAAGAAACTCTTCAACGGTGGTTTTGGCAATGATTTTATGGCTTTAACAACAAAAGCATAAACAAAAGAAAAAATCAGCAAGTGAGATTACAACAAATTTAAAAGCCTCTGTACTGTGAAAGAAATAATCAACAAAATGAAAAGGCAAACTACAGAATGGAAGAAAATATTTGCAAACCATATATTGAAGAGTTAATATTCAAAATATATATAAAACAACCCATAACTGAATAGCAAAAAACAATCTGATCTAAAAAATGGACAATGAAAGTAAATAGAAAATTTTCCAAAGATATTCAAATGGCAAACTGGTACATGAAAAAGAGCTCAACGTCATTAATCAGGGAATTGCAAATCCAAACGATAATAAAATATTACCTCACACCTGTTAGAATGGGTACATACCATCAAGAAGAAATAAATGTTGGTGAGAATATGGAGGAAAAAGGGACCCCTTTATGCACTGTTTGTGAAATTGTAAATTGGTTCAATCACTATAGAGGACAGTATCAAAAAATTAAAAATATAACTACCATATGATCTAGCAAATCCCACTCCTGGGTATGAAAATAAAAACAAGTTCCCGAAGAGCTATGTGCACTCCCGTGTTTATTGCAGCATTATTCACAAAGACAAGATATGTCAATAGCCTGTGTTAATGAGTAAGTAAAGATATGGGCTGGGGGGTACACAATACATATATACATACATATACATATTTCTATATGTGTGTGTGTATATACACATGCGCTTACAATGGAATACTTATTCAGCCATGAGAAAAAAGAAAATCCTGCCATTTGCAACAATGTGGATAGAACTTGAGGTGATTATGCTACCTGAGATGAGTCAGACAGAGACAAATACTGTATGTCATTTCTTACATATGGAATCTAAAAAGAACTGAATTCAGAGAAACAGGGAGTGAAACGGTGGTTACCAGGGATTAGGAGTGGAGAATAGGAGAAATGTTTTTAAAAGTACATACTTGAAACTAGTAGATAAATATGTCTTAGAGATCTAATACATAGTACAGTGATCACAGACATCAAAAATGTATTATCAACATTGAACTTACTAATACAATCGATCTTAAATATTCCCATCACTAGGAGAAACTAATATGTGACATGACAGAGGGGTTACTACAGAATATTCATACTGCAATATAAATGTATCAAATCAACATATTGTATGCCTTAAACTTACACAATGTTATATGAAATAAATACACTGTTCTCTTGTAGCAGGCAGGTATCACTCTTAAAAACATCTTTATAAGGCTTTATAAGCACTTGCCTAAATGCATTGCAGAAATGTTATCTAAAAACATAATAATGAAATAAAGAAGAATAAAGAAAAGAATAAACAACTGGCCAATTCACTTCTGGAATAATTGGGAAAAATTTTAATAAGCAAGGTTATTTAGAGGCAGTTGTGCTCTAGTATACAATAACTATTGCATTAATAGTTTTAAATGTCAATAGAAATGATTCTAAAGGAAAGGCTAATTGTTGTTAACATTTAATTATTTAGAATAAATTTCTGTTTTAGTTAGCAGAGTAGTTTTTTAGGTAAATTATTGGTTTTTTTTTTTATTGCTCTGTGGCAAATACTTATTAAAACAATTTTTATGAAGAAATTTCCTATGACCCAAAACACTTTTAATGCCAACTTTCATTCTTACACAAATTAACATCAAAAGATATAAATCCACAGAAAAGAAGATTTATAATGAAAAATGCAATAGCACTGTCACTCTGGCAGAAGTGACAAATTCTGTTATAATTGAGGTCATAGTGCTTCATTAATTCAAAGTAACAGGTGAGCAGGCAACATGAAATGAACTAAAGTTATCACTGAATCCATTTCAGTGAATTTTCAGTGAATTTTCCTCAATAATAATTATTTAACCATAATGTATCTCTTCTTGATCTCTTACATAGCCCAAACATCTATTTTATTATTTGGCATATTTTATACGAAGATTTATCCTAATGGTACCCATGTCTAAGTTATGTCTTCCTAATAAAACTACATATTCCTTAAGAGTAGGACTTAGGGCGGTTACTTATAGCAGCAGTGAGAGTTGAAAGGTGAGCATTGCAAAACTAAATGCACCTTGGAGGCTAGAGCAACAGCAGGCCCACCCCCGCTGTGTGTGTGTGCTGTGACGTGAGGAGGGGCCTGACAAATTTATTTCCTCCAGGCTTCCTATTGATCTGAGAGCTATGCAGACTCCTTACAATTATTTAATTTCCTGCTTAGTTAGGGAATGTTTCTATTATTGGCAGCAAAGAACTATAGTAAACTAGAAAAAAATAAAAAGAGCAAAAGTGCATGCTTTCAAGTTATTGGCTATTGAACATTGTGATTTAAGAGGTAAACTCAAAGTGGTTGTTCCTAAGGTTTGGGCTGTGAAGAGCTGGGATGATTATAGGCATTCTTGAATCTAAACACCAATCAAACATTTTCAGTAGAGCAAAAGAACACCATGTTTTTCACATTATAAACCACTATGTTTGAGGTGAAGATGCTGAATTGGTTAATAAAATATCAATTTATTTAAAGAGTTACTGAATAGGAAGTATCAGTCATTCCGTATTTTCTCAAGCAAGACATAGAAGAACTACTCTCACTGGGAAGTCTAATAAACTAATTCATCTTTTCAAAGAACACAAAAGAACCAAGACACTGTCAAAGACCATTTTTTCACATAGAAAGAGTTATTATAAGGTTATTTTCAACCTGAATGTTCTAAAAATCCATGAAACTAATGAAAACCTTCTAGTTCAGCATAGGAAAATGCATTCCTGAATACGAGCATGCAATTACAGAAGGCTCAGTGACAGAAGGCACAGAGAACTACCTGTGATAAACTTATAAAAATTAATTCACCATCACTGATATCACAAAGTCCCAAGTGGAAGCAATTGCAGTGGTCACCCAGGTTCCTTTTGATTAACACACCAGTCTTGATAATAATAAATAACCAAACGGAAATAGGGCCCACACCAGCCATGCCCAAAGTTAGAGAATGACACAATACTGACCTGAAAAGATAAATTCAGGATAGCAGCATTGACCTGATTAACGCGCCTACCTAGGATTTGTACAGTACATGTTTTAGAAGGGACTAGATATAAGACCTAAACCACATTGTGGCCGTCCATGTATGTTATTTAGATTTTGTTTTGGCGTACATTGATTTACATTTCATTCTTCATCAGTGTTCAAATAACTTTAATGAAGGAAATTCCTTTGCATATTAATAAAGAGAAGCATCTGAAACAACTGAATAGATCTTATGTCCTTTCCTGAGTAGACTAATTTGATGAACATTTCTCTGTAGAGTTTTGAATGGGGCCCTTCCTGTTTGGGCATGCCACTGTTTTTTTTTTGTTTTTTTTGTTTGTTTGTTTGTTTTTTAACATTTTAATCCCACTTTTTTTTTCCTTTTAATAGAAAATGTTACTTACATGTATTACCCACATTTCAAGGCTCCATCCTTTCATTATCCATATTATGAAACTAATTACATTTTTTGTTTATTGAGAAATCATAGAACTTTCAAAAGAATGTGAAAATTTTCTGATTCAAAACGTCACTAATTTTTGTTTACTTTCTTTCACTTTTATTATTAACATCACTAAAAGATGAATTCAGGACTTCAGCATCTGTCATTTTTGGTTTTCAGTGTAAACTTAAAATACATTGCCTGTATTAGGACATCCTAAGCAATGAATGAAGAGTCATTTCTAGCAAGAATTCCCCATGAAAATAACAAAATGTATGGAATAAAAATATAAAAAAGCATTATGAATGTTTGCATGAGACGGCAGTACAGTGAGGAAGTCAAGACAGCAAAGAAGATGGGGATCCAGAGAGGGAAGTGGACACTTGAAGTTGCCCTTGCACTTCTGAGCATTTTCCAAAACCCAGTAGACTTGAGCATCAATTTTCTGACCTCTAAGGTATCAGGGATAGAAAAATAAACATAGCCTCGCTCTATTCCTCTTAGAGAAAGTCTTATAAGATATCAGTCTTGGTAGAAGGGTGAACTGTTTTTAAATCCCTGTTCCAAAAAGTCTACAGTTAAACTGTCAGTCTTGGAGCTACATGCTCAACAGAGGGGAGAAAATTTTTCTCAAAAATTTGAAACCATAAGGCATACAGTACATTGGTTTTCAAACTAATTCACACTGTCTGGGTTACTGAAGAAAATTTAACTAAGAATTATGTCAACTATAATTGAAAACAAAAACAAAAACTGACTTGTACAATGTAAATACAAGCAACTAATTGTCTATTATATTTCAATAAAGCCGAAAAAATATGTTCTAAGTGTTTCTGGATTGGTAATGTCAATACTTTCTGGTTGAATCCACCTTCAACCTAGTTTTCAAAGAATTTCCACAGATCGAGTTCCAAGGAAACTATGCACCTTATCGCCAAAAGTTATTTAATATAGAGCTGTGATGGTAAACTTTCTGTGTTCCCTTGACTGGGCCACAGAGTCAAACATTATTCTGAAAGTGTTTATGAGTGTTTTTTTGATTAACATTTGAATTGGTAAAACTGAATAAAGTCAATTTGTTTTCCTAATGCGAGTGGTGCTCAATCAGTTGAAGGCCAGAATACCATAGAAAACATGACCCTCCAACAAGTATGGGGCTGTTCCTCCTGCCTGGTTGCTTGATCTGGGATGCTGGTCTCTTCCTGCCTCCAAACTCCTCCTGAAATGTCAGCTCTCCGCAGGTCTCAGCCTGCTGGCTTTCAGACTGGATTTTACACCTTGCATGACTCTCCTGGTTCTCAAACCTTTAAACTCAGATGACAGCTACATCACCAGAGCTTCTGAGTCTCCAGTTTGCCAACTGAAGATTGTTAAAATCAAACGCAAATGAAGACCAGGCTGGAAATTCCCTGAGCAGACAAACCAGTTAAGTCACACAAGCAAAACTTAATTCAGCTTATTCTGCAAAACAAGCAAGATTTGGGCTACTTCTTGTTAATACCACTGAAAATCATAAGCAGGACTTAAACTATTCCCCAAGATTGATTCTCTATCACTGTGAACACTTTTAACAAATTCGCTATCACTGTGAACACTCTGTTGTTATAAGCGGTCGCTGTGGAGTAAATAGCCACTGCCTTCTTACCAAATAAGCTGCTTTATGACAATATACCCAAGTCTCCACATCCAGTCTGAGTGCTTCCAGTTTGTGACCTGTGTTTTTGTGTCTGTGTGCACAATAAATTTCTACTAATTACTATTTCAGTGGTTTTACTTCTGCTATTTCTGAACTTTTGATAGTATCTTGAAACTTCTCAGCCTCCAAAATCACGAGTCAATTTTTTAAAATCTCTCTTCATACATAAGCCAAATGAAACCATAAAGAAAATTCAGATTCTAAAAAACTTCAGATATCAGAAGCATCAGACACATAAAATAATTATTTTACTTCAAGACATCAATTTTGAAAAATTAGTTAATAGCAAGCAAACTTGAAAACAGTACAACAAAACCAAACTTCTGAATTATGAAGATGTATAAGTGAATGTAAAATACTGATGTGTTAAAGAGCAGCCTGGACATGGACAAAGAAAATTATTAGTTGAAATATAAAATTAAATTATCATGAAAGCAGCATAGGAAACAAAGAAATAACATGAAAATGAATTTATGCATCATGAAAGGTAGAATGAAAATGTTTAACATATCCATTCAAAACCCCAGAATATATGAGAAAAAATATGGCAGAGGCAGCATTTTAAAAAGGAACACCTGAGAACATTTCATAACTAGTGAGGGACTCCAATTAACATTTAATATGCCCAAAAAATTTGAACCAGAGTAAATAAAATCTTCATGTAGACATATCATGGTCAAAACACAGAAGAGCTATAACCAACAAAAGATCTTACAAGTAGCCAAAGAGAAAACATTGCTTTTCAAAAGAGTAACAATCAACTGTCAGCTGACTTCCCTAAATGACTTACGGCTGATTTCTCTAGGCCATGCTGAGAAAAATATATATCAATTAGGAATTCATATCCAGCAGAAATGTTTACCAAATGTAGGCAAGGTACAAAAAGCAATCAAAATACAATGAGAAAAAAATAATCCGTCAATTCCAAACAATGAAAGAAATGAATTAAAAAAAACAAGAAAACAAAGTACAAACTAAGTAAACAGGAACAAATCAAAATATACTAGTAATTGAAATAAAGTAAATGGACCGACTTCCAGTTTCTAGTTCTGTATGTAAAGAGCTTAGAAATCACCACTCCATCCTAACAATAAGTAAAAAAGCTGAACAGATTTAAAAAACCAACAACTCTTCTTGGGTTCTTGAGAAGGGAAAAGGGGAAACCACGGACTCCGAGCATGGAGAGACTGACATGGCTTACTTACCTGGGGAGACTCTAGAGCAGAGACCGCTGCAGGAACCAGCGCTGGGGCGGAGATCCTGACCACGCGGTATGGACAAGGGCCCCACAATATTTTGAGATTTACCGTTAGGAGCTCAAGGAGGTTGTCGCAGTGCATCTTCCAGAAAAATCCCTGCAGTGCCGGCAGGGGGAGGAGAAAGAGAGCCATTTTAAATACCGCTGAGCACGCTGTTCTTCTTAATAAGCTGTACCCTCAGGTGAAACTATTTAACCAGAGCTTCACCTGCTGGAGTCTGGTCAGAGCCCAACTGAACAAAAGAATCTACCCGATGCCAGTCAGCTCCAGCCATCTTGTCCCAACTAAAGACGGAGGGAGGAGGAAAAAAACTGAGAAACATTTGTGAAGCCAACAGTTTAGAGGCACAGGCTCACTAAAAGAGGGAGACCTAATCGTAGGACTATAGAATGCTCATTTCACCTTCCGCACCTCCTTGTCATATATGTTTTCATATACTCCTTTGAACTTACGCTATAGTTAACATAGTGGAGAAAAAAAAAAAAACAATAACCTACTGAAATAACTGCAACTGAAGATATTTTACAGCTCAGACAACACTGAATGTCTTTTTTGATTCTCTAGGGAAAATACCAGTGTATTTAATAGTCTTTACAAGGAATTATTGAAGCCCAGGAAAGCATGGAATCAAAGAAAAATAATTATTTCTTCTTCATAACTATTAAATCTAACCTAGAATATTTCAACTATCAGCCAGGTGAAGAGACAACGAGCTAGGAAAAAAAAAGAATATTTTCACACTCAGTAAGGATTCCTTACTGTTGGCTAAATGTTAACACTTTCCCCTGCAGGGTACAAGGAAAGAGGTCAAACACTTTAGGAATAATCGAATAGCTCAACCTGTGCTAGAGGAGCTTGTTAAACAGAATTTGTCTGTAGTGAGAAAGTGACAGATTTTCTGGGACTGTTCCAAAGCTGTCAATTTATCAACCATAATTGGCCACATAATGAGCTGCTTACTTTCATCAAATGCTTGAACAAAAGAATCTTCTTTTTCTCCTAAAAAGCCAATAAACCTGTGGCAAAATAAGTAAATAAAATTACAATAATTAAGTTATGAATGCTGTTTTTAAATCAATATTTTAATTAGTCATTAAATTCATCTTACCTCACCACCAGTGGATATGAGGATTTGAGAAGATTAGCTTATTTTAGTGAGTAAACTATCATTAGAGAATAAGTTGATTGTAACTTGCAAATAAAAAACATTTCCTGAGAGGATGGAATTTTTAACACACTGAGCTGGTCAGATGCACTGGGGCAAGAATAGTACGATCTTTGATAAGTGCTGCAGGCAATAGTCTATTCCTTAGCTTGTGTATATATCTAAAGGTAGTTGTAAAAGAGAGTCACAGAAGTCAAAATAATATTAATGCAAGTCATCTGATTATTTTCAAAATAATCTAACCTTAAGTTGTTATAAACTTAATTATTCTTGATTTTAGAAATAAGGAATAATTTATTTTACATATAAGGAATAATTTATTTTACATTGAAATCAGTATGGTTATATGTTTCAAGTTACATACATTGAATTTAGAGCTATACTAGAGAAGTTGTGCTCAAATATTAGCTTCAACTTTTTAATCTACTGCAATCATAAGCATTTATTTTAACCTTTGGAAGATAACCTTGAGTTTAAGATCAATAATCAAATCTGGAGTTTCCTCTATTTACATAGGGAACTGAAAAGGAAATGGATTTAAAATATGCAAGACTCACATTTGCATTTTATTATTTATAACCTCATGATACTTGACTTGACTTGCAATCAAACCAACATAAGGAAAAAAGGACATGAAGTATATCAGAAGTCTGAATTCAAGAAGATAAGATTATAACTGGATGAAATACTTCTCATCAAAGCTTAATTAATTATACTGTCAGAGGCTCGAAGGATAGGAGCGAGTGAGACTTGAGGATATAGGAAAGAAGTTTTCCAGCCAAAGACAAAGCCAGAGCAAACGTATTTAAGCAGGGAGGTATTGGCATGTTTTAAGTACTGCAAGGGGGCCAGAGCAATGAAAAAGAGTGAGTGGGGACAGGTGAGGTCTGGGGTTGGAAAAGTATGGTCAACACAGTACTGAAAGGCCTTACAAGGCTATGATATGGATTCTTTTGGAAATCTATTGGATTTCCACGTAAGATGGAAAATCATCTGAGGCAGAGAAGTGACGTGATTTCAGTATTAAAGGTATCACTTTAGCTATTCTAAGAAGAGCCAAGATTCACTGATGGATTGTATATGAGTGAGAAAAAAATAAAAAGGAATCAAGGATGATTCCAAGATGAATTCTAAAAACTAGCTTTGGGACATATTACACTGAAATGTCATTTAGATGACAAAGTTGAGGTGTTGAGTTGGGAGCTGGGTATAAAAGCATAGATTTCACAAGAGGGGTCTGGTCTTGAATTATAGATTTACCAGTTCAGAGATGAAATTTAAAGTCTTGAAACTATAAACATCTACTAGGAGGAGGGCGGGTGGAGAAAATGAGACCAAAGGGTTGAAAACGTCAAATTTCAGAGGTCAAGGTGAATACTGAGAACCAGCAAAGGAGACCAAGGCACGTGGCCTTAGAGGGATATCCCGAGACTGTGACAGTCCTAAAGCCATGTTTTGAAAGTGGCTCCCGAAGAAACACTGCTAATAAGAACTGAAAATTTTTCTTTTGGAAACATTCTATTTTATAAAATTGTTTTGATAGAAGGTTATGTGTAAAAGATCTGTTTTGATTATATTTGGGATTTAATTTATAGAGGTGACTGAGTGATGACGTGGAGAGATCAGCACCACTGACAGAAGGTTTATCTCTCCCAGTTCTCAAGAGAAGGGGGCACGCCACACCCTTGGTGCAGGAGCATATGAGGAGCACCAGAGTTAGCCAGGAGGCAGCTTTATTTTTTATTTTTTAAATTTTTCAAGCAAGCTATAAACAAGCATTTAATTTTTTTAAATGTATTATTATTACTATCATTATTATTATTATTATTTTATTATGGTGAACTTGAACTACATCATTAGCCACATAATTTCAAGCAGTTATTTAACTGTTTCGTGGCTGATTCCTTCTCATGTGAACTTATAATAATCAAGTATGCAAGCCTTAGAGGTTTGTTATAAAGGAAATGGGTATCATTGGACATAATGAAAGTTACCAAGTTAGATTGAGTAAAAATGTAATTTATACACAAATATGCAATCACCCAAAAGTAAACAAATCAACATTTCTTAGCAAAAGCTCAGCTGCGACATAGGATTATAGACATTCAATCAATGATTAATGTTTTTAAATATAAAAAATGAGATATTTTAACAGTGTTACAAATCTATAAATAAATGAGAGTTGTTTATCCAGCTATGTACTAACATTAAAGGATATTTTGGTTCTTTTGTCCCCAGCACAATGCAAGTTTGAGATAAAAATTAATGAACACTTCTGTAAATTCTAATAGTTCACCCGTATGTGTCTGGTGCAGGGCAAAGACCACTGGATCGTCATCAGAAGAATTAGGTTAGAATCACAGATCCAATGCCTCCTAGATGCCACTTGACCTCCACTAGTATTTACCTGTAAATGGGAATATTAGTTTTTCACTGACAGTTCAGGAGTAAATAAGATAGTATATGTCAAAGTGCCCAGCATAATGCAGTAATAGTCAGGACTCAATAAACGTGTTTTCTAATATACTTTCTATCAGAGTCATATTATTTGGGTTGGGCAGTTTAGTTTTTCACTTTCATATACCTGAGAATTCAGTCAGCACTCAATAATCTTATTTAGGAAAAATATTTAAGAAAAAAAAACATGGATTCTTTAGAGCCTTTGCTCTGTAATATCTAATAATAGTGAACATTTAAATGTTCTGCTTACTACTGTCTGAATAATTTCTTAGTAGTAGGGGTATCATCTCATTAAGCAAGCCAGTCTATTGACATTTGATCCCAACAAAGAAATAAATAAAAGAGGGTGCTGGAGTTCCTTTCTCCCTCCCAATATCTCCTATCCTCAAGTGCCAGAAGCACAGGCAGCCACGGGTTTTCCTCAGGGATCGTGGAGCTGTCCTTCGGCTCAGCTGCCTTTCTATGCTCATTATTAGCCCTGAGAAAGTAAAATGAGACATTAAAGGCCCCTTAACTTTCTCCCCAGAGCAAGTCTAACACAGGGGCTTCCCACACTTTTTGCACCAGTGACAAAGGTGTCCCTTACACAAAGTTCCTCCACACCCTCACAGCCAAGGGATCCCCCAGACATCCAAAAAACCCTAAAGGAAACCCTTCCCCAAAGCTCAGAATGTGCCCCCTTCTCCAAGTCTTTCTTGACAATAATGAGATTACTTCTTTCACCATTGTTCAGTCCGTTCCCCTTTCTCTAGTCATTGCCACCGCTCTCTAGTGCGTCTTTGATGATTTATTTACAAGCAGCTTCTCATAGGAGACTGGAAGGCCAGGAATACACATAGGCAGCCAAGGTCTTGGCAAGGAGACCAGGAATGGCAGCAACCCAGAGAGTGTGCTCTCCTAGACAAACTGGCTAGGGAAGTGCTGCTGCAACACCAGAATGCCTGTCAGCGCCAGCTCCAGGGCTGGCTGCAAACAAAAAAATAAAGTGGAACAGTAGGCTCCCACGCTCTATTTTTGGACCAAATTAAAAAAAAAAAAAAGATCAGAGACTAAAGGGTATTTATGGCTCTTTCAAATTTATACCATTTTTGTAAGAAAAGACATAATTTTTTTGTAATAGATTAATCACAGAAATCGGAGAGACAGAAAAAAACAAAAGCTGGCTAATTTCAGCTGCTCATCCTAATTATTCATCAAACTTTATTATTAGCAGGATTCGACCCATCTCATTTTAAATTATTCTAGCATCTCACCTCATCACGTCTTTAGAAAACTGTGTTCTCATTTTAATATGCTTACGCACAGCAAAATTTCTAATCTAGAGCCTAAAATTTTCTTTTGCTTACTGTCTGGCCATTGCTCTTTATTATACCTTGTATTTTTTTCACACCAGTAAAATATAAATGTAATGAAGAAGTTTAGGAGAAAATAGCAGGTTACCACATAGTGACAGGAGACAGGGGACAGAGTTATGAGCCACTTCCATACTACTTTCCTTTATGGAATAAACAATAATATTTAAAACACTGCATTTATCTCATTCCATTCCTACTGATATTTCTATCAAAGCGCTCTCTATTATCCCAGGAGAAAGTTCCATTTGTTCTGCTTGGGATTCAAGGCACATTACAAACTCGTTCCTAGTTAATATTTTCTTGCCTTGACTTCTGTTACTTAATTATAAAGAAAACTTCCACAGTTCACAAACCAGTATCTTGACTTTTCTTCAAATAGTCTTTGTGGACTTTTTCTTAAGGATGTGCTTTTTCTGATTATAAAATTTCCTCAGTATAAAAGAAGTTTTAAACATATAAAGAAAGAAGAAAAGAGAAGAAAAAAAGAAAGAAAAGAAAAAGAACATTTCAAGGACACCAATCACAGAAGTACAAACCGATAATTAACATTGAGAGATTGATATTTAATATGGTTAGGAGTTAAAGAAATGCAAATTATAACTTCAAGCATGCTACTTTTAACCTATCATATTAGTTAAAAGATTTTAAAGAATTTTAGTTATTTTTATAAATGTATATATTTCTTGGCAACACCTTATTAATACATAATTTGCTTATTTAAAAGATTTCCCTACTGTACATTTCCTGTCATTTATCTGAGATATATTTCTATAACTGGAAATTCTGAATAGGTTCAAGTGATATGCCAAGCGGCTCTCCAGAATGTTTGTGTGAATTCTACACCCGTCTCAGGGCTGGCATGCACAGCAGTGCATTCTGGCACAACACAGTTTCCTGACCAAAAAGAGGCTTGGGGTAGGGAAGTGGGGAGGCTGAAATTTGAGCCGTTCTTTGCTTGGCAAGCCCCATGCCCTGTTAGAAGTTTGTTGTTTTTTGTTTTGTTTTGTTTTCATCTTTCTTTTTTGTTGTTTTTGTTCATAGCAACACACTGAGACATTCCATCTTTCCCAAGGTCACTATATATCAGCAATGGCTAGTAGAGTTGTTTCATCATAAGCTGATATTTTGTTCTTATTGACACAACTACTCCTTATTCTTTTTAATACAGTAAATCACGTCTGTGTCAGAAACTAGTGTGAAGTTATTTTTTGCATTCAATTTTACATTCATTTTTATATTTTTCTTATACATAATCAGTTGTCACAACATTATACACTAAATAATGTATTATTAGAAAACTGCCATTTACAATACTGACTTTTACACATATAGTTTGAATACTATCATTATGATATTTATCTATTAATTCAAACCTATCATTTTTTTCTTTTAAAAAGTGCCTTAAGCATTTTTATGCATTATTTTTACTGATTAATTTTGGAGTAGTTCAGTTGGAATTTTGATTGTACTTGTAATTATATTTATACTTAATTTTAGAGGAAATAAAATATTTTAAAATATAAAAGTGATATTCTAGTTACTGTCTGCTGCTAAGGTTTCAGCGCGCATGCAAGAAAAAGGGTCCTCATGCTTTCTTTCTGTCTGACTGTGGCAGCCAAGATTGAATGCAGAGTACAGTGGAGGAAAAAACAATCTATTTACCTTCTAGGAAAAAGATTTCTCTCTCATTAAACCCCCCCGCCCTGTTTTTTTAATGATCCCCATGGATATCTTATAGGTTTCTTCCTATAAGTCCTGCACATTTCTTGTTAAGGTTATTTATGGGATTTTTAAAACATTTTCTGTTTATTACTAGGACCTCTTTTTATTACATTTCCTAAGAGGTTATTGCTGACCAAAAAAAAGGAGTTACTGATTTTCAAATAATTTTCAATGAGGCTACTCATATATTTTTTAACTATGTTAATTTTCAAGTACTGGCCTTAGGTATTCCAGACATACAGTTAGATGTCCTACAAGTACTGTCAACAGAGTGCAAATGCCTAGCCATGCCTAGCATTTGGATCTGTCGATATGCCTAGGCACAGCCATGACATATCGACAGATCCAAACACTAATCTTTCCTTCCATACATTTCAATTTTTTTCCTTCCTAGGTTAAATAACATAACAATTTCACTGCAACAACAAAACTTGTGTATGGCTGTGCACCTATAATTTAGATGTATAATAAAAACAGTTCTAGTTTAATGTAACTGCTTATAAAAGTCATTGAAAAATCACTCGAGCTTATGCAGGGTATTATTTCTCAGTCTGCTTTGGGCCACTTTCACTCTTTTAGGTTTTCGTGTAAACAAAGAAATAAGCTTAAGAACAGTGGATCAAAATGGTTTTTAGGTACTCAGCAATCATATTCTGAAAGCTCCTTCCAACATCCAACTATGTTTAATACCTTTGTAAAACACAAGGTTATAACAATTGTTATCACAATCCCGTTAATAATATTACTTCACGCTTACCAAACATACAGGTTGTGATGCCCATGTTGGAACAATCACATGAGCAGACATCACAACATGAGAGTGGGCAGATGTGGCCCTGTTCAGTTAGCCATGCCCCCCATTCCACCAAGAGCTTGAGAATTCAGCTGAGAACATCGATTAGTCCGCTGGGAGATATGTTGAAGGATTGCTCATCCACTGATTAGTACCAGCTCTCCAGTTAACCTGTTAGGTGATTCTGAGTCCCTTTGCCTCATTTTTATTATGTATGCATGACGAATTATATTAATGATTCTACTGTATTTATAAGAAAACAATGTTTTCCAAATAAAAATGTGTTCCTTCGTAGAGTGAATAAATTCTCACCCCAATTATGTGAATTCCCATAAATCATTGCCCATTCCTCTATTGTAAAACTAACCCACATACTCATTTGTCTTCTAAGTAGTATTTGATTGAGCTCCTCAAGGTCAAAGATGGGGGTCTTTGGATTTTTTGTGTAGTATTGAACACATAATGGGTACTTAATACGTGACTTCCAAACGGAAAATAAGTCAAGGCAATTCAAGACAGAAGATAAGAAAACAACTGGCTAAAAACAGGCCAGGTATACATATCCAATAGAAAAAAAAGTGATTTTATACCTTCTTTTCTCTCTTAACTATATTTACATTTGGGATACAAGAAATGAAAGAAAAGCATAATTTCATGTGGTGATATTAAGCAGAGAATGTGGCTAAAAGGCTTTGAACAATTTCTCCTACAGGTCAGCTTTGTGATTTTCAGTGAGCAGCACGAGGTGCACATAAACATCTGAAAGTGGCCAATGACATGTAGAGGTCTTGAAAATGTGTTCCAGTATAAAGAATTTTTCAACGATCTTGAAAGTGAGTATACTTGTTTTTGAGCTCTTAAAAAGGGCCAATTTTTCCACGGTTAAATTATTCCTTAATGTAGGAGAATCTTATAGGAATTTTAGGCTGTTAACCTGTTTTATAACAACTCATATCACAGATATTCAAATTTAAGCTGTAGACCTAAGAAAACACTGAAGAAAAAATTTTGTAAATACGGAACTCATATCACCTTAGCTAATAAGCAAGCTCATGTCCAGATTCTTTTTTTAGAATTTACCACAAGCATGTTGCATACAAGACCAGCCTTTTGACTATGCCTACCTTCCCTGTCCAAACTAAATGTAAATATCCGAAGATATGGATTATGATTTAGATTAAAGAAAGACACAGAGATTTAATTACAAATCACAATAACCTGGTTATTTTGTGAGGTACTATTTTAAATCCTTTCTTCTTATAGTACAATCTCCATAACCTATTTCTACTGCTCATGAGTTTTAAGCCTCTGTGGCATTTATTTTAGTTGTCTAAACACAGTATGTTCAGAGGACAGAAGAGTCATCTAAAAACACACACAGAGATTTAATTTTCATCCAGATTTCCCCGCAGAATCACATTTGGCTTTCTTTCACTGGGATCCATGTGCCCTTCCTTAGTCCTCATCAGCTAATTTCAATCTCATCAGATCTGTCACAAATGACTGTGGCTCTATGAAATTTCAATGTCTGTCTATGAAAAGACAGTATTTTCACATTATCTATAAAAAGGTCTTGGTGAAGAAACTTGGGATCTTAAATTAACTTCATTTATTTCTCTGTTGACACTCTTCTTATGTCCCTTAAGGCAAAAAGCAGATGTTGCTTTCTAGAAACATTTTGCATAAACATATTATTTTCATTGAACAGTCAATAAATTCATTTCCTTGCAGTAACATTCACCTCAGAATGATAGAACTATCAACTTTCTGCCAATATAAATATTTTCCATAATAAGTACATGAATAGAAACTGTCAAAGATTAAATTTAAGTCTCAAGCAATTGCTACATCACCCTCAAAGACCTGCAATGTATGAATGAAGCAAAAGAACTTTCAGCAACCAAAGAGAGCAATTTTAAAAAGGTCAACAGGCTTTATTAGAGAGTAAATACGTATATATCTGAGACATAAATATCAAAACACAAGGTAAGCATTTTAAGAACAGTTCATATCTGTGTCATGTCTCTGCTAAGGTAAACTGTCTTTACATTTTTTGTTTTCCCTTTGTGTTTAGAAAAAACAGACGAATCCTAGAAATACCTGCATGAGGTCATTTCCTATAAATGTGGGCTAGGAAGTTAGGACTAACTCGCCAGCTAGAAACAAACTGAATTGCTGGATAAAATGTAAAAACATCTTCTTAAAAGCAATAAGGAGCTAACAAGATAGTAAGGAAATATTAGCCAGATCCGAGGGGCAAGTTAGAACCCAGAGAAAAGAGAAGAATTAAAGCTCCTTTCATTTGAAGCCTGAGCCACTTGGAAACTTTGAATTTTAGTTGGAGGGAACATCAAGAATGAGGGGAACACAACCCAAAATTCAGGGTCTGCTCAAGGTAGAGATTCTAATAGGAGACTACCCCACATTAAGCTGAGGCCATAATAAATATACCCTCAAGGTTAGTTTGCCACTCAAGCCAAACAATTAGCCACTCAAAAACATCATCCAAGAAACCCCTCAAAAATCAAGACATAAATTTAACTAGATTCCAGAAGGCATCTGGAATAGGTGCTAAACATAAACATTGAAAATCTTCTTTAAAGCAATGGTTCTTAAACTTGAGAGTGCATCAGAGTCACATGGAGAGTTGTTAAAAACAGATTATTGGGCCTCAGCCCAGACTTTATGATTCAGCAGGTTAGGCCTGAGGCCCAAGAATTTACATTTCTAACAAATTCTCATGTGAAGTTGATACTGCTGGTCCAAGGAACACACAAAATGTTTCTATAAACTCTGTAAACCATTGCTCTAGATGAATATGTCATTATCCTAGGCTTCAAAGTATTTCCACAAAAACAATTTGCAAGGATATTGAGGAGCATGTGATAAAAGATAAATAAGCACTCAAGGAAACAGAAATGATGAGTAAAAATCAAAAGCAGAACTACAAGACTTCAAATAGTGGAACTATCAGTTATAGATAATAAAACGACTATGGTTAATTTAACATCTATGGCTTTTAAAAAGTCAAGTTTAATATAATCTTAGGAAATAGAAAATTATAAATAGTGATATAACAGATTTGAAAAAAATAACAGATATCCTGGAAACGAAAAGGAAAATAAACAAATTGGATTAACATCAGATGACATAAAGTTGAAGAGAGAATTAGTGAGCTGGTATATAGATAGAAGGAAGAATCTCGGTCAGAAGTTAGGCAACTATAGTTGACAGGTAAAATCTGGCCCACTGCTTATTCTTGTAAATAAAGTTTTATTAGAACACAGCTGTGGTCATTCACTACTGTATTGTCTATGGCAGCCAGGGCCCAAACTAAGGAGGCAAAATTTCAAGAGGCACTCACTCTCAGGCTCATGCAAGTGCCAATTCTGTACTTATCCAACTCTGAAAGTAAGTTCCTTTTTAAATGTAATTCCTAGGCACTATCCTGCTCCACCCTTCTCTTGGCCTTGGAATGAGAGGGCCTTCTGAGTGGCAATTTATTTCAATTTCAAACTTTTTAAGAAATGCTCTTCTAAATCAGGTCAAACATAATAATAAAAATTAGAAGCATTTTAAGTTCAACAATAATGACAATGCATCAAAACAAGTGAGATGACAACAAGACTCTGACAGATTAGAAAAGTAGATAAGACAAATATAAGTGATCTAAGCATCTACGCTCAAGTGCAGCACATGCAGTGATGTGGCCATTCTGCTCCTGGGTCGTGTAGTCTCACCTTATCTGCTCTTTCATTTTCCCATGGTTTTAGTTACCCTCAATCACGGTCCAAAAATATTAAATAGAAAATTCCAGAAATAAACAATTATGAGTTTTAAATATCATACCATTCTTGCACCTTCCCACTCGGTCCTTGGTCTGTGTGCATCATCCCTTTGTCCAGCGTCTCCATCTGCGAGTCCCTTAGTACCCATCTTGGTGATCAGACGGACTGCCATGTGTATGTGTTCAAGTAACCCTTGTTTTACTTAATAATGGCCCAAAAGCACGAGAGTAGTGATGCTGGCAATTTGGATTTGCCTTAAATTGCTTCAAGTGAAAAGGTGAGTCCAGTACAATAAAGGTATTTTGAGAGAGAGACTACATTCACATAACTTTTTCACAGTATATTATTATGATTGTTCTATTTTATTATTAGTTGTTTGTTAATCTCTTGCTGTTCCTAATTTATAAATTAAACTTTATCATAGGTACATATATGAAAAATCATAGTACATATAGGGTTCTGTACTATCTGCAGGTTCAGGTATCCGCTTGGGGTCTTGGAACATATTCCTATGGATAAGGGGGGACTAGTGTTAAATAGCCTTCAGGAAATTCTGCTCATGTACAAAAGTTATATGTACAAGAATGTCTATAGCAGCATTACTACACTCTATAGCTATAAAAATGATTGAATTACAGCAACAAGCAAAAACATGAGTGAATCTCACAAACATAAAGTTGTATGAAAGAAGCAAAGGTAAAGTAATATACACTGTGTCATTTTATTTATATAAAAATTGAAAACCAGCAAAACTAAGTAAGAATTAAGGTAAGGAGCAAGGATTATGGTCTCAAGGTAAGGAGCAAGGATTATGGTCAAGAGGGTACACAAAGTGAATTTCTGTTGTTCTAAAATAGTTTACTTCTTAATATGGGTGAAAGTCATACAGTATTTACTTTTTAATTATTCATTAAACTATATTTTTATGCAATTTTCTGTATATATTTTAATTGTTTTAATGTTTAAAAAGGAAAAAGAAAAAATCACACATGGGAATTAATTGAATAAAGAAAGATTAAGGTAACGGTTCTTCCATTTAACTATGGACTTTCATTATAGTTGTGAAGTTACATGCTATTATGGCATCAAAATATCTAACAATATGTTGATTGCGAAAGTTCTAGAGACACCTGCTTCTGTGAACCAAAAGAATACATATAAGTGGTCTGCTAAATGGGTCATTTTAATAAATGTGGGGGAAAATCACTTATTATTACAGAAAATATAAAATACATACAAAACTGAACAGAACAGTATAATGAAAACGTATGTACCACTGCCCCAGTATTTTACGCATCCAGTATTTTACCCATCCAGTATTTTACCCACTCTCCTCTAATTCTTTTCCTGAAGATTTTAAAGGAAAACCCAGATATCATGTCATTTAATCTCTAAATACATCAGTATTCCATTTGAATAAAAAATTTTAACAAATAAAAAGATTTTTAACATCACCACTATGCCACCATTAACATATCAAAAGGCCTAATAATTCTTTAACATCATCAGTATATGTTAACTTGTTCTTCATTATCTCAACAATAACTTTTATAATTGTTTTCTTTGAATCAGGATCTAAATAGGGTCCACAGGGTGCATTTGATCAGAAGGCCTCTTAAATTTTCTGTTTTCTTTGCCAGCGCTCATGCCTTTTTTAAAAATGTCATTAATCTATTATAGAAGCTATACCATTTGCATCGTAGAATGCACTATATTTGATTTTAGCAGACTGTTTCCTTGTAGTGTTCTAATTGTTTTTCTTTAGCTGCCTGATTTTTTTTTTTTTTTCCTTTTTGGAAGTCTAAAAACTTACCTTTCAATCTTTACACCATAGTGTCCATGTGCAGAAACCAATATTTTCTGTGGCAGCATCACCCTATTAAAATACACATGAAATTCAATTAAACCACTCTAAAAAAAAAGAAAGATCACTTCAAAAACATTCATTCACTTAACAATGGTAACACCCAAACCATCTATTTGATGCAATAATAATTGCATTACTATATATCTAAATCTAATTACAGAAAAGACTTAAGAATTAATGAACTTTTGAATTCATTACTTTTGAATGATGATAATAAACTCTTTTCCAATTAACTATTATTCCTAAGCCCTAAATCAATCTTCTCTGTGCACACAAGAAAGTCTCATTTGCAGCACAAGTCCCTTATTTTATAGAGCAGAGTTTCTCATTTGTGGACCACTTAATGTGTCTTCATTGCATTCATGGGATACCAATTCTAGATAAATTAAGAGACAGTATTGTTACAAGCTTTTAAATAATAAAATTAATAACCAGATTTTAAATTAACAATATTAAGAATATTTTGTGACAGTGAGACTGATATTATTTGAAATTTAAGGCCTAATAATGAATAGTCTAAATTATGCATCGGGTGCCATATCCAGTTGATTACTTCATTTATTCTTTATTTTCTACCAATTCAGAAATTCTTAACAAATATAAGTCACCTATTATGAGCTTGAATGTTTTATGTCTCTGCCTTATAGTTCTGGATACTTGGATCAAACATAAAATCACATTCAAATTATTGGGAGAGTTCATATTGAATACCATATCTTGTATGCTAAAAGATGCTAAGTGGATTAGCGCAACACATTTAAAAGAATTTGAATGATCAGGAAGGAACATACGGTAAATTTATTTCTAATTTTCTTTTCTTGTTTTTATAGATGGAAATAGTTCTTCATGTTCTGTTACAGCATGAAATTTTGTTTTTTAAATTGTATCCTACTGTGTCATTCATTTTTTTATGTGACAAGTGAAGAGGAAATTCAAGGGCTGGAAAAAAAAAATCACATTTTCGGCAATTTATCTGTATGCACCAATTCAGCCTTCTTAAGAAATCCTGTTGTCTTATCATCAATATTAACATCATGGTGTCACTAAAGTAACGTATTCAGACTATTCAAGTTACTAAACATTATTACTGAGCTATGTCACAAAGAAAAAATGCCTGAAATCAGAGAAATAGATCTTAATCTTTTATTGGTGCTGTGAATCTTTAAAAAAGATCTTATTCCTCATTTGGAGAGCTCCCAGGAGCAACTTTCCCCCGGACAACTGGAGTACTTCAGAGGAAAAAATGTAGTGTTATTCTCACTTCCAGGCTGTGTTTTTGACTAGCAACCTGAAAGTGAGACAGTCGATGGCCACTGTCACATTCAGTGTTTTCTGTTTACTTGAACATTAAATCCAAATTGGTCATAGTGCCAAGTACTGGCTGAATAAAAATAGTATTTAACATTAAAATGCATACTTTTTAATTTACAGATCAAAGCCCTACTTATGAAACTATTTATATATACATATTTAATATATATAAATATATATATAAATAAATATATATTAAATTTTATTTTTTTCGTTTCAAGTATACAGTACATTGGTTAGAATTTTATATAGTTTATAAAATGATCCCCCTAACTGCTCTTTCTCTCCTCTGGCTCTCCACCTAGCCATTACATTAATGCTGACTGCATTCCCTAGGCCATGCTCCTCAACCCTGTGACCATCTATCAACTACTAATTTGTACTTCTTTAACCCTTCACTCTTTTCTCCCAGAGTCCCAAACCCCTTCCCTCTGGCCATCACCAGATTGTATTCTATATTTGTGAGTCTGTTTTTGATTCGTTTGTTCTTTTTTTCCCTTAGATTCCGCATATAAGTGAAATCGTATGGTATTTATCTTTATCTGACTTATTTCACTCAGCATTATAACCTCTAGGTCCATTCATGTCATTGCAAATGGTAGGATTTCATTTTTTTAATAGCTGAGTAATATTCCATTGTATATATGACAATTACTTTATTGATTGCCTCTCGTCATTGATACCAAACACCTTTGTCCAATAATAGTTAAAAAGATTGTTTTGTATTTCTCCATATACTAGCTGAGAATGGATTCGCCTCATGACATTCTTCTACCATTAAGCAACATATTGACCGTAAGCACAGATAATTGCTCTTCAACGATGTATGCCATTGATATCTATCTGATTTTATCTCCTTCCACTGTCCTCTTTACACACTGTGTTCCAGTCATGGAGTTCTTTCTCTAGCATGGAAAGGCTCTGCTTTTTCCTGCCACAGTGCCTTTGCATGAGCTTGCCCCTCTATCCCCACATAATAGAAACTGCTGTCCTCTATTTCACATTGCTGCTTCCTTTTCGTGTTCTAGATTACAGTTCAATGTCTCCCCTCAGTAAAATTTACCCTAACTTTTTAATCCATATTACCACACTCCCAGTCACTTACCCTCACATCCAGAGGGACAGTACACATTACTTGATGATCTACAAGCATGGGCACCACCAATCAGAAGGGACAGAGACTACAGGTCACGAGCATGGCTGTGTTGCTGAATACTTGCTGAACATATACCCTGACAACATAAAGCTCTTCAGTCTCTTCGGAGCACTTGTCACTAGTTGAAATTAATCCTGACTTGGCTATTATTATTTGTCTCTTCCCAATAATAATATAAGCACTATGAGAGCAGAGTTTTCTTCAGCACTCCATTCCTAGTACCTGTAGTAAAATTTGGCATATAGATGTTAATTATGGACTGTGATATGCGCCTGCTTTTGCTCTGAAGAGTACTACTTTGAATGATATGTCTACGGTCTCAGTTTCTTATGTTTCATTAACAACAGCATTAGATTATCACTCATAGGGAAACGTTATTTTGTTACCAGTATAGGAAAAACTCAATGAGTTTGCCAGGCAGATTACTGCATGGAAAAGATAATAAATATAAGCAGACAGCTCAGCAAAATTTCCAGGAGAGTAAATAATGATTATCAGAATTTAGATTCAAACTACACCTAAGGACAGTAGTCACAGCATTTACTAAATGTTTATAAAGTGCCAAACATTCTCCTGAATTTTCTTCATCTGTGAAATAAGGATAATAGTACCTACTCTAGGGATTGTTGTAATAATAAGATGCACAAGAAGAATTTAGCACACTGCCTGGCAATGTAGTAAATGCTCAATAAATATTGTTATTAATAACCATTTCAGCAATTAATAACAAAAAAAGATATGAAGTACAGTTCTATCTGCTCTGAGAGTTTGTGATCCATTCCAGAATGTCCTAGAAATCATCACATCAAAAAACCGGGTAAGAATGTAGATCCAGTGCTGTGTGATACAGGACCAGCTCTCTCCATCTTTCAATATTTCATGAAGTAATAACTTCAGGAGAAGTCAGTTAAAAGGTTTATAGTGACATAAAAACTCTTTTTCCAAACACATTCCAGAACTCCACAAAACTATAAATACTATTATGAATACATATGAATTAAATTATAATTATAGAAATATGAAGCTGAAAAGGACTAATAGTGCCACCTCCTGGTTTTACAGGTGAGGAAGGTGCATCTCAGAGGTTAAGCCACTGACCTAGAGTCCTGCAGCCACATTGATTCAATCCAATAATGTCTATTGAGCCTTTACTCTGCACAAGGCAACTTGCCTACTATTACAAGGAATAAAATATAAATAAGGCGTAAGTTCTGTCTCCAAGTAGTTCACAGTAATGGGAGGGAAGAAAATATGTATCAAAAAGTTATATAACAATACATGATATAGACTTGCTAAAAAGGTGCCCTGGTGGATCAAAAAAGAAAAAAAGAAAAAAAAAAAAGAATGCTTCTCCTCAGATGAAAAAGAGAAAAAAAGGAAGTTTTAAAGTGAACTCGTAGATGAGCCTTGAATACTGTCTTGGCAATCACCATGCTGGGATGAAAGGTATGATGATTCTTCTAGGTAGAAGGATCAAAAGAAGCAAATGTAGCAGGAGAAAATTAAGGACAAATTCAGGGGTCATAGAGCTATCCAATTCGATGAGTGCATTAGATACAGAAACGGTAAAAATTGGATAGAAGTCTATAAATAAAGGCTTAGATTGCACTATGACTGACCTTGAACACCAACTAGAGGAGTTTAAACAATTCAGAAAGCTGAGGAGTCACTGCAGGCTCTTTATCAGGAGAATAGCTTTATATAAACTGTGGTTTAGGCAATAAGTCTGTAAATGCTATGAGTAAATGATTTATCTCAGGAAGAAACTAGAACTGGGTAGATAAGTATATTTCACTGTAAAATAGCTCAGAAATATATACTTTATGTAGCATACTGACAGGGGCCATGTAAAGAAGAGGAAACAAGCAAGAAATATAGTATCTGTAGAGTTGATTGTGTTTGGCAACACTGAATTTATGATTAAGGGAGTAAGAGTCAAACATAAAAGAAAAAGGAAAAGCCTTTGACAGAAGTAGGTAAGACCAATAGCAGAGACAAAGTCCTTCTGGAGAGAAAAGATGACTTGACTGGTTTAGTTTTTGGCCTTAATGCCAATATTATAATGATGCAATCTGTGCATTTGGGTAAAGGTAAACGTATACAGCAAGAGATAGTGAAAGCACATAGAAGACTTATGAAAGAGACTGAAGCTGGAAAGCTAGCTTTTGGAGTCATCCACATAGAGTTTTTGGAGTAGGTAATATCATCAAAAGAGATAGTTAAAGGATGGAATAGCGGAAGACAGAGCGTTGGGGAGTATTTTCTTAAGTATCTTTTTTTTTTTCCCTTTAGTCCCTTTTTATAGTGGAAAGAATTAGGGCATAAATACAGTGTGTTTGGAGAAGTAGAAAAGTGAGAACACTGAGTAGGAGAGAGGAGGCATTTCCAGGAGAAGTAAGGCTTGCTTGTTCCCTCCACACTCTCCCCTCAGCCTTCCCTCTTTCCTCAGAATTGTATCTGCTCGCCTGGACTCAGGCAGCACTAGAGGAACATACAGAGAAGCAGAGAATACAGTGGGAAAAACTAGCGAGAGACCACACGAGTGGGAGAGTATTCAGGTTGGCAAGTGAAAGGCTACAGAGCAGCAGAGGTGGGGCATTTAGAGAGAGGGCGTTTGTTCCTGCTAAGTATTAGGGGTTACACAGGAGTTACCTTTCACATTCTTTGAGGAACATGATTAGAGATCAGAATTTTTTAAAAATTATTTTGTTGCTGGCCTGTGTTCATTCAGTACAGCTTTGTGCCCTGGGCCACACAGGGCCCAGTTTTCATTAGAATCACTCTAGTCTTTAGTGAGAATAAGTCTTCTAGGTGTCACACATGGATGGTCACGTTACACACATCTCTCATTTAATTCTCAAAACCATCCTGTAAGATAAGCACTATTATACCCCTTTTACACATGAGCAGACTGCAACAAGATCAGGGGAGGACAAAGGAAAGCCGATCTCATTTGCCGAAAGGACAGTCCCTGTTCATCTTTGCTAAAGGAATTCCAAAACATTGACCAGAGAAGCAGTCAGACTATGGGAAGCAGATGGAGACAATGAAACTAGTGGAATGTTACACAGTGCTAGACAGCAAAAGCAAGGGCATAGAATAAATTGAAGACCACCAGCATGGAGATAAACAGATGTGTTCACATCATGATGCTATTACTTACTATTGTCTCTATTTCAAAACATCTTTTAGCATCAGATTTGGCATGCATAAAATGGAGATTACATTAGTACCTATCTTATTGGGTAATGCATGGTTTAAATGTGCTTGTAGAACCTTTAGTACAGAGTTTGGCATAAAGTCGGTCAGTCAGTTTTATCTATTACTAATTATAGAAGTATTAAAAGCCTAATACTGACTTCAAAATTTGGTAAGTACTCAATATCGCTAAAGGTTTGAGAATAGTATGGACCACAAACCAACCTCATAGTATCTTTTTCAGTTAATATTGCACAGGAAAAACACTTTGAACACTAACTGGCACATGCTGATTAAACGTTATATTAAAAATTTTATAAACTATCTTAAGTAGCAAACATGGTTAAGAAACATTTTTATAGAATTATATAAATTTGAGAATGTTGTAAAAGTAAAAATATTCCTTAAAATCCCCCTTGTGATGACCTAAGCTTTTGAAAATGAGGAATTGAAGCAGTCACTTTAATATTAGAGATATTTCTTTGCAGAACATTTCTGTGTTCCTTCCAGCCTCTGCATCTGCCATGAACAGGAAAGATATAGGTCATGGTAAATATATTTCATGTAAAACTTTTACTAACAGAGATAATTAGATTTTGTCAGAATAAAGAAACTAGGAAATATTTTGATTTTTGTTATTGTCAATTCTTGAATTACTAGGTTAAGATGATAAATCAGTCAAACTCAATCTCTAGTCCCTACTTCTTAGCAGAGAAGTGTCCATAAAAACCAGCCTTTTTCTAACAGGCAGTAATTTCTGGAGTGGAGAGAGGGTGAAGCAAGAACTCCGAAGCCAGGCCATGAAGCATTCCCACAAGCTCGCACGCTCTCACTCTCTCTCTCTCTCCCTCTCTCTCTTTCTCTCTCCTTCTCTCTTTCTCTCTCTCTCTCTCTGTCTCTCTCTGTCACATATATCACATATATGTGAGTGTAATAAATCTCCCATACACAAGTCAGAAGAGCAGAAGCCCATTTTGCTCAAGAAAATCGTATCATCACAATCCAAAATTCCAAAGATAGAATACTTGCACACCTACGGTATTTTTACCTTTCTTTTTCTATTCATACTCACTAAAGGCATCTACTTCCTGAAGAAAACAAAAGCCAGCAGAGTAGGAGAAAATACAAGCAAATGAAAGCTTAATCCATGAAAGCAATTTGTTTTAAAATGTGAAAAGAGATGGAATCAAGAACACAAACAGAGGGATTTGAATTAGAGATACAAATGAGAAAAGATGTGCTCCCGGCTCCCCCAAAGAACTCATAATTTCGTGGGAGGAGCAGTCCATTAAATTAAGCAAGTGAAAATAATCAGTTGATGGAATTCCACTGTGATAGAACTATGAGCCAAGTGCTATGGGAAGAGAAATGACACTTGACTCTACCTACGGGAACCGGGGAAAATGTTATGGAACAACTAACATTTGCTTGTGACTAGAGTAAAAATTAAGATTTTGCCAGATAAGTCGTGGAAGGGAAATTCCAACAGAAAAGTGACTCAAAAATAAAAGGAAAGTCATATGGAGACTTTGATCCATAAAATGGTAGATAATTGAGAGAGTTTGTATTTTCAGGACCTTGTATTCTCAATAAAGAGGGAAGTCTGGATTAAAGAGGGCTCGGGTGAAGGAATATTGGTATGTGAGACCTTCAGGGAATGGCAGAGAGTTAATAAGACACAAAAGTTGTGACCTCTAGTGATGAGTTTAATCCTTGTGACTTTTAAGTGAGCTAAGAAGCATGGTTGTGTGAATTTCTCTCAGTGATCAGTGGCTAAGGAAGAATTAAAATCCTCCTCTCCTGACTCCTAGTAAATGTTTTCTCTAGTAAAATATAATATTGGCTAGTGAAATGGTGTTGCAAGAAAGACCAGACACTTATTTTACCCTGGTGGGTGATAACAGTTCATAGAGATAGTATTAACAATCAACTGCCCAGAAAAATTATTTTGCAAAAAGCTGCCCTCTTCAGGCTCTTATTGGAATTGAATAACCACTTAGACATTCAAAATAATAAAACCAGGGCACTTAGAGAAATGTGTCCTGCTAGAGTAAAATTGGGTTACTTTAACAAAACAAAGTTACTTTATTAACAACACCTCGAATCACTGTAGCACAGAGCCATCAGAGCTCAAAGAAAGTTACTAACCCTGAATCTAAAAATCCAAGAATTTGCTAAGACACACACACACATACACACACACACACACACACACACACACACACACACACACATACCCTATGTGCATATACACACACACATTCTTACTTTGGCCCGTAGCTAATATGTTCTTTTAATATAATTTTAAACATTTACTGCAGAAAAAAGTCAAACATATACTAAAATAAGAATAGTAAAATTAATATTCTTATACCTATTATCCAGCTTCAGTAATTATAATTTCATGGTCCGTCTAGGCTGATGAGCTTTTAATTTCTTTTATATTTTAAGAGAGCTCTATAGGTACTTAAGCAGTTGTACAAAAGATGGCAAAAGTATTTAAGACAATGGAAGCTATTTTGTGCCTACAAATAGTACACATCTGCTTACCTGGGCCATAAAATATAAAAACAAGTTTGCAAAATCCTCTTTCAAATATACATTGAATTAACCATAAAGAGAACACAGAATAATTACAACCTGTCCTTACAAAAGACCACTAAAATAATAGGATCTTAGAATGTCCCCAAGAGTGTTTATATATGCCCCAAATTATTTCTGACTACAGTATAATTTAACACTGAAATGGAATTCTATGGGAAACTATTCATTTCCATCTGTGATGATCATTAAAAATACCATTGACATCCATTTATCTTTGGATCATGAAGCTTTCACTTAAGTATCTTTCTATCCATATTTATTTGTGTACTAACTCAAATAACACTACATGAAATTCAAGCAGCTATACTGAATTATAAATGATTCCATCATTTTTCCAAAGGAAAAGTGTGTTAACATTTCTAATTTGGTGTAATGGCAGTTAATTTACTAAGGATTTACATGCAATGTGGTGTTATGTTTTTATGCAAGAAAAACAGCAATCGGTAGTTTTACCTATCTTTGTTAATTTAATCGGTTTATAAAACATACATATAGATTCCATCTGATTACTGAAACAACTTTTGGTCCTTGTTGACATCCCTTATACTAGTGAAGGGCAGACTATCTAACTCTCCAGTTGGCTCCCTCCAGCTGACAGATAATTGAGTTGTTGCTTGTTCACTGGCTCAGGGGCTCACCTGACTCAGTATCACTTTTTTTCCTTTTATGCAACTATTTTGATCTTTACCCACTCTTAGATTAACAAATACTACCTTACACAAATTCTCATGAGATACAAATATACATCCTACTAAATCAACTCTTATTACTTCCATTTTTTATCTAATTATTTGAAAATATTTTCTTTCCCTCTCTTCAGACATTTTGTGAATTAAAAAAATATTTTGATCATGGCACATAAATGTCATTTGTATGATGAGTACCTATGAATTTTGAAAAAAATTATACATAGTAAGGAACAAACAACCTCTAAAACCTTAAAACTCCCCCTGCAGTTCCCTTTAAAGTTATTTTCATCTCCCTACCACTCTTTTATAATTAATCTGCTTTTCCTTAAATGCCAGCATGTTGGACAAAACGTATGTATGTATATATGTATGTATGTATGTATGTATTTATCCAAATCTTGTGTTTACTAAGAGCTAGGCACTGTGCTGGGAACAAAACTAGATAAGGTCCTTGATTTAATGGAGCTACAGGCTAGTGCAGAAAAGATATATTAATCAAATATTTTCATTTTGGTTTTAATCTTTAAAGCAATGAAAATCCAATGAAAAATTTTAACTGAATATCTGTGAATGTGTATATATGTGCTGGGTGGGGCGGGGTATGCATGTTCAAATTTGCATTGCCAAAAGATCATACTAGTTGTGAGATATAGAAAGCTTAAAACTAATTCTTATTAATTTGTACTTTTTTATAATTAGCATTACAAAATATGTTCTTTTTATTGTAAATAAAAAATTTTTGTCTATATATGTGCAAAACTGGTTCATTTGGGCTAGCCTAGAAATCTAACCTAAGTTTTCAGCATTGTTTGCAAGACACAGTGCCATTCAAGTACTAAATATATTATTAAAAACCAAGAAAATGACCAATTATGTAAATGTGCTTCCTATTTCTTTAGGCTAGTTTTTAGATATTTTTATGTTCCTCATATTTTATGACTTTTCTTCAATAATATGGTGTTCTCTGACTCCAGCATACAAAAATACAAGTATTTATTACTTTTTTTGAAAATTGATATTTAATTGAGCCAAATAACTCTTGCTTCCAAAAGAATAAGTGTACTTTAAGACCCAGAGGACCAAAATTTAGTCTATGTTTATGTACTATACTTACAACAAAAAAGCAATAACTACATCAACCTTTGCTAACTATAGTTATGGACCTCATGAACACATAGAATTATCTACTCTATTAAAAAACTGCAAAGTCGTTTCCATAGAAACTTGGAGCTATAAGCTTCTAGAGAAAAAGGATTATATTTTATTTATTTTAACATTTTAGGGCCTAACAAAGGGTTTAGAACAAGAATCTTAATTAATGTTTGTTATTTTACTGAAGTGTTTTTCAAAAGTCTATTTTAATAACAACTTCAGATTTAATTGTATTATGCCCAAAGTAAAGTTTTTCATTGAAAAATTACTATCTAAAATAGATAACTGAAATAAATTTGATGATTACTTACTTTTAAAGTAACATGCATTTAATATTCTTATTTATCTTAAAACATAATTGCATTTATTTAAATACAATGAATTGAAAATAAATGAATAGTTTTAATTATACGTAATGACCTCATTACAGGGATACCAATATCTCAGTTTGCCTAAAACAGAGGAGTTTCCAGGGACATGAGACTTTCGATGGTAAAGCTGGGAAAACTCAGGCAAACTGGGACATCAGTCACTTAAATATTGCCTTACATAAGAGTAACAGTCAACTGCCCTTACTGTTCAATTGAGACTCTTTAATGTCTCCGTTTTGATTGTCTGTTAACTTAATTGTGAACTTTCAGAATAAGAGTGAAAATTTAACACAAATCATGGCCTCTGGGATCCTAATTCACATTCTTTGAGATCGCAATTTGCTCAAGCTTCAGTTTGGTGCCAAATTTTGGCCTAATGGCCTGAATTACTCATGTTTTCTTTTCTGCTGTTTCCTAACAGTCACTGAAACACTTGGACGACTTGAAAATCTGGATATTCATTCCTATCAAACAGATTTTAACAGAATGCAAGTGACACTTTTACCTCTTAATTAGCCAGGCACATTTTCAATTTAGTCAGGATTCCTGGTTGTGGGTATAAAGACATGATGGAACAAAAGAAGAGGATGTAGTGTTCATATCATCTCATACCAGTTGGAAGCAATAATTAAATGGAAAATGTTACTGATAAACTTGACTCTTAGAATTCACAATAATAGCTGAGATGAAAAGAGAATAAGAGGAATGCACTGAATCAAAACAGGAGAAAAAATAATGAAAGTATTTTCTAATTAATAAAATAAAAACTGAAAATTTCCAGTTTGATTCAACATAAGTTTTGAGCTATGTGTAGGTAGAGGAAAATGTAATCAGGGGAAAGAGGGATTGGCTCTATTGGGTGTTTTAACCAAGATTTTTATAGAGGAAGTTACAACTTCACGAAGAAATGGAGAGTCACACTGAGACAGGATCTAATAAAGACTACTTAGACTTAAGCCATTGAAATCCCTTCTTTTTTCTTTCTTTTTTCTTTTTTTTAACCTCATTTGGAGTGAATTGCTGTTTTATACAATTTCATTGACTATAATCAAAACAAAAAATAAATTACTACTATGTTTCTAGAAACAACAAATATTTAAAATGGGATCATTCATCCTTTCCTTTTTTTATATGAAAATGAATCAGAAAAAGCAGGTACTCTTAGTGCAATAGACTGCATGTTCGGCCTTGGAACTTCTGATCTATGAGAGCCATAGACAGAGAAGACAGGGGACATGAGGTAGATGGTCTCCTTGAATGTCACTTTGTATATGCTATTTGAGAAATGGATGTGGTGTCTCAGTTTGTCATATTTAAATGCCAGATTGGTGTTGTCAAATGTGACTGAACATTTCAACGAAGCAGGAGGATACTGAAGGATTTAGAAAGCTGCAAATACACGACTGGGGAACTTAATTATAAATAATACAATCTGTGTATACAAATGCCAAAGAAACTTGTGTAAAATTAAATCACTGGCGACTTTAAAAGTTTATTTGTGTTTCTTCAACATTCTATCCCATTGTGTACTTTATGGGAATATATTAAGTAAGTTAAATGAGAAAATATACAGTGCTATTCATAACGCCTCTTCAAAGCCTTTAACCTATACACATGCTCTATGTTACTCTAAAAAGGGCCTTGTCGGTATAGAAAAGTTTATATTTTACCACAATTTAAAAATTGAGGCTCATCTTCTACATATCAAAAATAATTCAATCAACTCAGTTAAAATGTAATTAAGTTCTTTTAAAAACATGCTCCACAATGGGCACAATTTGCTCAATACCCAAGAAACTAAAATTTAATTAAAATTTGGGGGTATTTTTTAAAAATAAAAAAATTATACGAAAATCCAAAAATTAATCAAATACAAGTAATGAACTACTCTTAAAGGTTACTCTTCTACTCAGTTTATAAAATCATAATCCTACTTATGTGAATAACAAGTGTGGATGTTAAGAAAAAAAGACATAGTATTTAAAATGTCAATAAGGTTTTGAAAAAAATGAAAATTCTCTTAAAAATAGTATTTGTGATTATATAAGCAAAATAATTTATGTGGTTATTCACTACTCAGTGAAAACATAAGAAAAACCTCATCCAACACATATTTTGTAATCTATCCTTGGAAAAATCCCAGTTTAGAAGCTACATTTTAAAGAAGAGACGATGGAGGGTACTCAGTCAGGAAGTTAGGTAAAACCATAGCTTCTATTCATTTATATTCTGTTAAATGGTATCTTCATAGTAATTAGTAGGAAAGAATGCATGTAATGAGAGTTTAGTTGATATAGATACAATTTTCATATAACTTCCTAACTTGTGAGAATGTGAAAAAACTTTGATTGATATTAGAACTTTCTGTGTCTCTCGGTTCATTCCACACAGGCCAATGTAGCTTAATTGCTACCATCTCCTCTGATACATATTTGGTAATGCATTTAACATAAGTTTTCAGTAGGTTTTACTCTCTGTAAGACAGACCCCCTTCAGGAAGAATCCTTTTGGATTATCTAGTAAAGAACACACAAACACACACACACACACACACACACACACACACACACACACACATCATATCAGACACACAATACCAGAGCCACTTATCTTAAGACATATTGTGTATAAATGGTGTTAATTCTTTAAACATTTTGAAGAATTCTTTAATGAAGGTTTCTGGGCCTCCATATTTCTTCTTCAGGAGTTTTAAAATTACAATATTCTTAAATGATTTCACTGCTTAATTGTGGTAAAGCTCTTTTATGAAAACATTTTGTGAAAAACAGTTCATCAAGACCTCCTTTCTCCCAACTGATTATTATTGTGTACAGAACACTTGTGAGTCTAAATATTGTTTCCACCACACCTCTTATGAAACCACCTCAAAGAGGAGGGAAAGGGCCACCTCGTTGCCGTCTGGTGGGATGGAAGTCCACTCGGTCTCTACTGATACTGCTGTGAGAGGGAACTGTGACTGCTCTGCTCTCTACTCAGCCTTCTCGGACATGGCTCCAGTGGGTGGATGGGACATCTCATTACATCTGGCAAGAATGGCAGTCTGGGATACCCACATGACCTTTACTGGCACAGGTGGGACAAGGCCACAGTTTTTCTCCATGATGTTTTGCTGGAGTACTGTGGTTACTGTCTAAAAGATTTTGCCTTACAGGGATGGCACCTTCCTGGTCCTTTGGCTGGAGAGAGCAACCTTATATTGGGACTTTTACTGGAATGCCAGCTCCAAGTTTAGGATACATGAGACAAAAGAAAACCCAGGGAACTAAATACTATGTCATTTCTTAAGTCTCAAGGTCCCTAGTTGGTTTGTTTTCTTCTCTTTACTTTTTAGTCTTCTTATGTTAGTTTTATATATTATCCAGTATATTTAGCAGGAGAAATAGGGAAAAGTATACATCTACTTCATTCTTTCTAGAAGTAGAGGTTTTCCCTTCAGTACTTTTTAATGGTTTAATTTCACTATCTTTCCTGTGTTTAAATAGATTGAAAATATTTTCTTATAAAAATAGAAAACAATCTCATACTGCCCTGGGATTCTTAATATTGAAGCCTTACTGCTATCTCATTCATTAACAGAAAGTGAGTACTTACGGTATAGTATGGTATCTACAAATTTCACAACATGTCCTATGGTTTACGATTCTAAAACAATTTTAGGATGTAAGTGCTATATTCAGTTATTCTTTCTGCATATTCTTTTCCTATGCTGAAGCTTTTTGCAAAAAAGTGTTACATAAATTTTCTACATTTTCCATACCTTTGAGAGGTTATAAAACCATATTATATGTTATATATCAGCTTTCTTTTCAGAAAATAGGATACCCTTTCTGCCCTCTTTCTTGTACAGGAGAAAAGACAGAAAAATACAAAAATGAAGTCATATATGCTATGAAAATCCATCTCAAAAAAATTATTCAAAGGTCACGAACCTCTTGTGGCATAGATGGCAATATAAAGAGTATAATTTAACAGATCTGAGACATAGAGAAATCTATCTTCAAAGGGAGCTCAAAAATATTATAGGAAATAGCCGAGATTTAATTGGCAAGTGCTTAAGAGATACTCTTTCCTTCATATCTGATAAGAAGTAGAGCATTTATAAGAAACTCCTTTGAAAAATAAGGTGTTAAGATTAGGTAGAAAAGCTATTAAGTGGCCTCCCTTTGTCACACCTTACTAGCTCATAAAGGGTTGAAAGACTGAACTTAGAAAGCTGATGACCTGACAAAATATCCCTAAGAGTGAGATCAGACACAGCAAGAGAGTATACCTAAAAAAAAAAAAAGAGGAAAAAGCAGTAATTGAAGAGACCAAGAACTTCATAGAGCAACTTGAGTGGAAATGGTTCTTAGAGTGAGCTTGTACTAACGAAGAAGAGGCATTTTATGGTGGCTTTTGGGTTATTTTTACTTTGAAAGATGAAAGGCTGGCATAAATAATAGTCAGTGTCAGGGTTCCTAAAGAGGGAGCTCTTAATTTGAAAATATCCTTGATCTATTTTAAACAATTGCAGAGCATCTATATGAAAATGCATTAAGCCCAGGAGGCAATAAAACCTAGCGAATGAGCTGCTTAAGTAGCTGTCCTGGAAGCCAGCCAAAAACAGATTAGATAAACTTTGCAAAAGGGAGTCTAATAACAAATGTAAGATCATTTCAAGTCAGAGTTCAAATCTAGTACACTGGAAATAAAAACTGAATAATAGACGAGCCAATATGTAAGTACATGAAAACTATTTGAAGATGTTAAATTAATCTGACAAAATGGAAAGACAAAAGGGTAGCAATAATTTTTTCTCAATTAAAAAAATGCATGTTCCATTAAAAAAAGAATCAGGAAATAGATCAATTGTGCCAAATCTAACCAATTTGGATTTTAAGAATAGAAGCGGAGAGAAGATTCATAGGTCTCAAAACAATATTTAGACTTAAAAGTGTTCTGTACTCGATAATAATCAGTTGGAAGAAAGGTGATCTTGATGAACCATTTTTCATCAGAAGTTTTGATAAAAGAGTAACTACATTGTTCACATTAAGCAGTGTGATTATTTAAGAATTTCAGTACTATAGATACAATGATAATTAAATGGAATTGTTCAAGAAGAAGAAATAGTACTAATTCTTATCTATTTCTGGGGATGGAAACAAAAAAACATAAATAAAATGCAATAAATGATAAATTGATTTTCTTTCAGCTTTGAATTAGAGTACATCTGTAAAGAATGCAGGCAGTATAAATTAAGAAGGTAAGTTGGGGCTGCATGCTATGAATAAAGAAAGATGTGTGACTTCTCAGAAGAAATCAATCTGTGGGGAAACATTTTTTGACCTGATATGTCTTGGAGTAAATTCAGTACCAGTTTCAGATTCTCCTCACTGCATTTGTGAGCAGCAGTTGTGAACTCTGGTGTTCTGAAGTGGACACAGCATAAGGTTTGGCAATCCTGAGTTGAAATTCCAGATCTAACATCCATTTGCTGTATGAATATAGAATTATATCTTTTTCTGAAGAAGTTATAATTTTCTAATCTGTAATGAGATAATAATATCAAATTGCAAAAACATTACATTACTATATTTGTGAGGGTTCTCCAGAAAACAGGAACAATCGAATATATATACGTATTTTGGGGGGGGGAGGGGAAGGGATGTATAGATAGATAAAAATTATTATCAGGAAAGAATTGGCTCAGGCAATTATGGAGGCTGAGATGTCCCAAGAACTGCAGTTGGCCAGATGAAGACCTAAAAGAGCCAATGGTGTAATGAGTCTGAGTTCAAAGGTCCAAAAAGCACCAATAGTAGAAATTCCAGTCCAAGTTCAAGGGCCCATGTTCCAGCTCAGTAGTCAGACAGGCAAAATTCCCTCTTACTCAACCTTTCCATTCTATGCAGGTTTTCAATAGATTAGACGAGGCCCACCATTACAGAGAGTAATCTGCTTTACTCAGCCTACAGATTCAAATGTTAATCTTATCCAGAAACACTCTCATGGAAACACCCATAATAATGTTTGACCAGTTATTTAGCACCCTGTGGCCCAGTCAAGTTGAGACATATAATTAACCATCAAAATTACTAATAAAACATAGAGAAAACAACTGCCCTAAAATGTGGTAGTGCTCAACAGATTGTTAAAGCACTGAAGTATTTGAAGTACAGGCTCTCTAATATTGCTATATAATATGGCTTCTAGATAGTATAGATTTAACAGAAGCTTTATTATGTAATTGGAATTTATCAGACCTAGATAGAAAGGAAAATGGGTTTAGAAAACTGAAAAAATGAACATGACCTAAATGAAACTGAACATTGGGCATTAATGATATCCTAAGCAGGAACAATAATAAATTAACCAGTAAAAACAAAAACGAATGATCAAAAAATCACTTTTATTACACCTAGGAGTATAATACCACAAAACAGACTCGCACAGTCTCAAAGAGAGGATTGTCTTCTCCTCTCCCACAGAATTATATCAATCTCACTATTCAGAGCAATAAAATACAAAATAAATCAGAATAATTTTCTTTGATGAATAGCATCTGCTGTTTTAAAAAATCATGGAAAATTTGAGTGTCACTTAATTTACAAACAGTAGAGCAATGTAAATATTACTCCAGGCTAAGTAAAACTTTTTAATTGATATATTTAAGGAAATTATGACTCTCTTTTTTTTTTCCTTCTTATCACATTGAGAGAAAATTACCTAAGTCACGATGGTTACTCTCTCTACAGCCCATATTATCTGCATATACTGTACACAATACCTATTACCCAATACATATATATCTAATAAAAAGGAAAAAAAGGGGTAAAGACAGGTATCTTCATGAAATAACATTAACACACATTTATTTGAATCTTTATTATATACTAAGTAGAGTTCTAAGCATTTTAAATAGTTTAACCAGTTTTTAATTTTCATAAAATCCCTATGAGGTAGGTATTATTATTATCTAAGGTGAGAAAACTGAGGCATAGAGGGGTTAAAATAACTTGCCCAAGGTTAAATTGCCAGTAACTAGAAGGTCTGTAACTTGAAGTCACACAGTCTGGCCCTTGACTCTGGGCTTTTAACCACCAGGAGACACTGTACTTCTTAATCCTACTAGGAAGCAAATTACCATGCACCATATATAATAACAATAGAATAGGCAATGTTTTCTCATTCATATTAATGAACTTTAGATAGATAGATAAATAGATAGATAGATAGATAGATAGATAGATAGATAGATAGATAGACAGACAGACCGACCAATACCGTTGACTCTTGAACAATACAGGTTTGAACTGTGTGAGTTCACTTATACATGATTTTTTTTTCAATAAATACCTGTACTGTTTTCAACCCATGGTTGAGAGTCCACAGATGCAGAGAGCCTACTGTGTGCATTGAGCTATGCCATTTTTTTTAACAGGGGACTTGAGCATTTGTGGATTTTTGTATCCACAGGGGTCTTAGAATCAATCCTCCATGGATAATAAGGGGCAACTTAAGTTTTGGGGAGTCAAAAGTTATACACAGATTTTTGACTGTATGAGGAGTCGGTTCCTCTACCCCCCACATTGTTCAAGACTCAACTGTGTATACATACACACACACACGCATAAACCAATATGAGACCTTGATCTTTATGAAATAATGAATCATGTGCTATACCGAGTATATTAGTTTCCTAGGGACACTGCATTTAAATACCACAAACTTGGTGGCTTCAAATAACTAAATTTATTCTCTCACAGTCTGGAGACCAGAAGTCCAAAATCAAGGTATCAGCAGTGTCATACTCTCTCTGAAGGCTGTAAGGAAGAATCCTTCCTTGCCTCTCCCTGCTAAGGGAGGCCTCAAGTGTTCCCTGGTTTGTACCAATGTAACTCCACTCTGTCTTCACCTTCACATGGCTTTCTTATCTCTGCATGTCTTTGTGTCCTTTTCTGCCTCTTATAAGTACTCTTATTGGATTAAGGATTCACCCTTGTCCAGTATAATCTCATTTTGATTCTTATCTTAATTACATCTACAAAGACCCTATTTCCAAATAAGATCACATTCTGAGGTCCCAGTAGACATGGATGGGGGCGGGGGGCACATCATCCAACCCACTACAGTGAGTTAAATAAATCTAGCCAAAACCTCAAAATTACATTAATATTTTAGAGAACCTGATTATTCTTATTGAAATTCTTACTGAAATTTATTGACATTCATTGTTGAAAAACTCTAAAATAAGGAACCACTCATCAAATCTGACACATGTTGTAGGAAAAATTCTGGCAAAAGCTGAATTATTATTCTGAGGTACTGACTGACAGGACTGAAGGAATCAGAAGTAAGAAGGGGTAAGAAGGTGTTCAGCTAAAAATGAAGATAGGTTTGAATTTACTTATGTTATATGTCAATAATATCTCAGAAAAGCTGGGGAGAAATGAAGGTAGGACTAGAGGAACACAGAGTGGAGAAGAAAATGGTGATACAAAAGCAGTGGGGTAAAAGCAGGGCATGGAAATGTGCGCTGGACTTGGAATCAGGTTCTTCTGTGCCCAAAATGTGGCTTTGAGGCACCACGACCTCAGAAAGGGCTTAAAGGGATTTTCCAGGAGTTTGGAGGACTTCTCAAGGCAATCTTCTCCAATACCTCAAACTGTCTCTGCACCTTTCAGCCCTGCCTCAAGAACTACTTTGACCTTGAGAATAGAAGATGACAGTTCTAGATAGGAAACTCAGATTTTCCTTTTCCTTAGTCAAAAGGGAATGTATGAGGTCTGGTGTCAGGGCCAAGTCAGGGTACTCTCATGGGAGGGGTATATGAAACCCAATGAATGTCTGGATGTTGGGTACTAAAATAATAATTTAAAAAATGAATGAACAATGTTTCAGCTGAGATAGCATGAAAAAAAAAATTGAGTGTCCTCACACAGAGAGGTGGCTGAGCACAAACACTGGCTAGGTTGGTAAGGATATAATATTTTTAGGTCTCAGGGAAGGTGGAAAAAAGTCACAAAAAGCCACATTATTGGTTTATTTGTTTATCTATACGTCATTTATTCCGTTATCCCCATTCTCCATATGCATTCTCCTCCTCCTCTATAGGTTAGCATTTCAAAGTGCTTAATGTACATCTTTTGTTTTTGTATTTCTGCAAAGTGCATAATTCTATTTTGTAAGAGTGTAGGTTCGATTTATTTAAATAATGTTCTCTGTCTCACTCGTACCTTTTTCATTTAGCAATTTGTCATTAGGACCCATTCATGTTGCTATGGGTTTTTGTAGTTGGTTTCTTCTACCTGTAGCAGGAATCTACCAGATTTAACCTGGCGACTCACCGATGATGGACACTCTGAAACACTGCACCACAAATTAGCTGTGATAAACATCCTCCTGCAAGTTCTTTTATGATGCTGTAAAATAATTTATTTGTGATATAGGTCCAGGAGACGACTTGCTGCATCTTGGAGATAACTGAAGCTGTACCAGATTGTTCTCCTGGATGGGTGGTGCTCTCTCTATTCCCAGGAGTATCTAAAAAGTGTCCTGTATTGGCACATCCTTTCCAATTCTTGACATCTTCTAGGCTATCTAATAAGATATCACCTGATATCCCATAGTCATTTTAATCTGCATTTCACTGATTACTAAAGAATTTTAAGGATTCCTTTTCTGAAAATTGTCGGTTCATATCGTCTGCCCATTTTTTCTCTGAGGTTTTCCTTTGCTGTTTATTGAAATTTGGAAGCAAGACAAAGCTACTCTGGGGCAAAGAAAAGAGGAACAAGATAAAGATAGAGTATTACTAAGGACATCAGTGCTTACATGGCTTATAAAGTCTTCATGGGTTAGAATACTTCACATATGAATATATTGTCTCTCTCCACAGACAGAATAGCTTTAAATAGTTTAAAATCAAATCTTCTATAACATCGCATAGAGATTCTGGACAGACTTATTAAGGGAAAGACAGAAGTAACTAAAGTTATTTTCTTTCCTAAATACAGTTGGGATGAAAGAAAGTTGAGGAAAAAACAAGAACAAAAACAAAAAATAACTGAGTTATATTAGCCCAGAACTGACTTCCCAGAAAAGTTAAGGAAGCCTCTATCCCTTGCATCAATTAAAAGTGATAGCCTCTGTTGAAGACACGCTGAGGAATAAAGTGTAAGTGACTGTTCTTGATTACTATGAGAGTAGATTAGATGCTTCAAATGATATTTTCTGCCTTTTTGCACTGATTTAACATGGCATGCATGATGACAGAATAGAGCTCCTCTCACTTGTCCAATGTCATCTTTTAAATGCTCATGGGTAGAGATTAGTTTGGCTGCCATACTCAGCTATTTAAAAACTCCTTTTTAAAGCCACCATTTGCATGGGTAATTAAGAGAAGTTACCCAAGCTAGCGACTATACAGTACCCACTAACTCAAAGTAGGGAAGATATGAGAACATACCTATAAGGAAAGTGCACTTTTGCTTATTATATCCACTGCAATGGCAACTGGGATATCTGGGACCCAAGGGCTTTGAGTCCCAGGGGCAACACTTAAATGATTCATTCTCTAGTAATGGCTTCTTCTCGGCAAGGTGCATTGCACATGCAGTGCTGAGTCATTTTTCTTAAATTGAACAGATAGATTACAAATGATAGTTGGAAAGGACAACGGAGGTGGAGGCAGCTCTTTATCAGCTTATAATTTAATTTTATGAACTCATTCGATGAGTTTTAATTTCCTCCTTTTTGAGTCTTATCTAGAGAAACTACTTAATTCATGCTGGCCTTTGATAATTGTACTAGGCTTCCTATACTCACTGATAAATACACATTCTACTATTTTACATTTATAGGAAAAATATATCATGCTTTCTTATTTCTGAAATTAAACATATATAGTGAAATTTTAGTTAAAAGCTGGTTTGTGTTTTAAAGCCTATGAAATAAGATATGAAGCTCGATTATCTTTTGAAGAAAAACAATAAGCTACTAAAAATTAAGACATGCTATCTTGGTAGATTAATTTTCCTTGTATTCACACATAGTACTTTCTTGAATATATATGAAGATTAGATTACTGAGCACAGACTAAAAACAAATTCTTAAACCCATAGGATATTTTTAGTCTTATGTTTGAGGATACAGAAGACTTGACACCATTGTTGCCTTTAGCCTTTAACTAAATTACATGTTATGTATGTTCAAGTCCTCTATTCATTGAATAATTGTTTTATTTATATAGCAGTTAACAGGTTTCAAATGTATTACCTTATCTTATTGTGACTGATCCAGAGAATAAGAGAGGGTCAGCTCCAATATAACTTTATTTTCAATTTCCTGATCTCAAAAATGAGGTTGATTACATTATGTTATCAACCTAATACATCTATGTGAAACTTAAAGGAATAATCCATATAAAGCATTTTGTACCATGTCCAGAATATATCAAGTGCTCAATAAATGTTAATATGGTTATCAATATTACTAAGAAAGCATCCAATAATCCTTTGACCCTACAGAACATGCAGTCAGTTGTTTCTCTCACCTTCTCTCTTCATCTCTATAATAAGCCATTTTTCCCTCTTTACCTATTATAAATTTTATGATAAATCAGTAAAACTACGCTCAGTTTTTCGACCCTTTTGAATTTATTATACCACAATTCTTATTAAATCTAACTTCTTGCCTACTCCATACATGTCTGCAACTACGTAACTGAATGTAGATGAAGACACACACACACACACACACACAACCGCACAAGCATTCTCCACTTGAATCATTTGTCTAATTTTAAATTAATACTCACAAATTTCAAGTTGACCTTTAACAGGGCCCAGAAATCTTAGTACACTTCCCAAGGCAATTCACTCTCTATGCAACTAGACAACAGTTTTACACCCTCCTCTATGTAAATCTCAAGACATCCTTGCCATCTTCACTCTTCTTCAGACCTTTGCTCAAATGTCAACTTGAATCAACGATTTGACAGTGCTATTTGAAATTGTGATCCCTAACCCAAGCCCCAGAATCCACCCCACTTGCCTCACTCAATATTTCCCCTGGTACTTAGCACCTTCTAACTTGCCATCGAATAGACATATTGTTTGTCTTCACTAACAGAATGTGACCTCCACAAAGACAGAGATTTTGTAAACAAAATTCATTTTGTTTACAGATATATCTCAATAGCTCAGAATGCTGTCAGGATCATAATAGGTACCTTCAGAACATACTTGAATGAATGAATCAACATAAGAAGGATATTTTCTTTCAAATGGACAAAGAAGTGGAAAATCAGGCAGATGTTGAGCTGAAGGTTAATACCAGGCAGAACGAGTGACAGCAGATTTCTCACACCCAGGAAAAAGACTTAGGGTAATAATGACCAGATAAAGAACACTTTATGAGATTTTGCAATTAATCAATGCCTTAGGTGGACATACCTTAGAAATGCTCTGCAACCTGATTAGGCAAACTGCTATTATTATTTTTTTACTGAGAGTGGAACGTGGAGAGAGAAAGAGAAATAAAGACATCTAAGAGTCTTGACTGGCAAGAGCTGTGGTAGCGGCAGTAAAGGCAAATGCATGAGCATGCTCTTGGAGGCTGAATCATCTGAAATGGTAAGACCACCGGAAGAGAAGCCTTGGAAGGCCTTGGGTTTGGCTCTAACCATATTGAACAGTGTGGCAAACACTATAGTTACTTAAGGCTTGACTTTTGTTGTCATTGTATATAAAATAAAAGGGTTTATGAATTTAGGCACATTTGTTCTCAATTTATTTCAATATTTCCTATATTCTTGTTTTAGAAATAGAGTTTTCAATCTCAGGCCACTGTTTTTTCCCTAAGACTCTTATCAAGTTAAATTATAGGACCAATAGGGAAACTAAAACTGCTCTGAATTCTATGGCTTCTTATAAACTCCCAAATCCTACTTATAAAACCTGAATTACACCCATTTTACAAAAGTTAATACTTATTTCATAAGTGCCCTATGAGATATTTAAGCTATCTCATCTATAATCTAATTTTTAGCATATACTTCTACAGAAAAAATGACCTGGGAGGAAGAACTAGAATAACTTCTGTCAATAGAATACCATATAGGTGGATAAACTAGAAACAAAAATATCACTCAAACTAGAAACAAAAATATCACTAGTTCTTTTTAGTAAAAGAACTAAAAGACAGACCCAGTATATCTAGTTGATTCAGAAGAGAAATTTATGAAATGAAATCACTTGGCTCTCAGTGCTAGTGAGCCAGACTCAAGTGTCCTAGAGCAGGGATGATGCAAACCGTTCCTCTGGGGTGGCTCCGATGAGCCTCACCTACCCGCTGCCCGGCTTCTCTGACACGAGGCCCAACTGTAAGAGAATCTACTCTGGCCTCCTTGACACATGAAATGTCAGAAAGTCATTTCTCCCAAGCTTGGCCTGCTGCTCTCATTTCCCAACTCAGATAACCCGTTTGTCTTCTGATTGGAAGGATCTAAGTCACATGCATAAGCTACTAATGAAATCACACGGACTAAAGGATAAATATACATATGAGAGAATATATATACATATGTGTGTGTGTGTGTGTGTGTGTGTATGATTTCTAAGGTCCTCTCCATATTTTAAAAAAAAAAACCCACATATCACTAAATTATGCTTGTAGTAGATACTGACCACATACTCAAAATTTAGGACCTCAAATTGACTACTTTTTTCATTGCACCAATTTTTTAGAATGAAAGAGTTTTGTCTCTTCCAGTCATGGTCATCTTTACAAATGAAAATATTATATCTAGTTAAATTTAGCTTTGAAATGCACATGTAATACATGAATGCATTCTTCTTTAAAAACAAAACAAAAGCATAACTGCCGTCACCTCAGCTCATCACCTTCAGTCTTGGCCTCTTCCTCATATCTACGAAAACGACCATTACCAATCTGGTTTCCTTCTAGATACTTTCCATCCCCAGTTCTCTTAAGATCTGAGCAACTAAGCTAGCTAGTTTTGTGGCTGAATCGACAAGTATAGATTTCCAATAATAAAGATTTTATAACAAGAGACTCTTAAAGAAAGATAGGTTTTTAAAAAGAAGAGTTGACTAGTAAGTATTACATTTAACAAATCACAGCTGTTTAAAAAAGACACACCGACCCTCATACTCTGCTGGTGGGACTGCAAATTGGTACAGCCACTATGGAAAACAGTATGGAGGTTCCTCAAAAAACTAAGAATCAGTCTACCATATGATCCAGTATCCCCTCTACTGGGTATTTACTCCAAAGACTTGAAAACTAATATTCGAAAAGATATTTGCACACTGATGTTCATAGCAGCATTATTCATGGTGGCCAGGACATGGAAGCAACTGAAGTGTCCTTATGATAGATGATTGGCTAAAGAAGCTGTGGTACATATATACAACGGAATGTTACTCAGCCATAAGAAGAGATGAAATACTGCCTTTTGCGACAACATGGATGGACCTTGAGATAATCATGCTAAGCGAAATAAGCCAGACAGAAAAAGCTGAAAACCACATGATATCACTTATATGTGGGATATAAACCTAAAAGCAACAAACGAACAGGACAAAAGAACAGAGATTCACGGACATCGACAATAGACTAGTGGTTACCAGAAGTTAGCGGGGAAGGGCGGAGGTAGTCAGGGTAAAGGAGGTTATATATGTGGTGACAGAAAGAAATCTAACTATGGGAGAGGAACACACAATGCAAAATATATATACCTTACTGTTAAATTGTATACTTGAAATTTACTGGATTTCGTTAACTCATGTCACCATAAAAAAATAAATTAAAAAAATAATAAAATAGAATAAAAAAGACACACTGTTCCACAATCTCATTTTGGCAAAAGTAAAAATATTAAAAGAAAAATATCTTTTGAAACTCAAAAAAGTAATTCTATTTGTAGAATGCTTTAATTTACCATGTCTTTAAAAATCAAATCTGTACTTTCAGGTTAGCCATTTATATAATTAAATTTGCAGATAAAAACAATTGATACCATAACACAGTACCAATTTAGCTACTTATAGACTATTTTAAAGGCACTATTACAAAGGGATCTGCGTAAATCATGTCTAAGAAAGCGGTGTTCATTACAGAATGTTAGTGGAAAATACCATGTTTTACTCTCATTGTGTGTCATACTCCATGGGTTACTACCCTGACCATAGATAATAGGAATTCCAAATTATTAACTGTAGTGATGAATTGAAAATCATTTGATAATGTATAGCTTTGTGTATTCTAATAAAACATGGTGGATCTGTAGTCAGACTGCCGGGCTGAGAATCCAGTTTTACCACATAATAGCTATATAAGCTGTGGCAGATTGCTTTCTCTCTCTCTGTTTCAGTTCCTTCATAAATAATCATGAGAGTAAGGGAACCTAAGTCATAAAGCTGTTGTGAAAATCAATCCATGCAAAGTGTCCACTACAGTCCTCAGTATACAGTAAGAGTTCAATAAATGTCATTTATAATTATTATTGTTATTATTACCATATTGCTATTGTAAGTAGGTTTCCATGAATGAAAAGATTACTTCACAAACTCATTTTTCTGAGTGAAACTCTGACTTGAATATTTATAATTTGGTACAGTGTTCTACTATCGAAAGTTTTAGTTATAACTTCTTAAATTTTTCTTGATATGTACTTGTACTCATTAAACCAAAAATAGCTGCAAATCAAACAGTCCATATTATTTTCTAAGGATCTTATACTCCTCTTGGCTGAAACTCCTATCCAAAACTCCTGAGGAAGAACACTCCTCCTTTAAGCAGGCTGAGCACAATTAATAAAGCGGATATATTAAGAGAAAGGAAATCCAATGACGTGTTCTATAATGACTACACTATTATAATAACAATATTCACAAAATCTCTTAACCATCGAAATTTCTCAAGAATGTTAGCATTAAACTATCAAAATTTCTACAGTGTTAGCACTAGCCCTTAGGATAGGTCCTTTTCTCTGTAAGAATCTTTGATTGACGTGGCTCCATGAGACAGGCATGATCTTTCTTATCCACGACCTTATTCCCAAACTTCAATTCAATGCCTTTAAATTATATAAATTCAATATTATTTTTTAATAAATAAATGAGTTATTGCTGCCATTTTTCACTGCTCCTCATGGAGATTGGTCCTTTGCCTTTTAATCAGGGTTTGCTGACTGCAGTACCTGAAAAGGACAGGACCAGCATCCAGTTACCCTTCCTCCAACTCTGGCAATTACTGATTTAAACTGAAAGGAAACTTACCCAAGGACAGCCAGAGTGATCTGATTCTCTGTCTTAATCAGATTCTCTGTCGAGAAATTTAATTAGGAGACACAGAAGGTATGTAAACAGTGAATGAAGAGCCCTACACCTGAAACATTAGGATGCAGAGGGGCCAGAGAGGGGCCATCTATATAGGTTACGAGAAGAAGGAACTGAGGATGCTTGTAATGGGTGAGAGAGAATGAGTCAGAGAAGCCAAGAGATGAGAAAAGAGAGAGATCCGAGGGATATGGAGAGCAGTCTTGACTATAGACTTTCCAGTTCGGTCCCCAGGAAACATGGAATAGCTTCATTTTCTGTTTTAGAGTGGACATGTATTTTGAAAAAGGATCAAGAGTACCACATTGAGATATGCTTCACACTGGATAGTTTGATAAGGCACTGGGTTTTATTCTGACAAATAAGGAACTGTAAATTCCAAATAAAATCCCACAGCCATTTCTGCTACTTTTAAAACCACACTGACTTATCCTTAAAAGAAACCATAAGAAATTGCTAAAACTGTCAGTACCATATCACTTTATGTAATCATTTGGTCCTACCCTTTTAGTTCTACTTTATTTTTGTTCCAAATGACTTTCCTTGTTGACCTATTTCTTATTTCTTTTTATTTCACTTTTCTGAGCTCTTCCTAAGTATTCCACACTCCCAGTAAACCATCAAACTAAAATTGAACACCTAGTAAACTGAATACATTCTTCTTCATGCAAAATGTCTTCTATTCAAGTCCTCTCTAATGAGAATTCTTTCTGATGTTATTTTCAGAAGGCTTGCTAGTAGGGGAGGGAGGGATGATGCATGCTGAATATAAGGGGTCCTACTTTCCAGACTGCTACTCATAATTTCCAGTATCTTGCTTATTTATATTTGACACTTGATAATTTTTTGCATCACTACTGGAAAACTAATTTTTACTAAAACTTATACTTTCTCCATTTAGTTTTTATTCAAGCAGATTCTATTATATGTATAACATCATTATATGTATAACTCTCTATTTTACCAAATTAGTCACCAAGTTAGTAGTAGTATTATATTTAATGGACATAATATATATTCTCTCATCTAAATCTTTACTTAATACAACAAATAAGACAATACCAACACCAACCGCACTTACTGCATTTTAGTTACTCCCATATATTTAAATGATTTACAACAGTCTTTTTTGTTTTGTCTTCCTGTCATTCACTTCTGCTTTAACCTAAGAGCTCTTTGATTTAAATCATATTTCTATAATGTTTTGATAAATATCCTGTGAGATAAAACCTTTAGCCTCACTAAGGTGAAATCATATTACTTTTTGCTCCTTATCCCCTCCTTATCTTCTAGAGCAATCACTCTTATAAGAGAAAAATCCAGTTTAAGTTGACAGAATTTGTCAGCTTGGAAGAATTATTGTAATATGTAATATAGTTATGTGCCACATAACAATATTTCAGTCAATGATGGATCACATATGTAATGGTGGTCCCATAAGATTATAATAGACCTGAAAAATTCCTATCATCTAGTGACATCATAGCTGTGGGAATATCATAGTGCAATGAATTACTCAAGTGTTTGTGGTGATGCTAGTATAGACAAACCTACCTGCTGCCAGTCACATAAAAGTATAGCACATACAATTATGTGCAGTACATATACTTGATAATGATAATAAACAACTATGTAATTGGTTTATATATTTACTATACTATACATCTTATCATTATTTTAGTGTGAACTCTTAAAAAAAAGTTTGCCATAGAACAGTATGCCACGTTACACGAGAAGCAAGCAGCCTTACACATTTGTGTTTACCGTCTCTTGATTGCATCATTTTCTCTTGTGCCTGATTTCATCTCATGTTTTTTTGTACAGTAACATGCTGTATAGGCTTACACTCTAGGAGCAGCAGGCTACACCATATAGCCAAAGTGTGTGATGGGCTATACCAAGTAGGTTTGTGTAAGTGCACTCTGTGATTTTTGCACGTGTTGTAGGAAGGAACCCCCGTTGTTAGGCAGAGCATGACTGTATTGCCAAGTTTGAGGATTTTTTTAACCTTCCTCCAGTTTCCTTTTTCCTCAAGAGGCTTTATATTTACCCATTTTAGTTTTTAGGAATTACATTGATTGTTAATAAATTCTCAGAAGTTATGGATAGTGCTCTTCAGGGACTACAACCGATTCCTTGTATGTCAGGACATTAGCATGTGGATGGTGGAACATGTCTAATTTGTAAAAGCAACCTTCAAACAGTCCTACATACACAACAATGGTCACCAGGGTCAGGTACCACCTGCAATGGCTGGCAGAATGTCGCTGACCTTCCAAGTGAGGACAAGCATTTAAAAAGCAGTTTTAAAAAAAAGTCTTTTCCAAGGTACCTGGCAAGGACTTCCCTTTTCCAGAGCTTTTATTAAGTATCTCACTTAGCTTATCTTTGTGATTAAAGACTTTTGTACATTCCTTTATCCCTTATGTAAACTGCATCCCACTTTGTTTTGTGTGCCTATGCAGCTGTTCAGAGGATTCCATTAAACCTCTGAGAGCAGAAGATGTCAACTTTCTCTCATAAATAATGGTGAATAGGAAATCAAAGTATTTAAATAGTACATACCACCCGCTTTTCCAGATGTTACCTTTGCTTACCTCCAATAAATCTCTGTTTACCATGGGCAAATATTACGTGCTACCAACTAGATATTCTCACCTTGAAAGTCAGCTGTACATTAAAAATAAAAAATCATAGAACTAGAAATGTCTTAATTATCTCAGTTAGTTGATGTTTCTGCCCCCGAATTGTCATAAATTTAAATTGTTGCACATATGCAAGGGGTTTGTCTCTTTAAAAAAAGATTTAAAAGTAGGGAAAAACCAATAATCTCTCTTGCCAAAGCAATTTATTGAACCATTATTTGTGAACTTAAGAAGCTATTCCTAATATCCAACCAAACGTTTTGAAAGTCCATTTTAAATGTCTCAAAAATAGATCCTCTAAAATGTGTTTGTTTTTTTTAAGGAAATACAATATGAAGAATGGTGACAAAAGCAAATATATTGCTGAAGAATGATATCAAAGATGGCTCTTTAATTTCAATTTGTTATAATGACAAATAGCCTGTAACAAGGCAAAGACATATAATTTGTCTTGTAACTATTCCCTTGCCCATTTGCTTAGCTAAACATAGGTTGGGTCAGGAATAAAAGATACTTATTGATTTATGTCTTTACATATTTTAATATGAAAAATCTTAAAATCTAGTAAAAAGAGTAGACCACTGACAGTATTTTTAATGGCAATTTCTACTTAATGTAATTTTGCTCTTTAAATTTATGTATAAATTTTCTACTTAATCTATAATCTTGCTCCTAATAGTTGGATTAGCAATACTGACAACATACCATTTATAGGGAATGGATTATTCATTAAAAGCACATATATAGGAGATCTCTATTACAGTGCTTCAAAAATTTGGATGTAAAATGTCTATAAATAGATACTTTCAAAATACTTTCAATTTTATCTTCCTCATATTTTTTCTAGAAATCCTAAACATTTATATGTGAAATATTCCATAATTCAGAACAAACATAACGATATATATTAAGTATTCCTTAAGTATGTGCCAGACAATTTTCTAGGTAGAGGTTGTTTTTTTTTTTTTCTCTGTAGTCTCAACCACTCCCTCAAAGTGAGTTGTTCCAAAGCCTGGATTGAAGAGGAGGCACAAAAAACCTGATTATCATCATAAACATAATCTGAGTTATTCAATCCAGCTTTAATGTTAGTAAAGTTGATAATTTGATCACCAGCCTTTGATCCTTACATCTAAGTCTCAAAGTCTCTAAACACAAGAGAAGAAAAAGAGATATGAATATCACTCCAAAAACACAACATATGTATAATTAACATTATTTGGACGAGTAACAACCAGAATAACTGAGATCAGAAATGGTTAAAAGAGACTGACTCTAAAAGTATTGTAAGTACAGGGGCACTTTTTATTTTGTGCCATTCTGTTCTATTCAGCTGTTTTATCACCTGCATTTTTTTAAATGCAAATAATATCAAGAAATGTGACTATACCCTGAAGGTACACATTCAACAAATAAAATATAAATCTCAAAGTTATCTACTGAGACATTGTTTATGGTTTCAAATATTAGAAACTATCTGCCTAAATAAAAAAGAAATAGTTAAATAAACTATGATACACCTATGCAATGGAATACCATGCAGTTGTATGAAAGAATTAAAAATATCTTTATGACTTCATGTGGAGTAATTCATAGGATAAATGACTATGTGAAAAAAGCTGAATGCAAAAAAGATTTATCATTTACCATTTTTTTTGTATGTAAGAAAAAAGGGAAAGTCAGGATACATATGTGTCTGCTTGTACACAAAAGAAAAGAGAGGACAAATCAGAAACTACTGGTAATTGGTCACCTTCCAGGAGGGGTGGGAATATGGTGGAAAGAATAGAAACTGGGGAATAACACACCTCTGACAACAACTTTTTGAACAGTTCTAACATTCAGAACTACATAAGTGTTTTACATACTTAAAAAGAAGAAAATAAATAAAATTAAATGGAGGGATTCTGAAATAGAAAATAAAAACAAATCAACTAAAGGCTATTTCAAATTAATACTATAACCACACTAAAGAGGTAGCGGGGAGGATGGGGGAGAGAGAGGAAGATTCTTGGCAACTTCTAATCATAATATTTAGGCTATGCATCCTCTGGATAAAAAAAGAAAATAACTCTAAAACAGTAAACTCTAGTTAGCAGGCTAATGTTTCACAAAAGCATGGGCTGTCCATTCAAAAATTATTGTATATTCTAGGTGTGAAAAATTAAGTAAATATATTGTGGATAATGTATTGGAGAAGTTAATTTGCAAATATGGATAGAGCGAAGGACAAAATAAACCCTCTGGTATTCAACTGGAGAGGAAGACATCTCTATGAACCCGCCCATGGTTTTTGGGTAGATACAGAAATAGATATGGATGTGTACCGATGTATTACTCTGTCGGCTAAGAAGGCCTAGAAGTAATGACACTGTAGTAGCATATCTTGATTTCTAAATACCATTCTCCACTAAAAATCATTGGGAAAATGCCTAATTCCAAAGCTGGAGTAAGGAAAGTATGTAATAAACCTGGAATATCTTATTCTGCCATAAAAGTAAGAAAATATCAAAACAAGAGAGGAGTCATCTGGACTTGAGGCTCATATTACCCAGATATGGATTATAATCCTATGAATAAAATAAGAATCTTTAAGTCTAAACATACAAATAAATTAATGATGAAGGATTGGGGAAAGCGATTCCATATAGTACAGAGCCAACTAATAAACATTCAAGGAATGATAAAATAAGAAAATCACTATTTGTCAACCATCATAATAAAAATTGACATTAAAAACAATCCTCTGTACTTTGTCTTTAATGTTTTTGTGAACCTTAAACTATGCTTAAAAACAGTCATAATTTTTTAAAAAATATGTAAGTACATGGAATAAGGTATTAAAAATGAAAAAAAAAAAAAGAACCCTCAATCAGTGCTAAAACTAAATGGATGTTAAAACTAGAGGAAAATGCAAGAAGTTGCAGGATATTTTCATAGATTTAAAGTTTCTCCCCAGACATATGGTTACTCACAAAGAAAAACACTGTAAGATTACAGTGGAGAAACCTGACAAACACTGCCTTAACCATGAGACAGAGTTAATAGCACCAGAAATGGGACAAAATATATCATGTGTCTGTCTACTGGTATTATGAACTAGAAGAACACATCACTTTTACAGTGTTTTTGCTCAAAACTCATAGACCGAATTTAATCATGAAATAACTTCAGAAAATCCCAAATGAGTAAATTCTACAAAATATTTGACCTATTTTCTTCAAAACTATAAGCATCATTAAGCATAAAGAGAATCTAAGCAATTTTTCCATATTAAGAGAGACTAAAAAGATGAAACCACTAAATGCATCATATGATCTGAGATATTCTTTTGCTAAAAAGGGCATTATTGAGACAATGAGACAAATCTAAATAAAGTCTATAGATTATAGATTAGATAATAGTATAGTATCAATGTTAATTTCCTGATTTAGAAAGTATACAGAGATTATGCGAGAGACTAGTCATTATTTTAATATATACTGAAGAGTAAAAGAACATCATTTCTAAAACCTCTCAGATGTACAGACAACTGAGTATGTGTTAATATGTGTGTGTGTGTATTGTGTGTGTGTATTATTATTGGTAGTATGTGTGTATATTATTTCAATGAAGTTGCACACCCGAAGTGGAAGAGAGAGAAGAGGAGACAGGAGAAAGACGTGGGTAAAGCTAAAGTGGTAAACTGTTAACATTCCGAGAACCTAGGTGAAGGGTAAATGGGAATTCTGTATTCTATTCTCTCAACTCTTCATAAAATTATGTCCAAATAAAAAGTTAAAAGTAAAAAATGCTAACACATCTTATGGGATATAACCAGAAAACTTAATTTTTCTTTAATGCTTACATCAAATTTATTCATCAGGTCTAGTACTTTCCTTGTTACTAGCTGAAGACGTAGACAGTTCTTAAGACCATTTGTATAACTCTTTACTTCTATATTCTTTTCAAATCACTAAACGCAGACTCATTTCAGAAATTAGTATGTAGTCCCAGGGAAGGCCTAAGGAGTGGTGGAGATGTTTGGAGCTTTGAATCAAAGCTTGCAACCTAAGTCAGATACAATTTCCTCTTCTGTTAAAGGCCTGCTTAATGATTTGTCCACCATGGTGAAAGTAGATATAGTTGGCTCTTTCTCACTCGCTGTAATCAACGCCGACTATCTATTTTAACTCCTTCAGGGTTGGAGAAGAGGAAGGAGTAGGGGGAACTAGAAAGCTTACTTTACTGGAGTTATGATATGTCTTCATGCCCTCTGGGCTAGCAGGCTCTTATAAATATTTTCATAGGTTCTTCGAAGCTCCATCCCATCACCTGGAGTTTTGTACTTGAAGTCTCCTTAAACAGGACAAGTACATCTGTAGACTTCCTTTTCTTCTTCTGCAAACATGAGATCTAACAATACACTTCTGTTTCTTATAAGCTGTGGTTTCATGGGCCCCCTAACTGGCTCTACTAAAGAAGACATTATAATCCTCACGTGTGGCCCATATCTTACCTACAAGAAACACTGCTGCATCCTTTGTTTTGGCAAATTTTGGAAATACATAATTATTTCAAAACAGCAACTTCCATTTCATTCTCATTAGATGGGGAAACTATTCAGTTTTTTCTCTTACTCACCATACTAGACAGGAATCTCCGCAACATCAAGCTTACAAGTGGTATTACTGAAGCTCCTTTCTCTTAAGCTTGAAGAGAAGGTGGATATCCCATTCTTCTCTCTATATTAGACATACAACAGCATTGTCAAAAAAAAGGCTTCTGAAACTTCTTTCCAAAATTTACTCTCAACCCATCTTTATCAATGTGTATAAGAAATTTAAGGATCATATAATCAGTTTTTCATGATTACAATGAAAGACCACAGCTTTCTTTGATAGATGATATTTATTTTATCTGTTCTTCAGATAAAATCTCCCATTTCTGATTCTGTAGAACATATAAATACACCTACTTACATGTGAAATATGTTGAGTCTTAGTGTCTCTAGGACTTACTTATATGTTAATAAAATTTGATGCCAACACACAATATTTAAGACATTTCTGTGATTATAGTGCCCTTACAAGTTGGCATTTCCCTCACCCAGAAATTTCAGCCTGTTCAGAAGGACCAAATTTTTAAGCCATGGTGTTCTCTCAGTCTTAATATGTCTATATAACATGTTGGGCTGATTTCTTCTACAAATAATCATAGCCAAGGTCATGAAATTATTTCAGAACAGAATCATTTTGACATCAGATTCTATGGGTGATTCTGCAAAGATGCTTTGGGACCTTTAAATTATAGGTCATCTCTTAGAAAAAACAATTGCACTCTAGAGTTAATCTTGATGCAGCTGACTGTTATATAAAGTGAGAAGTGGTGTTTATGGCTGAGAATTTGAGTCCTAAAAATAGCGAGAAAGGAATGACAGTAGTATTTGTGCAGTTTAGAACTGAGGAGAAATATTCTTTCTATACCTTGTATTAGTGATCTTAGATAGGTAGATAAAATACTGTAGTAATATAGTATGCACATTTTCTATTGTTTTACAGAAGTCTACTGGTGAATAAAAACCCACAGAGCTTCTGTGTTTTAGACAATCCAATCTGCAGACAGATGTATAATAAAATAGAAGACGCCATTTATAAATTCAAATAATATGATTCCTTCCCAATCCACTATAGTTTTCTTTCTTATTCTTAAAGAATTTGGGAGCAAAGAAAAAAATCTAAGAAGGATAAATGGAATTATTTATACCCTATTGCATGCATAAGGAACCAGATTTAAATTTATTGATCTAAAATTACTGCCATTGGTTTTTCAAAAACAAAGCAAAGGAGATGAATAAGGACTTTCATAAAACCCACTGTTCTTCAGTGGACCATTTCCATCATTTTGCTTTAAACAATTGTACTGCTAATCAAACAGAATGGACATAAAATTCAAACATGTTAAACAGTTAATTACAGTAAAGATGTATTCCAATTAACACAATCTAATTTTTAAATCTAAATAATACTACCCTTTAATTTTAAGTATTTAGAATATTGATAACAATTTCCCTGTTATACTAATTAGAAGGAATTTTTTTGCTCCCTCTTTGTTGCTCCTACATGCGTTTCTTACAAACAGTTGCAGTTTTGATACCTAAAAGATAAAACATTTCTATTGAAGAAAAAACACCTCGTACAGAGTCCTTATGGATTAAGGTTTTGGTTATATGTGCTTGCCTGGAGAAAACTATTTATGAAAAAAGTTTAAATTTTAGAAGCCTCTGGAATATTTCTTTGGTATCATTCAAAACTAATAAAATGATTCAAAGTCTTTCAGATTTAATATGTGACAGGCAAGGACCAAAAAAAAAAAAAAAAAAATTGTTAACTATACTAGGATACTTGATATACTATTTCTGTGGTTAAGAGCTCTATTAAAAAGTATGATATTGAAAAGTTAAAAGAACACATTCTGTGATAAATATTCAAGGCTAAATATTCATTGTAGAGGTATGAAATTTTTTTTAAGATAGCAAAGAAAATTGACAAGGACCATAAACATTGCTATACAATAATTTTTATCATATGTAAATTTATTTTTTTATTTTTGAAATACGATTAGAAGACGATTACAGTTTTTTTGCTTGATCAGAAGCTATAAAGATAATAAATTGTATAAAATTAATACCATCTTCTCAGGCAGCCCATTTCAATTTCATAACTTTGTTATATGAATTATAGGATAGGATTCAAAATTTCACTCTTACTGGTCATTTAGGATGCTTTTGATTTCATCTTCCCAAAGCAAAGCAGCTGCTTGCACAGAGATCTTAGAAATTAAGTTATAAACTATGCTAATTCTAACAATGCCACTTTACTTATAAAAGCATATATTTTGGAGATCTGCAATTAATATTTCAAATTTAAAAATACTTCAACATTGCACCTAAAAAGTAATACCGTACATCACAAGCTAACTTTTCTAAGGCATTGCTCTCAACTGTAAAGCTTCTGTGCAATATTCCTTTTCGTTGGTATTGAAGATCTTCGAAAATTGTTTCAGTACCAGACCTCCAAGTAGAGACCAACAATCTTTCTAAACTGAGGTCTGATTGAGCCCCTTAAGTGTAATGTCAAAAACATCTAGGTCCTGGCCCCCTTCAATATCTAACCTTCTGTATACACATCTTACATTTCTTTTGCCTGAACAATAGTACAGTTTTTAAAAAAATTTTAAACCATGACCTCTAAAATCAGTTGTATCAAGAGCTAGACATCAAGCTCAAATTTTCTTGTTATAGAAATAAATTACATGATTCAGTTCATCTAACTTGTGGGACATTTTTTTCTAGAAAGCAAGGAAAGTACTTGTCTTGCTTCACAGTCATGCACATAGCTCTCCACCCATCCAATCTTTTTCTTCTATACACACCCATCGTGAACCCTGTACTATAAAATTAACACTGTCCTGTGAGAACCATGCAAGGGTTCAAAATCTGCAGCTCCTGTCACTATATACTTATGATGAACAACATCATTCTTGCAGGTTTTTAGAATTTTTGTGTTATAATCGCTATTTTAATCAATCCTGTAGCAAAGACTAACAATTGTTCCTCAGGCATGAACAAATGTCCAGAGCTATGACCAATATTCGAGACCCCCATCTATATTTCTGTCACATTTCCTGCCTTTTCCTCCTTTTAGCATTTTGCTTAAAGGCTACTTTATGCTTTTATGTTTAATTAAATTATACTTAAAAGGATATACCATCTGCGTTTTAAATTAATTAGTTTTCCTTTTCTTTTCATCTTTTTTAAACACTAAGAAATAATTTAAGTTAATGATGTGGCAGGCAGTCTGATGACACAGCACTGTAATGGCTCTGGCAGGCTGGCTACTCACTCGTGATGCCTTCATTAAGCAATAGGCTTAAAATTCACTTAAAAACATAAGTCACGATTTCCACAAACTGAACAGAGTTTATTTCCCCAGGCTCAAAGCTAAGTTTACTTCAGATTCTAAGTTAAAAGAAATAGACTCCCATTCCTCTGATACCAAGTTTTAGAAGAATTTAGGGAAAAGATTAAAGTCAGCCCTTATGACAGCAGACAGGATGATCTAATTCCTCTGTTTCCTGCTACTTGTTCTCTTCCTTGGGCCATTAGTTCCTCATTAGCTACTCTGCCACCAGCCAGGAGGGGAGGCATGGAGGAGTACTCATAGCCATTCTGGAAAAACATATGAATGCAAAAACAGAAGTATGGCCATAATGTATATAGTGAATTGAAGTGTGGCTCCTTAAAAGACATGTTCACATCCTAACTCCAGGAACTTGTGAATAAGAATTTATTTGGAAAGAAGATTTTGTAGCTATATAGGTTTAGAATCTCAAGATGAGATCATTCTGGATTATATGAGTGGGACCTAAGTCCAAGGACAAATGTCATTATAAGAACAGGAAAAACCAGAGACAGAAAAGGAGAAAGGTATATGAAGATGAAAGCAGAGACTGAATTTACGCAGCCATAAACTAGAAGAGGCAGGGAATAATTTTCTCCCAAGCTTTCCGAGATAGTGTAGCCCTGCCAACACTTTCATCTGGGCTTCTGTTCTCCAGAAATCTGAGAGAATAAATTTCTGTGTTTCAAGTCCTCCAGTTTGTGGTAATTTGTTATGGCAGTTCTAGCAAACTGATACAGTGTATTCCACCTCTTGATAATGAAGGCATGAAATTAAAACCATAAAGTAAAGATTTGGATCCATATACTATTTTTCCTCTGGACAGGAAGTAGGAGAATATTTTATGTCCTGTGTGCATGTGTGTGCATGTGTGTGTGTATATAAGATGATCCTTCTATAAAATACATATAAGCAATATTTTTTTAAAAAATATGACAACTTTATTTTATAGTATGTATAGAAGAAAAAGCTGGACAGTCTGCAAAATTTCATCTCTTTAACCATGATTAGAGTGATCTAAGTCTAGGGGATTTTCCAATTAAACTGAATTTCTGTTATTATAATACAGTTATCTTTAGAACTATATGGGATATATAAAAAAGTTTTAAGGCTTCCTAATCCAATGAGTATACATTAGATACTTTCTCTTTCTTATAAGAAATATCTTTGATTAGCCATGTTCTTATTTGAACTGTCCTTGCAAGTAAAATAGTTCAGCCTAATCTAATCCTACATCAGTGTTTCTCAAAACTCATCAGCATGAGAATCATTTGGGGGTAGGTGTTAACATGCAGATGCCTAGGCCTAGTCCAGATTCAATAAATCTATTTAGGCCTACATTGTAATTTCTAAAAGCTATATCTCAGATGATTTTACTGAAGGTGGTCATTGGACAAAAGTGAAAAATGTCCCAAAGATGTAACGTACTGGCCAATCACGCATTGCCATATGTTGTACTTCACTTACAAAAGAATAATTCAAACTTACACAGACCTGTGTAGATCAGAAGAGCTGTGTGCTGTGACATATAGTACAAGTGAAGTTTTTGTTCAAAAAGAAATCAAAATAATTACAGTGAAGTGAAATTTTTTTTTCAGATTTTTTAGTCCTATTTAATTAATTTTATTTATATGATTGACATGTAATGTTATAATAACTTCAGGAGTACAACATAATGATTTAATAATTGTATGTACTATGAAATGATCGCCATAATAAGTTTAAACATCCATTACTATGTATAGTTACAAATTTTTTTCTTGTGATGAAAACTTTAAGATCTACCCTCTTAGCAACTTTCAAATATGAAATGCAAGATGAAATTTTTGTCTTTTTTATTCCTGTGGTTCTCCTACATTTGGATTCCATTTATGAGCCTGGCCTTACCCCAGAAGGGAAAACTTACTCTGCAGTGTAAAAACAAAAGCATCAAATTATGAGTTTGTAAGAATTTAAACACTGGTAATATTCTCCTGCCCTCCATCAACTGCAATGAGTGCCAAGCTAGATAAAAATCCTCCAAAAGCACCATACACCCTGCCCTCCACTGCCCAAAATTAATGTTAGGGGTAAAGATAAGAAAAGGTCCTCCATTAATTTGAGAAACTGAAAGCAGAAGATAGTTGTTCTCAGCTTCACTGAAATACTGGACAGTTCCCACATCATCAATGCATGGAGGGGACATTAGGAAGTAGATGGTTATAGATCACAGAGAAGGCTTATGATGCCCCAACAAGTGTTACAGAAGCCCGGAGAGGCATGAGAGGGCAGCCAAGTCTTCCCTGTGCCTCGAGGAAGATGAGGAAATTAGGAGAGAGAAGGGAAAGAGAAAGAAAAGGAATAGAAACTGTGGGACGTGTCTCATGGCCCTGTCACAGTAGAAAGTGGCGTGGTTGGTGTCTTCAAAGTACAAAGGGAAAGATAGAAGACGCAGTGGAAACTGATGGGGAGATGTCCACGCCCAAGGACCAGATGGGATAAAATCTTACTAGAGTCAGAGAGAAGACGGATGGCGGCCCTCTTCCCATGGTTTCTCTAAGGTTTCTGTCATCAAGCTATATGGGATTTTGTGATGGAATCTACAACTAATAAGTTGTGATGGAATCTACAAATAGTACAACGGGGATATATGACTTGAGAAATTTGAACCTAGTACAAAATTTAAGTGTTTATGTTCATTCTACTTTGTTATCATAGACATTTTTATATGTAAACTCCACTGAGAGAAATTTATCTTTTCCATATTTTTATTTTATTCACCAAGAAAAAGTTGCCCCGTTGTCAGTGGGCAGAAACATGTACTTATATGTAGCTGTCACCTTTATCTTGGACTTCTAGCTTTCGGAACTGTGAAAATAAATTTCTGTTGTGTAAGCCACACAGTCTATTGTATTTCATTACAGCAGCCCAAAGAGATTTATATAAAAACCGAACACAAATTTTTGAATTACCTCTTACTTGGCAATAATTATCCTTGTGTACTTTTACACCAGTTTACTGTCAGGTGAGTATAGGGTGTTTTCTCCTTCCATTACATACACAGAATCTTAGAATGAAAATGGAAGAGTAATTTCACACTGTATAGCACAAACTGCCTACCTTCATCTTTGCAAACAAAAGCACCATCTTTCGAGGTTATCCACACCCAAGAAAAATGTGGGAAATGTGGTAGGTTCTTATATCTGAGTAAACCCGGAATGGTTTAATCTAATCCTGGAGACCCTATTCTCCCTGCTAGTAACTGGTTTAGAGATGGGCATGTGTCTCATTAGGGATTTAACCACGAAAACATTAAATTTGTGAATATTTGAAACAAAGGGAATTCAACACAGGCAATTTTCCACACAAGAGATGGAAAAGTTGAGAAACCAGACAGGCAGAAGGGGAGGCAACCAAGCCACGACCACCCCTAAAATGGAAAAAACAAAAGGAACAGAAAGTTCAACCAGAGTCCAGAGTCCTGGATTATCTGAGAACCTAGACTCACTGCCAGCCAGTCCAGCAGATTTGGGAAAGAAGATTTTGTAGATACACAGATTTAGAATCTAAAAGTGGGATCATTCTGGATTATATAAGTGAGCCCTATATGAGTGGGCAGCAGAGGAGATAAGCAGTTGCTGAAGAGGTAGCCTGAGAGACAGATAAGTGGGCAGCAGAGGAGATAAGCAGTTGCTGAAGAGGTAGCCTGAGAGAAGGGGAACTGCCTTCCCTCTTCTGCACATCCTTCAATCTCCCACTAGCACCTCCCTTTGGCCAAACCCAGCCAGAAACCAGTTATTCTACAAGCCTAAGAAACAGCATACATAGGTTAAGTCCTCCTGTGATATAGAGCTAATAAGCCAGCACTATCCATATGTGTGATCCACTTCTGATAAATGAAAGAAAGTCTACCAGGTGGCTTCTATCAAAGATTTCCTTTGTCATAAAAGCAGTCACACAAGAAGTGACTCCTTCTGCTGAGCATGGTTAGTCTGTATGTGATGCCTAGAAAGGCTACAGCCAACTGACGTCCAAGAGAGGAACCAGTGAAGACACTGGAGGGCAGAGAAGAACCTGTGTCCTTAATAATGTTATTCAGCCAATGAATTAATGACTCCTTAATCTACTTTATTTTAAAATTTTCTGTTCCGTGGATTATCTTATTATTATTTGGAGTTGTTTTTTTCTGTTTCTTAAAGCCAAAAGCATCCTAAATAATCGCTCTTCTCTAGCGATTCTCTCTAGAAATTCTTGCCAAATGCCTCAACTAGAATTTTCACAGTGTACTAATAATTAAAGCAATAAAAGGGAATAAAACCTGAAGCAAGATATCAACATCAAAGTAAATAAATAGTACAGGTTAGAATACATAGCCCAATGCACTCAGAGAATGTGTTAAATCTGCACAAGGCATAAGATGGCAGACTGAAAATATCAAAAAGATGGGTTTAAATGGAAGTTGCTGAGTCAATAAAACTAGTTGTTCTGCATATGTGACTGTGTACAAATGGCTTGCCTTTTTTTATATTACGTTATTCTTTAACATTGTTAACTAAAGTGTCAGATGCTTTGGCAGTGGGTGGACACCACTGCAGGCACTGATTTGGGACAATCGCCATGTCCCCATTTCTCATATATAGAAAGAACCTACTATGACAAAAACATCAGAACTTTAATTTTCAGTTAATCTGTTTTCATTTACTCCATTACTGAGTAAATGAAAACATTCTGACAAAGAATAACTTGAAGAGATGTTTATTCTGTTGTAGTGAAGATTTACATTTTGCCTTTTTAAAATATAATATTCACATTGCAAACATGATGAACCTTGGAGTTTTATATATGAGGATACTTATATCAATATACTCATTAGAACTGTTGTGAAGAAAAAAAATCAAATCTGGCCTCTAAGTTGCCCTTTATAGAAGAACTAGTTAAAACACAAACACACTCACAATACACACACAGTGGCAAAAAAATGGGCATAATTATATTGGAAATATTCAAGGAAAAACTATCCTTGAATATTATCCACTAATAGTTTTATCTTCATTTATTCATCATCATGTATCTAACAATGATGAATACCTGTGGCTTGAATAATACTGCCTTTATTATTCATTGAGATTTCAAGTACTAAATTTTGTTAAGAATTCTTCTTGTTTATTTTCATCAGTACCTGAAAATATAAGCCTCAAGATCAGCTCCATCATCCATAGAGCAGAAGGTGTCCCTCCACGACGAAACTGCAGGTTCTGCCTAGAGAGCAGACCCATCCATTCCCCAGATCGACGGTGGCCATAGCAGAGGACTGGGGTGTCCTAGTGACAAACCGGCATGCCGCATCAAGACAAACTTGCTTCTACATCAGCACTGATGTTGCCCCCTGGTTCTAATCGGTGGTTTTCTACTAACCAACTCATTGGTTTGTTAATCTATCCCACTCTCTACCCTTTTGATGTCTAGGACTTGATTAACTTTCCTTGTAGATGTTCAGAAACCGACCAATAAATCAGCCACTCTCACCGACCTATACAAATCAACATCGAATTCCCTAGATTTGCTTCTGAAACATCCTGCTATTTTTCTCCTCTCTGAAAATCTAGATATTAACCTATATCCACACTTCTGATTCATTCTACATTCTTCAGTGCTTCTAAAAAAAAGTTTGCCCCAGATGTCCTATAAGCACATCTTCCAAATATTCCCTTGGAAATTATAATCCTAATTACAATGGCTGCTAAAACTAGCTAGCTTCTTTTTTTCCGAGCTTACAGTGATATGTTTATGTAAATATCTAAAGAAAGTTAAAATAATTGCTATTCTTGAGTTTATTTCCCAGAGAAGAATATGGTTTTTGCTATGTAATCAGGTTTGGTGTAACAAATAAAGTTATTAATAAAAACTTGCAGAAGAAAAGAACTGCAAGGAACATATTATAGTCTGACTAAGTTAGTTTTATCGTGTATTAATTTGCTGCAGCAAGGAAGAGTGCACAAGAGGGATCATGGGATGCCTCAGAGAGGGGGGATTGAGAGGGCCTTATTAAAGGGTGTGAGCAGTGCTAAGGAATTTTAAGATACTAGAGAAATAGGGGACCAGCTCATGATACGACAAGTGTTTAGAAATCAGTTATCTCAATAATCTCCGTACAGGAGAGAGAAGGAATAAAGCAGAACTGAGGAAGTCATTAGTAAGAAAACAATAATCATGCAAAATAAGGAAACTGTTGGTCAATTTTCAGCCACAGGGTAGCCTGTGGAGCTGCATTGTTTATATAACTTTGGCCATATCCTGTTTTTGTTGTTTTGTTTTGTTTTGTTTTTCTTTAGGTTATATTAGGAACATCATAATTTATCACCAGGGTTAGAAAAGACTCAAGGTCTTATTTCCTTGGAAAACATAAAGTTCAGATATATGTGGAATATTGAGTTCAAAAAACCCTCATCTGAATCTCTGTTCCTATTTTGTAAAAGAAGCTGCTTTCCTGTGTCGAACTGACCCACATGGCTCATCTCCTTCAGACAAGAGAGATATATTCCATTCTCCCCAAATGTGATTTCAAACAACAAAGTCTGAAATCACCTCTGATTTTATTTTATTTCATTTATTTTATTTCAAAAAAATGTTTTATTTATTTATTTTATTTCAAAAAAATGTTCCTAGATGATTTCCTAGTATTCCTAGGAAACATTTTCCTAGGTGATCTCTCATCCAAGTACTAACCAGGCCTGACCCTGCTTAGCTTCCAGATTCAAGATCAGATGAGATCCAACATATTCAGGGTGGCATGGCTATAGAATCATAGCACTGAACACTTGATGTTAACAAAAGCAATTTATAAGTTTATCACTATAAGTTTATTTTTAGATTTACTTTCTAAAGAAATAAATTCTTTGGTTTTTAAAGCATAATTGTTAGGAATGAGCTAGCCGAGTAAAAAATTATCTCATTCTTAGAACAATAAGATTTACCTCATTAAATATTACAATCCTACCATACAAAGAATTCTATTTTATTCTCTCAAAATCCTTACCATTTAATAAATAGTCTATTATTTTTAACTTAACAGAGAGAATTCATTTTAAAAATGGGGTTTATGCAAAGTTTTCTCTCTGTGGATTTTCCCTTAATGTTTAATAACATCAGAAGTATTACAATCATTGCTCCAGTCTCACTAATTTTATAAAATATTCATCTGCATGGTTAAAATGGAATGAATGAGAATTTTTCTCTCTAGAAGTGCTTTTGTTTCTAACCTCATATTTCTTCCCTAAACAAGTATGGGAAAAAAAGTTTTCTGCATTTTGACAAGGTGATGTTTTGAATTCAATGAATATCTATTAAGCATAAGTTATGGCCTGTCATTCTGCAAATTTTCTTCGATGCCAAGATAAATAAGACTCAGTGCCCCTGTCTTTCTTTCACAGTGTGTATCTGAGATTCCCAAAACAAAATCCAACTTCCAAATTTAGCAAAAGTCAATATTTTATAATTAGAGTATTAGACTTTTATAAAGAAAATTACTTAGGGAACCCTGAGAGTATACATCCATCTATTCATGTAAAGGCATAACCCCAGTCCCTTGTCAGGGCAGAGAATGTCCTACAGTAGATATTTACGTTACTTGACAAGATGCAGAAAGCAATTCAATCAATACAATTTTAAAATATATCTTGTCTTAAAAATCACAGGACCATTAATCTTTGTGGCATCACTGAATTGCCCCTATTGGATTAACTAATTGATGCTCATAACATCAGGATACTCCTTTTCACAAGGAAAAAATAAGTATGGATTACTGCTTTCCCCAAAATAGAAAGCTTGTTATGGATTATACAAGGAATTATCTTGTGTTACAGATGCAGCTAGTGAAGATAGGTAATTTCTGTGTTTGCAAGTGTTCTTTTGATCATTACTCATTATACAATATTAATTTTTAACAGAACATGTTTAAACAGTAACCCAATGTGCTGCTAAGTCGTGTATAAACAGTAAGGAAACTGATATTTATTTACAAATCTATTAGTTTGGGAAAAGATGACATATTCGTGCTTTTGCCTTTTTTTCTTAAGTACTTTCACCCAAGACTCTCTGTGTTCTTGCTCCTCTCACCTCTCCGACTGCCTTTGCAATCAGCCTCCTGTAAAGTTTTCACCCTTGAAAGTATTTGCTTTCTGAACAGTAAGACCCTCATATAAACACCTAACTTCAAAGGGAAAAATGTTCAAAAAAAGCCAATAGAAGTATAGCCATTACTCACTTGTGCACATTTTTGCCTCTTATCTTATTGGTTATCTTGACTCTCCAATACTTTGCCAACCATATCTGATCTTTATGGCCAGTAATACAACCATTCAGTCAGCTATGAGACTAAATTTCACTTCTAAAATGTTTTATCTTATCTTTGCTTTAAGGGATCCTAAATCAGATTAATTATTTATGGACATTTTCTAGCCAATAGCAGGGAGCAACAATTTGTTTCCAGTTTATTGGAGATTCCAAAATCCAGTCACTTTTCAACACCTTCATTGCTATCCTCCTGGTCCCAGCCACCATTAACTTTTGTTGCATGGTGGCTATAATATCCTAATATGTCTCTCCTTGCTTTCACTTCTCAAGACAGCAGCCAGAATGATCCTTCCAAAATCTGAGTTCAATCATGTCACTTCTCTACTCAAAAATTCCATAATTATCCCCCAGTTTACTCAGAGTGAAATCTAAAATCCTGCTATGTCATTACTGACCAATGTCGCTCCAAAACATTTAATTAAAAAAAAAAAAAAAAAAGTCCTGCAATGGCCGAAAAGGCTCTCTGTGATCTGGCTCCTCTCACCTCTCCAACTTCCCCTGCAATCGGCCTCCTACTCACTCACTCTACTCCAGCCACACGGGCCTCTCCCCTGTTCCTTGACCACGCCAGACAAAATGCCTAGAATCACTGCTCTGGTTCTCCTTCTGCCCAAATATTCATCCTCCTGATGTTTGCTTGCTCAACCCAACCAACCTATTCTCAAATCTCTCTTAAGGAGGCCAGCCATAACTATACCATTAATATTTTCATCATGTCTCTATTGAGCAGCATACAACAACAAGGTTTTGATTTTGTATTCAGTCTGGCAATCTTAGACTTTTACTTGGAGAACGTTAGAGCATTTGCATTTTATAGGATTACTGATATGTGTGTGATAATATATGCCAGATTGCTATTTGTGTTCAAACTGATACACTTTGATGGTTAATTTGGTTAATTTTATGTGTCAACTTGAGTGGGCCACAGGGTGTCCAGATATCTGGTTAAACATGATTTCGGAGTGATCTGTAAGGGTGTTTCCAAAAGAGATTAGCATTTGAAGTGGTGCTATCAGCATCACCCAATTCAGAATGAATAGAACAACAAGGAGGAGGAGGAATGGATTCTCTCTCTGCCTGACTAGTTGGACTGAGACATCAGTTAGTCTTCAGCTCTTGGAGTAGAACTCACACTGTTGGCACTTTTTGTTCTCAGACCTTCACATTTGGACTTTAATTTACATCACCAGCTTTCCTGGGTCTTCAGCTTGAAGATGGGAGATCTTGGAACTTCTCAGCCTCTATAACTGCTTATAATAATTTTAATTATAATAAATCCAACTACACACACATACCAATTGGATTATAATCTTATATATATATATTCCTATTAGTTTTGTTTTGCTGGAGAACCCTGACTAATATATACATCTGTTTCATGGTTTTTTCTTCAAACTTCTTTGGAATTTATCACATATTTTTGGTTATTCCGTACTAGCTTTATTAAATTGTTAGTAGTTGTTTCTATACTAGTACATTATCCAAGAAATTACAACATACATCCATGAGTTATTACAGCAGAGAGCAAATTATCTTCAACATTTTATAATACTTCTTAAATTTTAGAAGATTTTAATGCCATTTACACAAATCCCACCTTTTGTGTACACCATTTTAAATACATTTTAAATCCCATAAGATATTACCATTGCTTTTTGATTATCGTTCATCAATATTTACCCACATACTTATCATTTCTACTATTCTATATTCTTTCTGAATTTCCTAATTTTTTGATCTAGAATCATTTTCCTTAAATATTTCAACATTTATTTTAATTAGAGTCAGTTGGTGAAAAATTCTCTAATTTTCTGTTTTTCTTAAAATGTCTCTATTTCATCTTCTATTTTTGAAGAACATTTACTCTAGGTATAGAATTCAAGATTGTTACCGCCATGCTCCCTAGCAGTTTAAAAACACCATTCCATTATTATCTGGGTTTTACCAATTTTATTGAAAAGTCCATTGCTAGCTGTTTTTTTACTTTTGCTCCTTGAAGATAATGTATCCACCCATTCCCCAAACCCAGTCCTTGCCGCTTTTAAGTTTTCCTCTTTTCTTTGCTTTCTAGCACTTTTCCTATGATGTGTCTTGGTGTGATTCTCTTTAAACTCATCTTGATTGGGGTTCCCATAGCTTCTTGAATCTGGGGGCTATGTCTTTCATCAGTTTTGAAATATTCTCAGCCATTATTCCTTCAGTTTACTGCTTCTTCCACATTCTCTCTTCCCTTTCTGACTCTAATTACACATGTCGAACATTGTGTTCCACACATCTCTTTTGCATTTTCACTGTTTTCAAATTGGTTTTCTCTCTGAAATTTAGTTTCGACTTTCTCTATTTTAATTTTCTTCCAATTCATTTGCTGCATGTAAAGTGCTGTTAAGCAGTTTGTTTCAGTTACTGTATTTTTCATTGTTAAAGTTTCTTTTTACATTTTATAGATTCCAATTCTCTGGTGAAATTACCGTCTTCTTATGTTTTCTATATTTTCCATCTCTTGAATATATTTACCATGTGTATTTTAAAGTATTTATCTATTCATTCCAATATCTGGTCCACATATACAATGTTTCTGTTGTTTTCTTTTAGTTTTAGATGTTATCATATGGTTCAATGTTTTGATACACCTAAAATATTTTTATTAAATACCAGATATTATATATAAAAATATAGACACTCCAGGTGCTAGTATATTACTGTCACTATCAAAGTTTTCTTAAAGTTAAAAATTATTTTTTCCTCCCTTAAAGATCATTTTGTCATGATGTGGTAGTGTTGGATAGTTTAGCATTGCTTCATAATTATAATTAAACTTTTGATTTAATACACAACTCAAGTCAAACCAATTATTGTTGAGAAAAGAATAAGAAAGGGTAGATGTAAGTTAGGGAAATTTTTATGTCAATTTTGAAACAGATGCTTTTTTGAAACACATATACTTAATGTGATATGATGGCAAATAGTTGGACTTAATAAAGAGATACATTTATTCTAATATTAATCAGTGGCCACATAGACAGTGTCAGTGAGAAGACAGAGATAAAGCTGAGATACTTCCTTTTCTTTTATGCTCAGAGAGAATTTTGTAAGAAGTGGAGCAAAGTGATGGAAAAAGATACCCGAGAGTTAGATGTAACTCTGCCAGCTTTGACACACATCTCTGAATTTGCTTCTTATCTTCATCCATAATATTAAGATAAGATCTTCTCCCATTGTATTGTTATGAAGACCAAATATTATTATTGTGTTTGGCACCGAGTGGGAAATAAATTTATGGATATATTTAAGAGCACTTTTGTTTGCTTGACTAGTTGGTTTGCTCAGAGAATCTTAAAAATGTGCTATTCTACAGCTCCAAACGGAAAAATAGAAAATGCATATATAGTATTGAGTTCTTATAAAATAGGTAGTTCTATTTTCATCATTTCTATAGAAGAAAAATTGAGAAAGCAAAAGGAATAAGAAGAAACTCCAGAGCAAATTTATTATTATTTGAGAATCACTGAAAGTCTACTGTAGGAGCATATATCTTGTGATCATTTCTAAACATAGAACAGCTTCTTAACTGATAACATTAGTTTTCCATTCAAGGACTTCATAAACTGACCTTCCCATTCTCCATTTTGCTTCCAGAACTTTCCTGAAGTCCAAGACTCTCATTCCAGGCTTACTATAGAATAATTTAAATCCTTATCTTATTTTATTTATTTATCTATCTATTTATTTATTTATTTATTTATCCAACATGGTCTATTTTTTTCTACACATTTATATTGGTAATAACTACAATGTAAGGTAACATAGACCCAAAACATCAGAACTCTAATAAGAAAACTTAAAAGTCATTAATAATAACTATCTTGAAATATAAATACGATTAAGCCTGATGATACTTTACTTTCTTCACCCAATGGAGGACAGTCCAGATAAGTTCATCAATCTGATGGGCCAAGGGGTTAAACAGTTCAAGGAGTATCCAGTTCTGTGAGAGGAAATTCTTGTTCCAATAAAGGAAACTCAAATTACATCATTTCTTCTTATTAACAACTAAGGAAATCTGGCACACTTAATTTAAATGCTCTGATATTATTGCCATTTCCTAAGAAGCCCCAGTATGGCAAAGAGAGAAATTTATCACCATTCAGACACAGAAATCTCTCTGATAATTATAATCAAGATGACAAAAATTAGGGGTTAAAAAAAAAAAAGCCCTTATCAATAAGATGGAGATTGTTTGATCTGTATGCTTGATAAATAGTGAGAAAATTAATTAGGTCCTAATTGATCTGTCTTCTTTGTGATTTCTTGTAGAACAGAAACAACAATTTATTCAGTAATGACCCAAGTACTTCTGCTGCTCTAACAGGTCAGGCACACATCTGTGGCTAGCTGTTCTAAGCACTCTCAAACATTAATGAATATACAAATATAATCATTGAATTGCATTCAGTAAGTACCCTTCTGGACTAGGGTCTACAACACTGATAAGTTACTATACAAGTGTGATGAGGTACCAATTTCATATGATAGAAGTGAAAACAAATTAAAGCAGACTTCCTGCTGCTCAGGCATTTTCAAGACTTATTTATAAGGAAGAAAACAACTATCAGTTCTCTGTTTCTTTGTTAATAGAATGACTCAACTGTTAGCACGAGACATATTCTGAGGGTCAATGCTTCATTATAATAAAATTCAACACCAATGTCATCTTATGTGTGTTTTACAAATTAAGATACCAGCTTCCATTTCACTTTGTTAGCATTCATATCATCACTAAAGTATGTTCTCTGATATGCATATTAGTAATATTCTTTATTGGATGAAACTAGTGATTTTAGCTCCCAAAATAATTTCTAGCAAGTTTTAACATATTGTGTTTTAGGTAGCTATATGATGCTTACATCCCACCCGCTTTATTAAATAATACATGATATTGAAATGTGCAGGCAATTCACCAAGAAATAAAGGAAGCTAGTTTATATAATATAAAGTATCTTGATAACAATTTCTCACTTAAAAGTTATTTCATATTAGTTGCATAAAATATTATAGAAAATCATACTTTCTAAAAGGACTCTGATTAGCCACACAAATTATCCAAACTTCCCAGAATATAAAATTTCAGCACCCGAACTTATTTTCCTAGGATTATAATACTCAGAAGTGGCCCCCCAAAAACTTCTTAGATGATTAGATTTTGAGTTGAAAATATGTTTAACATTAATCAATGAATATCTAACATGTAATTTAATTAATTTTTAGTACATTAAAATAACTTATACAGTTGCTAAAATGTTCTTGGCAAGTTGAGGGAAAGTTATTAAGGTAGTCATAAAATTATCTTCAGATCTATTTAAATAAGCTCTATTTAATAGTCAGTTTCATTTCCTCATTCAAGTGCTCTCACTTGATTCAACCTGCAGAATATGTAGTTTGAGACTAAAAACAAAGCAAGTGAGACAGTCTCAGGGTGGCTGGAGCTTGTGAGATTGCTCTTTGCACTTTCTTAGGCATGTTGCCCTCCCATGGAAGCCCATTGTTTCAGGTGTTCCACAACCACTGAGCAGTGGTGGAAGGGAAAAAGATAACCAGAAAATAGATCAATAAGTAAAAGACTAGTCTTTAGGCTTAAAAATTGCCTTCTGAGAAACTTTGGCCATGTTTACTCACATACAAACGTGCCAAGAAAGAAAAAGACCAGAGATTCACTAAGTTTTTTGAGGAAATTATATGGCCAAAACAATCCTAAGTATAGTTTTCCAAAACCTGTGCCTATTCAAATGTCGAAACAATCTCCTAGACCCTAAACATTCTTAGGGAGAATGTGAACTGGAAAATCCTACTAATGTCCACCCCAGAGGTTTCCACAAAGGTCACAAGGAAGAACCTACCAGACAGTACTTTCAGAGGTCACAAAGGGCAATGGAGAAGGGAGTTTTCCCAGAAAACAGGATGAGGGACAGCCAGGTGGGCTAACTCAGGAACTAGCCTCCACATCCCTAGTTATCCTGGATAACTCCTCATAGAAACTAGAGATGAGTCTGGGCCCCATAGAACTAGAAAGTTAGCTATAAGAGAAGACAGTGCAGAGATGCAATAGTGGGGACATAGGCATAATAGAGAAGAGAATGGCAACCAAGAAGCTTCTCCTTTTGCTTTGAATGTCCCCTTCTTCATCAGCTATTACTCAAGATAGATTTTGGACCAAAGCTAGTAGTTGCAACCAGATATTGCTCATAGGTAGCAACTAAACAACATGGAAGAAGAAAGATGTTGCTGAGAAAACTTGGCTGGAAAAACGTTCACTAAGCAGTTGTTCAAATGAAATGGCTCATATGTAAAGCAGTCATTACCTTTATACCTTTATATTATTAATGCATATACAAAATATTACAATAGAAACACTAAATACAGACTAAGAACAAATAAAAATTAAAATTAAAAGAGATGTCAAATAAATTTCAAGTATTGGGAAATTTTAATTTTAGTTAAAAGTGATTACTTTATATAGATAAGTGTATTATAAATTAATCACTGTAAAACTATAATTGCTATTTATTTAAATTAATAACAAACATTGTTTTCCTTTTTCTTTTAAAACTATTTACAAAAAGGCTTTGTAAAAATGCCCAAGTCAATGACTTAGTAATAACAGAGCAAACTAAAAAGTAAATATTTTAATTAAGTTAGAAAGGTATTTACGTTTGATTATGCTCCCAGAGCACCCAACTGTATCGCATCTACTAAGTATTTTCTATTACATCTCAAAAGCTGTGAAACTTGAGGCTTTGGCTCCAGAAAACATCCAGTAAATTTTCAATCCATCATATTTTCATTTTACTATAGAAATAAGGTTTTTAGAAGGCTTTAACCGTTCTTTTGACCTGCATTTCATTATACCAATGCAATTTGAACTAAGTAAATTTCATTTTCTAGTTTCTTAATTTATTAAATTGGAAAAAGTGCTTGAGCCTTAGGAATACTTTCTTCTCTTTTAGAGGATATTGACCTGGATATTGACCTCATATATTACTGCTAGGTTATTCTTAACTACCTCTCTCCTGCCATTGGTAAAAGTAGGGCACCTTCACCTGTTGTGATTTAATGACACTCAAGAATAAGTCATGAGCCCCTACAGGAAAGTATTTCTTGATCCATTTCTTCTAATATTCTGTTTTTAATTAGAGACATCTAATGATAAACACTAGCCAATTTGTATCCAGTTAAAGCCAATAAAAAATTATCGGTGGATAAAAGGCTGGGTAGAACTACTTGCTCAGCAATGGCTACTTACCTAACTATAAGGATGAAACACTGGAATTTTAGTTCCCGTCAATCAAAATACATCTGAGTAGACCTCAAACTAAAGTGTGAGATCAAGAAAGTCTTCAAGTAAGAATACTAAAGTTCAAAACAAGCATGTGTTATTTTTATTTGCAACTAAGACTGCATACTCCTTCATCATTTCACTGTATTTTCTTTTTTAAAAAGAGCTTTATTGAGTTTAATTGGCATGTAATACACCAAATATACTTAAAGTGTACCATTTGACAGGTTTTGGGCATATGTGCGTATCCATAAATCTATCACCACAATCAAAATAATGAACATATCCATCACCCCAAAAATTTCCTCTTGCTACATTGTAATCCCTCCCTCTCATCCTCCCCTACTGCCTCCAAGCAAACACGGATTTATTTTCCACCAGTTTAGAATATTTACATTGTCCAAATTTTGTATAAATGAAATGTTTTCCTTTTGTTTTCTTTCATTCATAATGATTGAATATTGACCCATGCTGTAGCATGTATCAGTCATTCATTACTTTTTATTGCTAAGTAGTATTTTTAAATACATATACCACAGACCTTATATATTTACTTGTTGATGGATAATTAGGTTGTTATCAGTACTTACCTATCACAATTAGCACTATTCTTGTATGTAGCTTTATGTGGTATAGAGTAGTTTTGATATATTACTAGATTCTGTTAGCTAGCATTTTGTTGAGAATATCTATGTCTGCATTCACAAAAGCTATAGTTTTTGCATTGTGGTTCTGGGGGCTCTGCTGATAAGTCCATATCTTTTTTATAATTTTCATATCTTTTTGACAAATCGACTCAGTTAACATTAGCAAATATCCTTAATTTAGCAAATTGTCAATTATTAAATTGTCTCTAGTAACATATATTTGTATTAATCTTTTATTTGTCTGATACTAATATTATCATTCCAGTTTACCTTTGTTTGTTTGCATGGTATATATCTTTTTACCATTATTTTACTTTCAATCTATTTGTGTGTTTGAATCTAAAGTATGCATATTAGTTTCTTATAGCTGCTATTATAAAGTACCACAAACTTGGTGGCTTAAAAACAACAGAAATTTATTATTTTAGAGTTCTAGAGACTAGAAATTCAAAATCAAGGTGTCAGTAGAACCATGCTCTCTCTGAAGATTCAGTGAGAATCCTTCCTTGCCTCTTCCTACCTTCTACCAGTTCTCAGCTATCGTTGTCATCACTCCAATCTCTGCCTTTTATCAACATAGCTATTTTTCCCTATGTAACTTCATACTGTCTTCCCTCTGTGCATTTCTGTATCCAAATTTATTTCTCTCCTCTCATAAGGACATCAGTTATATTATATTAGGGATCTACCCTATTCCAGTATTACCTCATCTTAACTAATTAATCTTCAATGGCCCTTTGTCCAAATAAGGTCACATTCGGGGGTACCGATGGTTAGAACTTCAACCTATCTCTTTATGGGACACAAATCAACTGATAATAGTCTGCCCTCAGTCTCCCAAATCCATCCCCTTCCCACATTCAAAATACATTCATTCCACCCTGACATGCCTACAAGTCTTAACTCATTCTAGCAAGAAGTCTAATTCCAAAATTTCATCTAAGTCCTATCAACTCAAAAAGTCTCAAATCTCACCTTCTAGATCATCTAAATCAGGTATGGGTAAGATCCTGGGTATGATCCATCCTGGGGCAAAATTCTTTTCTATCTGTGGATTTGCGAAACCTAGAAAATAAGTTATCTGCTTCCAAATCACAATGGTGAGACTAACATAAAATAGACATTCGTATTATGAGGGAGAAATTGGAAGGAAAAAAGAAGTCAGGGATCCCAAGCAAGTGAAAACCCAGTGGAGCATATTCCATTTGATATCAAGGCCATTTAACAATAATCCTCTGTGGCTGGACACTCTGTTCCTCCCGACAACAACCCTGCACTCTTGGCCCAATTGGGCAGCGTCTCCGTTCTATATGCCTAAGGGGTCCCTGCTGGTCTAGGCCTCTGTATTCATGTCTCTTCCCTTCCTTCTTTCATTTTACCCCCATCTCTGTCCTTTGCAATCTAGGCTGGAAGTTTTTACTGGTACGAAAAAATTTAATTCTTGTCACTACTCCATAGATGCTAAGATCCACCCCAGAGATCCTTCCTGGATAACCATATCTCTATTCTTGACTTCTGGTTGATTAGATTCCCTACGTCACACTTCTAATCTCTTTAACAAACACTTTTCCAGCCATGGCTGTGGCACTGTTTCTAGAACATGCCATCTGGATAGGCTGAGAATTTTCTGAATCAAGTGCTAATTTCTTTTTGCTTAGAAATTCATTCTTCAATTTATCTCTTCTAACATTTTACTAGAAATCAGCAAAGAGAAATCAGTCTGCAGCTGCTATACTTTGCTTGGAAATCTCCTCAGTCAAATATCCAAATTCATTGCTTACAAGTTCTATTTTCTTCCCAACAGCGAAACATAATTCAGCCAAGTTCTCTGGGATTTTATAACAGATCACTCTCCCCCCAGGGTCCAATGCCATGTTCCTCGTTTCCATCTGTGACCTCACCAGAAACACCTTTAACATCATATTTCTAACAATATTCTAGTCATAGTGATATATGTATTCTGTAAGAGGATAGAGTGCTTTCTCCACTGCTCTCCTCTCTTCCCTCTGAGCCCTCACCAGAATTGCCTTTAACATCCATATTCCTATCAACAATCTCTTCAAGGCAATCTAGGTTTTTTCCTATCAAACACTTCAACACTCCTTCAATTTCTACCCATTACCCAATTCTAAGCCATTTCTGTATACTTAGGTTTATTTCACAGCAGCAGCACCCCATTTTCTGATCCTGGAATCTGCATTAGTGGCATAGTCCTATATATTTATGTATGTATATGTGTATATATTTACATTCAATTTCCTGTCTTCCTGAATAAAAATTTATGTTCCATAAGAGCAAGAAATTTATCTGCTGTACCCCAATACCAAGCTTCCAGAACAGAACTAAGCATATTAGTACTCAATAAATGAATGCATGAACAAAATAAACAACAACAACAAAAAAATTACAAAAGTAGGTGTCCTTTCCCTGTAGTCATCGAACATTTGGGAGGTTTGAGAATAGTGAAAAAATTGGGCATTTTTAATGCAAACAAATTTTTTTTCTCTCAAAATTTATGTATATTACTCTCCCCACACCTCAAAAAATGTGGTACAATTTCTGGAGATTAATTTATAAAAATGAATTGAGTTTTCTTTACTAAAAGCACAAAGGCTGTCACCCTAAATAATGACAAAACATTTGGTCAACTCAATAAGAAAATAAACAGATCATTCAAAATACTTTTTTTGATACTGTCCAAAACAGAGAAATCAAATTTCAATTTCGGCTCAATTGTTATTTGCAAAATAGGTCTTACACAGAAGATATATTCCAAATCATCAATTAATGCATCGTTAAATTGTTTTAATATTCATTCTTCTCAGTCTTCAGACTGAAGGTTTAAAACTATAAAAAGTAAGAAAGCTACAAATAAGTAGAACATGCTCATTCTTTGCCAGGATCCAAATGTAATAGATTTAATAACAATATACTTACTTGTCTCCTTTTACCAGACAGACTAACAGCAACACTGGTTTCAGACTGTTTACTTAGGAGATACTTCAGTTTTATTGTGATCAGTAAGTCGATTAACGTCTTCTTAATCATATTTATTATATAAGTAAATTAGCATAGCTTAAAAATATTCCTTTATAGAACCTGATAGACTAAGAACAAAATGAAAAATATAGTGACATAATATACCAATAAAATTTTAATAGCGACATAAAAATTATACTTAGGAAAATGTGATATAAATCTTATAAGCAGGATATAATTACACTGATTAGAGAAGACAGGAATATTATTTAAATGAATGGTCACAAGGATACTTTAATACCAAGTGTGCAAAATTAAAATGAACTAAAATAGTTTTAAATTATCTGAAAATGGTCTTCATTTAATCTGGAAAATATAAACCTAAAACCCTTCTCTTTTCTCATTTGGCTAAATAAATCAAGAAAATGAAAGTATTAGCATCTGAAGTCTCCCGAAAATGTAAATGTTTAGTGAATTCTTCAACAATTAAAGAAAAGAAAAACTCTGCCTTACCATTTCTATCCACAAACACGTGTAACATTAGATACAACAGGCAAGAGACTGTCAACGTAGAGTCCTAATGTTACTGAGTTTCGGCAAAAGTGGTTGGTGAACTCTGAAATTTAATACATTTACGTGAAGATGTGCAAGACCCAATTTAATTTAACCTTCACAACTACCTATTGAGGTAAGATAATCCTGCTCTTATGTAACCTATATACTTATGTAGGGGACACTGCAGAGTTGAGGAAATTGAGCCAGGAAGAAGTTAAGTAGATTCGTCTAGTTAGTGGAGGAGCTGGGATTTGAAGTGATGAAATTTGACTCCAAAATCTTGGCTCACAATTACTATATCTGAGTATTTAAGCAAAGCTACAATCTTTAACTTGGTGAGTTCAAAGTTTGCAGATTAGTTCCTGCATATTGAGTGTTTTCTTGAAAGCAGTTTAATAGGGACAGGGGAACTAGTTAGGAGATAGCGGGTCAGAGAGACATTTTGGCAGGAAGCATGAATAAATGATTTAACACAAAAATGTTTACCCAAACTCGCATGCTACAGAGAAAGTTGTTTCTCGAAATTCCTTCAACTTTCTTGTTATTTTAGTACTTTTATAGCAAATAAAGCCTCCAGATAACAAAAGAATTTTTAATAGATCATTATAATAGGAAAATAAAATCATTAGGTGAATTGACTTCAACAGTTTCTGTCATTCTCTAGAATATGTCCAATGTCAGCTATACTTGCAATATCTGCATTTTCACAGTTGATCCTAACTCTCTTGGTGTTTTCATTCATGTTAGTACTAATATTATGTTAATACCAATACTGTTAATATTAGCATTGTGTTAACAGTAATACTATTTACTAACATGACTTATATTGCAGTGCAATTTGAATAGTATTTTCTCTAGTAAATATCCTTTAAATGTAAAAAATCAAATTGCATTAGCAATGAAATGACATATGCAAGTTGTATTATTCCTTTGCTGGATTTTTTAAGGATATTTAACTCAGCTCTGGAATTAAAAAAAAAATTAAGTAAATGAAACTCATGAGAAATAGCAAGCATAGATAGTAATCAAGCTAGTATATTCATTCTCTGTGTCAAGTATAGAGAATAAATAAACAAGTACCTGGTAAGCCACAGGCAGTATTAATCAGACCTGTCAAATGTAGATAGTAAGTTAGTAACTTAAAAAACATGTTAAAGTATATTGAATAAGCAGAAAATATGATGGAACAAACAAGAATATTACATATAAATGGAAGGAATAGAAAAACCAAGTTATGATCACGTCACCTCTAGGCTGACTACCTGTTACCTCTAAATCAGGCACACATTGGTCATATTCCTGTTATTATGGTCCCATCCTAGCTCTGTGTATGCTCTATATTCATTTTGAATCATTCCTCATTAAAATAGTTATTCTGATTTTTAAATAAACTTTATAGTCATTTTCAGTATCATTCACCAATTTAAAATTCCTTAATTACATTAAATATTTAGAACCAAATACAACATTGCTTCTGAAGATTTGTAAAACAGATGCATGATTTTTCTTACTGAGAACAAAGTTCACTAAGAAATAAGTCAGTTTTTAATGAGTTTTATCCTTCCAAATCTCCAGGCTGTGGCCATGAAGAAACAATGCAACCGGAAGAAATGAGACAATTTTGTTCTTCAGCAGTGGGGAGCTGGGGCTGTCACTGTACCCACGCAAACCAGCAACTTCTTCTCCTTTGCTAACACGCAGTTCTGTAGAACTTCTGTGTGGCCCTTCTACACCATAGCAACTGTGTAAATTCCATGGTACTGGGCTCTGATTCTAGCAGCGTCTCCTGCTGGGTATGTCCTAGGCTGCATAAACATATCCTTCCACTGTTAGATGTGCCACTGAGGGGAGGGAGGCATTTTTAAGACTCAGGAACCATAGAGCATAGTCATCTTAAGCATCGTATCGTTCCCTTTTAATACATTCTTCAGTACAGTAAAAGTACAGAGAAAAAAAGATATAATTCAAGCTCTGTCAATTTCTAACCATGTGACACCAAAGTTCAGTTTTTCTTCCTCAGCCTATCTCTAGAACAACTCTAAACCAGAGCTTTTCAAACTTTAATGTGCATAGAAATCACTTAAAAATCATGTTGAATTCATATTCTACTCAGTGGCAAAGGACGAGACCAAGATTCTGCATTTCTAGCAAGATCTCAGATAAGATCATTTCTAGCAAGATCCCAGGTAAGGTCAATGCTGCTAGTCTGGCGACCATGCTGAGTAACAAAGTGCTAAAGAATTGTGTACAATTTTAGTTCTTTCAAAAATCTGTGAGATTTCTCATGAAATGGAAACCAGAGGGTAAAGTTTAGATATCACTATGAGTTACTCTTACAGATGAGTCAAAAGAAAGATTGATATTGAGTTTTTTAACAGTCAAACAAAAGTGTCCAGGGCAATAAAGGGTTATGAGCAAGCCCTGCTGATCTGATTACACCCATGAGAGATTATGGTAGTGAGATACTGAGAAAATAGACTGGGTCTTCGTTGTAGGAGAACCACCACTGAGAACTAATTCTAGCAGTCACTCCAACAAAGACACACCTGCTGCTCTCAGGAGCAGCCCTGTTGGGGAAGCTTTGAAACCATATATGGGCAGCCACCAAAGAGTCAACCACTAGTGACAGCACTTAGGATATTATTTGGGGAGGCCAAATTTTTCAGAATTATTGGCTTCTTCATATTGTATGCTACTTTGAGAGTAAAGAGATCTCTATGCCTCTGAAAGCAGAATGAGGAGTGCTGGTCTTTTATTAGAGGGCTAAACGAGAGATCAGAGTTTTCTGGCAAATGCTTGATGGGACTGGAAGCCCAAACATTCTGCATGGTGTAGGGAGTACCAAGCCAACAATAGAGGTTCCCAAATAATCCTCAGCCTTTAGCTTTTTGGTTGTAGAGCACAGGACATTCAACAATGGCGACATCCAACACTACCTAAACACCACAGAGTGCACATGCCTCAACCTCAATTAGGTCACTGTTCAGTTGCTGAGCTACTCCCTTAGCCTGAAATTACAAATTCAGATTCTGATCTTATTTTGGGGTCTTACTTGTTTACCCATCTCTGTTGCACATCTTCCTATGAATCTCAAACTACTATCTATGAGTCGTCAGCAGATTGCATTGCTGGCACACTGTGAGCCTACTGCTAAATTAGTGGTATAAATCTTATTTAAAGTATTCCCGAACTCTGAGCCCATGGGAAACCTGCTTGTCAACTGTGCCTAAAGAATTACTGTCCATGTATTATTACCTCCTCTAGTTTGCCAGCTAGTCATCTATTTTAGCAATCTTATGCTAATGCCAGTATGCTGGGACTTATTCACAAGCTTTTTGAGAGATGCTTTATCAAAAACATTGTTAAAATCAAGATAAATTATGCCTTTTCATAAATTAACTTAGTTACTTCATCAAAAAATTCAGATTAGTCTGACATGATTTATTTTTAGAGAATCCAGGCTAACGCCTGCTTGACAACCCAGATAATTGATCCCATTATTTTAGAAGAGATTTAGCAGAGTGGCTCATTTTTGAAGAAAAGTTTGAACAATGGACCAATCACCTTTTCCTTTAAAAGTCAAAAAAAAATCACAGGGAATACTAGTCTATTAACTATAGTTAAGAATAGAGTTTTCAAAACTATTTTCCAATTCCCATCTTTAGTAAACTTCAGATGGCGGTACCCCATCTCAATTACTCTAAATAATTTGGAAAAAAAATTACTGTCCTATTTAGAGATGAACAAATTTAAAAGAAGAATTGTATTCATAGCTCTGTGTGTCGCTCATAATATTAGAACTATTTGGTTATTTTGTGAAATCGCTTCTATACCTGGGTCTTGAGGGAGTGAATATACAGGGGAGAATTGGAACTATTTATAAGTAAGTGATTTGTGAGTCAATTTGCATATGTTTCCAAGAGGCTAAAACGACGGCTGGGCTGTGACTTAAAATCAGATCTTGCTTTTGACATAAATATACTGCTACTTTAGTGAGAAGATATTCTTGGCTAAGAAGCTAAACTATGGAAAGAATAGGAGTATGAGATAAGTGGAACTACTGGAACAATAAACATAAACATTACTAGGACCTTCTCTTATCTGATACCGCATCTGCTCTTCTCTCTAAAAGGCAGTTGTATTCTTTCAGACATGTTTCTTCCATGTGGAAAAAGACATGATCCCTGCACCTCTCAGACTCACATTAATAGCTTCTCTACAATTGGGTCAGCAATTCATTACTGGTTCCAGTTGAGGAGAGGAGAAGGGAGGGGAGGAGAGGGGAGGGAAGAGGAGAAAGAAAAAAAGAGGTTTTTATTGGGTCTAGTCCGAATCATCTCTGGACTAATAAGTGGTGGTTAGAAGGAGAGAAACACAGAATACTTTGTAAACAGGAAGGTTAAGTAAGTTCTCCTCATATCAGAAGTTTAACTGCAGAGTAATTTACAGTAAAACATTTCACCTACCTCCCATCTTCCACACGTGGAAGTTGTCAGGAAAATAAGTTACAAATAATTTCCACTGTTCATTTCAGGAACAGACATGTTTGGGTTTATTCATGTTAAAATAAGGATTTAAAAAAACTGAATAGTTCCATTTCCAAGATTCAGATAACATTTAGAACACATTAACTTTTGACTCAAGATGGCAGAAAGAGAACACATTTCACTGAAATGAGAGAATAAAAATAAATTTGGAATAAGAACAAAAGAGTGAAGAAATTCAGAGGCAGTATTATCAGGTTTAAAGGCCATTTCACAAACTTCTGAGAGCCAGAAAGTTAAGGAGATAGTTTTGCCAGATGGAAATGGACCTTCGAAAGCCACAGACTGGCTTGAGAGGGCTGCAGGTAAGAGGAGCATTTCACCTGATGGAATGACAGAGATGACAGGGCTTGAGGCTTAAAACGGAATCTTATGTGAAGGTCTGTAATTTGAGCAGCTGATTTCCTCTTTCTCACCGTCAATGCAGAGTGCAAGCAATAGGGTTTAACTAAAAGCAAAACATCAGAGGGCTAACCCATAGAAATTAAATATATGAGCTGAGAAGATGTAGAATTTCTAGTGATGAGGGTGGAACAACAGGATAAAATCCTCCTAATACTTCATTTTAGAAGGCAGCAACTTGATAATACTGACAGCCTTGGTGACCAAGCTAATTAAGAATTATTCTCAGGGGTATACTATAAGAAGCCTTAGAAAAAATGTGCATGGTTTACACAAGACTTAGGTCTTAAAGATATGTGAACAACCAAGGCTGATCAGACATAAGAGGAAAGCTACAAAAGAAAAATAATAGATAAACATTTAAAAAAAATTCTGAGGAAGTACAGATAATTCAAGAAAGAGGAGAGTTTAAATAAAACTCGACTTGGTGTACTCGAGAAACATAAAATATTTAATTTATAAAATAAGAATTAAATGTTAGCAGAAGGAAGAGGCAGAGAATAGGAAACAATTACTTAAAGGTTAAAAATATGCTTATGAAATGAAACAGTTAACAATTTTTTAAAAATCTTCTTGAATTTAGGAAATAAAAATGAAAGATATGGAAAATATGACCTACATTATTTTGCATAGCTAATATTCATATGAGCTATTTATTCAATATTAACATTCATAGCCAGCCTATAAACATAACATGAAGACTTAACTTATAGAATTATAGAATGTAAGTGTTAATATCCTTCTTACAATGTAAGAAGTAAAAGAAAATAAAACTGTAGCTGCCAGAAAGGTGGATAGGAAAGAAAGAATAATGCAAAAATCATCTTATGAAAAAAATGATATCATTTGCTAATTAAAATGATAGGAGCAAGAAATGTAGCAATATATTTCCAGTTACAAAAGTAAACCAGGAAAGAATTCATAATACAAGAATCAAGAATACAGAGAAGAAGGATACGGGCCAAGATGGTGTGAGATAAATTATTGACTTTCAAAATAGGAAAGCATTCGATAATATTTAAAGTGATTAAGTTCAGAAAGAGTGGCATAAACATATTACCTAGAGTTATGAGAGTAGCCTCCAAAAGGCGTAAAACATAAGTGGTTGAAAGTGTCAGCCCCTGGGGAGTGGCAATGTGATGAGGAGGCACTAGTGGTCCATTTTATCAAAAATCAATTGTTCTGCACTAGCGACTATCTTGCCAGGTGCCCATATTATTGTGATTTAAAATAATTACAGGTAAATGTTGTCCACAATTAATTTTATGGAAGATCAACTTTAAATGCATTCGAGCGTTCAGTTCCATACCAAATTCATTTAGGATGTGGAATAAGAAAGTGATTCTTTAAGCAACCTTTAAGGAAACAATGGAAAGAAAAACAGAGCAAAGTCAAAAATCTAGGGGAGAAAAAAACATATTTTCCAAAAATAGAATAAGAATATTCATAAATTCTGGATCCCTAGAAACCCTCAGGAACACATTATTATATGTAATCTTAGGGTATTTCAAAAGGAATAGATCTGTCACACTCAATAACTACAGGGCTAACCACACTTGAGAAAGCAACGGCCCAGGCAAAGACAGAGTTAGGCAAAGATATGAGACCTAAACATGAGACTACAGCCAGCGAATATTATTATGGAGATGTATACATGAGTGAAGCAATTCTCAATATAGGCCTTCTCATATTTGTCCGTGCAATACCCCTTCTATAATTTTACAGGTAATAAAATGCCTGACCTCACTTCCACTCCCCTTCTCCAGTCATGTTTGAGCACCTATTAAAATCAATCTTTAAGAGTCCTGTGGAGGGACCTCCATTAGAATTGTTCCCTAGGCTCTCTTTGCTACCTAATTCACTCCTCCTGAATAGAAACAGAGTTAGTTACTTATCTGATTGGTCAAATCAGGAGGAAGACGAGGGCGTGGGTAGCCCAGACCTTTCCTATTCCATTTCCCTTTGGGATCTGGGAGCCTGCTGAGCATGTATGTGCAGCTCTGCTCTCTGCATTGGGCTAACATAGGTCTTCCCCATCAGTGAGCCATGTGATTTCCCATACTGCCTGACTGGGGGTAAAGCTCTGCCTAATTAAGGAGGAAACCATTAGAAGGGCCGTTATCAGATACTCAAGCCACATTCTCCAATAGCTCTATTCTAATAATTCTTCTATTTAGGATCAAAATATCAATTATGTGAATACCAAATGGGGGGCAAGTGACATGGTAGTTGGGTATATAAAAAGGCTTTGGGATTTCAGTTTACTGAATTTAAGCTTGCAGCTATGGGTTAGAAGAAAAACATATCATATCACGATTCCTTTTCTAGGAATCTCACCTCTAAAAATAGTGATAGAAACATGTTTATAAAGTTGGGGTATGGCCCTGTTTGCAGTTGAAACTAGTATTTACCTAACCTCAAAGAAGAGCAATATTGGTCTATTATTATCTCAAATAGAAAAACTCACTTATTCAGCATATTTCAACTGAATCTCTCAGAGCCCTGGGCTTCTTTGGTACTATCTCAGGGGGCAGGACCGCAGGGAGCAAGGAGGACACAAGAGGCCATGGTCCCAATATTTCCTCACAGCTCTCACTCCTCCATCAGATGGGTCACTTTGGAGGCTGTTTATTGTCTATTTCATTTTTAAAAGGCTTATTTTGCCTTTTTAATAATAGGTTCATATGATCTGACTCCTGTCTGCCTGACTTTACTTTGTTTTGCTCTCCCTACTTTGAGTTTGAATGCCTTCTTTCCTTCTTTCTTCCCTCCTTCCCTTCCTTCTCTCAATCGTGTTCATTGAAAAAAAGAAAAAAGAGAAAGTGTTCCTTGACTGCCTGATGCTAATCTGTGTTCTTGTTCCTTCTTGGTCTTTTTCTACCACCATCTTTCGGGTTCCTCCCCTGCAAAACCTGCCAGACTTCAGAAGCAGTGTCCACCTGACTCCCAGCATTGGAAACATAAGAAAACCCTGGACGAATTTGAAAATAAAAATAATTATTAAATGTAAATTAAAATAGCTAAGTTGAATAATTGCCTGATGGACACATAAAGTCAGCATTTGCTTCTTCTCCAATTCTTTTTGAGCATTCTCTCCTTAAAAACATTCAAGGCTACCATGTTGCTTCTTTGTTACCAGTCTACCCTTTTTTTCCAGAGTCTTCTAAGACTAACATTTTCTAATTCCACTCTTGGTCAGACCACAGAAAATTAGTAGTACTCTGTCTCATTCCTTCAGGGCTATTCTCGTCAACACAGGTAAGCTAAAGTATTGGTAATAGGTATTTTAAATGCACCCAAATAGTATCATTATATTAAGGGCTAACTTCATTGCCTGAATCATGCAATTGAAAAAATGAGAGAATTTTTAGAAGTCCTTGGGAAAGAGAGATTTATAGATGAAGTGGTTTGGGAACTTTTCAAATCATACCAATACACGTGGTTGCATAGTATTTTAATGCTTCTCCCCTTTCCTACCCAGAAATAAAAGCATTAAAAAGCTGATATGACTTTGAACCAGCTAGCAAAGAGCACCACAATATGCTTATTTCACAAATTTTAAATCCCCTTTTTACCGAGTAGGGAGCCTTTTAATAATAGAATATGTAGTAACTTCCAGCATCTAACTGGGTCTAATTTAGTCCTTTTCCACTACTCTATAGAGTAGCAAGTCTGAGGTAAATAGCAAGTGTGGCTTAATGAAGCTGCTTTAGGAGAAAAAGGAATGTAAAGTTTCAAAAGCAATAAAGCTTTGCAATTGATACGTATTCACTGCAGACACCTCAAGGAACTTTTCAATTGAAATCCTTTAGGAAAAAAATTCAGAACTCTGACCCTGCGAGTATACTACTTGCCTTAGATAAAGAAAGAAAAGAATATTTTATTACCATGCTCTTATCCTTCACTTATATTCTTTCTGGTGAGGAGGTGAGCAGGGAAGGAACAGAGGCAGTAGACTGAAAAAGCCATCCATGGAACAAAGTGAAAGTGTGGCTTTAGATCAGTTCACGGAAATGGAGGAAGCTGTCAGTATGGTGGTGTCTGGCACTCTGTGATCAGAAGAAGAGAGGAAAGAACACTGAGAAGGGAGGCAGGGCTGGGGCGGGGGGCGGAGGCTGAAGCAGAGCACACAGAGCTCTGGTCCCTTCCTCTCCTGCTGCTGTGACCTTGTGAGTATGCAAGCTGCTTGCAAATGTGGAGTGGTACTCTTCTACACACTTCAGCCTAAAAAGGAAGGAAATACTTCAGCTGTGATAAATGTATGTCTGAATTTAGCTTGCCTTACACACAGATCAATTAAGGCAAGTTTAGTGACTCGAGGGACATTTCAGATTTCTGCTGCATAATCAGAAAATATGAATAGCATTGTGAAAAAAATGTTATGGAATAAATGCACTCATGGGGTGTTATATTTTGGGTCGATGTTAGTTAATAAAATGATAGACTACACGTAAGGGAATATTTTTAAAAGAGATGATAATTTTGAATTACTATAATAAAGATTTTAATTTTAGGTAATATTCAATATTGTAGAGACTTTCTTTTTAAAATTAACTGTTTGAAAAATCATTTTCCATGCCTGTGAATGAAGAAAGAGTTAGAGAAGTGGTATGCAAATATACTACCCTGGCAGTGTGTGCCTTCCAAATTTATAATTAAAATATATATTTATAAACAATTATAAAACAATTCCTTATTTTAAAAACAAAAGCATCTATGTATTTTTATACTTATATTCTAGAAGGTATTGCTCATCCAAAGAATACAGTTATTGCTACTCAGCTTTTATCCATAAGGTAATATATGTGCCACTCTCTTAAAAGAATATGTGGAGAGAGAGAGGGCACAGGAGTGAAGGACATAGGTGCTGCCAAGTGTGGGTGATGCCTGAAGTGTCCTTTAAGTGTATTATAGCAGAAATCTCTTAGCCGAATCATTCTTATTAGTGTAAATTATGCTTTTATATCAAGTAAATGAATAAAAACTCTAATTTATACAAATTTTCCTAACTGGGTGAAAACATGGCAAGATAGGAATAATTTTCTTTAAAAAAATCAGCAAAGTACCAAATATGTTTCAGCATCACACTTCCCACCTTGAATGAGTTACATCCTTTTGAACAATAATGTATTGATTTAACGAAGACTCTTTGTGCCTACTATATCCACATTTCTAAATATTCGGAACAATGACTAAATGACTAAAGCATAAAGATCCTTGACCTCAAGGGGGCTCACTTTCTAGCAGGGAACAGGCAATAAAGTAATAATTACAATAAATGTGTGAATTACATAGTGTGATAGAAGGTGGTAAGTATTATGGAAATATACAGAGCAAGTACGATCAGTTGTCACTGTGGGGAGGTGGTTTGCTTTAAAATGATCATCACTGTAGGCATCATTCCAAAGGTAATATTTGCACAGCAGGGAGTGAAAAGAGAAAAAAGCCACAATTGGGTAAGTTGGCCTTAGATGGGAAGAGGAGCCATTCATTTCAATCACAGGAGTAAAGGCAGACTGTGTGGTCCAGATGCTGTTAGGTGATAGACGTGATAGTGGCAATCTGTTGAAGTTCCTTTCTGATTGCTTTCATTTTCTCATTGAAATAGGGAATGAGGTAATCATCTGGGAGAAAATATGGGGAAGGAGATCTTAGGAGTTTAAGGAGACAGGAGAAGGTATGCAATATTTGACTAGGAGGGGACAAATAAATGGCCAAGGGAGATGGATTATGATTGTCAGGCAGCGTTAAGGATCTACTGGGTCTCATCACGGGTATACCTATCCTATGTTTCTCTTCAGCCACCATCACATCAGTACTGGTACAGAATACATAGGACTATGATTTTGCCAATGGAGTATGATAAAATAATGGGCTTATGGGTGAATGCAATGGAGTGATTAAATAAATTATCGCAGAATTTATGTTCAGTAAGAAGAGAAGAGAGAACATAAAGTTATTAAAAAGCAATGAAAAGCTGTTAGAATCAATGGATCAGAAGTCTTGGTGGAGTCAAAAACTTGTCAGGGTCAGAATAATAGAGGGAGTTACTTTGAAACGTAGGAGGTAGATGTTGGACTGAGGTGGATAAAATTTAGACACTGAAAGAACAGCAGTTATTGGTAATGACAAAGGTCCATGATATGGACCATAGAGTATATGACTTAAAAAGACAAGGGCAAAAGCAACTGAAAAGGCATTGAAGTAATTGAGAGGCCAGCTTTTTGGAAAGATCATCTACATGTATTTCAAAATCAGACAGAATTAAGACTGATGTCATATTGAAGAGATTGACAGTGATTAGGAATTCAAAGTTTAAGAAAATGAGGGAGAGTGACCTGAGTTCATCAGATGGCAGCCACGAATAGTTAAATGATAAATTTTGATGACCAGAAATTCAATTCTGGGAATGTTAGAGAAGAGGAAGGGAGTAGCCTGGACATGGCAATGGAAAATAATACAGCACCTAATCCATCTTTAACACCAGTGGGAAGAGAACTGGAAGTAGGAAAACAGTTACCCCTTGAAAAGGCTGCAGAGGAAAGAATCTTCAGTAGATAAATATGGAGTGTGTATAGTGTCTGAATTGCGGATTAAAAAAAATTATTTCTCACTACAAACTTTATTATTCCTACAGGACTAGGCATAGTAACATAAGTTGAAATCCTTTGAGAAGGCAGTTTCAAGTCCACAACTTTCTCTTCTTGCTCTCCACATTCCAGTATTAGAAATTCTTCCATAGCAACTTAGGAAATCACCTGGTATTAAATGCTGATGCCCAGCGAACAAAGTCATTGGGAGAGAACATCCAGGGCCCCAATCTAAAAAAGCACTCTACTGTGTATAGTACAAGCCTTATCATGCTGTGTGGCATATATAATGTAGACATAAAATTCTCAGGGACTGCCAATGGAACAAATCTTCACAAATTAAAGTTAGTCATCAAATTTCAAGTGTTTCAGTTGAAAGATGCCTACTATATATTATCTCACCTTCAAAATTGGGCAAAAATGAAATTCCTTGGTTTGTATAAGCATTGCACAAGATAAATCTACTTTCCTTGGTTTGTATGAGCATTGCACAAGATAAATCTACTTTCAAAGGCAAAGGTTTTAGTTTTATATTTTCATATGGCAGAGCACAATCAGGACATTACTCCAATTTTTTTAAGCAATGAAACATATTTATTTATTCTAAATCCCATGACTTTATGTAATATATACACTACTTTCAGCTCTCTTTATATGTGAAGAAAAGTTTAAATATGTCTCTTCAATTTCACCTACCTGACTGATTAGTTAAATGGATAAAAAAAGTAATGAATGCCTTTTGATCTATACTCTGAAAGATAAAAGAATCTTTAGACGGTGGAATTGTTTCAGAGCACCACTTATTATTTGATCTACTCTATGAAATAAAAACAGGAGAGAGAGGCCTGTGGAAAAAAGTAATGAGTGACATTTGAGAAATAAATGCAATATTCATGATGGAGAGAGTTGAATAAAATGTTGATATTTTACTTTGAAAGTTAAATATTCTTTGTTTTCCATAACTTTGCTTTGTTCACACAAATCTATCTCCATTACAAAAAAATATATATATTTGCAACACTTCATAGTAAAAATGATAAGATATGGCTGAGTATATCATAGTCTTAAAATATTACCTTCCAATGGCACCATGGTAAATAATCCAACTTAATTTTCCTTTTAAATCCCTACTACTTGCTTAATAGTCAATAAAGTAACTAACTCTAGCTTATACAGGAACTAGACAGGTCTTTTACATTTCTAAAATGCTAAGCAATTCTTTTTAATCAAGTTGCCATTATATATGGATTAATAAGAAGATGATAGTAAGGATTTATTTTAGAAATTCAACAGAGAATGCCCTCTGTTGGCATTTAACTTTAAAAAAAACCTTCTTTAGCCATAATTTCAAGCAGCTTTATTGTCAGCTTTAAAAAATAAAAATAAATAAAAAACACCTAAATTTTTGAACTCAGAGTTCCTTATTTAAAGCAATCATAATCACGAGGTGGGCAGCATTGAGGACCATCTTTGAAAGATGCCTACTATATATTATCTCACCTTCAAACCACCTTTGACTATTCAGCTGCTATCAACCTTTATGAAAATAATTGAGAAACTGAAGGTTAATTTCCAATTTCTAATTTCAACTGGTCTTTTCCCTTAGAATTCTGAAAGTATACATAGCTAAATTGATTGTTTCTAATTTATCATAAAATTGTGTACTTTTTTCAACAATATGATATCGTGTCATATGCTTATATATCTCTGGAAGAGCTGAGTAAAAATGGAGCATTAAATAAATAGTCATTGAAAGAAAAAAATATTATTTCATATTGATAAACAATCTAGATGATGGAATTCTAATATACTCCTATGAGAGAGACTCATATCTCTGGAAGAGGAAAAAAACATATTTCTTTATAAAAAAAAAAAAATACTACATTTTACTTGTTAATGCAAAAGCAGACTGACTTATATTCCCTGTCATTGAAACACAATATATTTTATGTAAAAACAAAATTATGTGACTTTAGCTATAAGTTACTATATTATAATTATTTACAAGAACAGAGGAGCAACCAAGAGAAGCTGCTTTTAAAGATATTAGGATTATTTGGGGATAATAAAGATTTAGGACTTTCACAATTTTTCCTTTACTCCAATAGATATTTATGGAAAAGATAATTTAAATCAATCTCCTTCAAACGGTGTAAAACTCATGGATAATATATATCACCTATAAAGATTACATCTTCCAAATACTAAAAAAGATTAATTTGAATTACCATAGAGATTTTCCCTATAAACATTAATCTTCTATAAATGTAGCTTTAAATATACCTATAAACTAAAGAAATTAATCTTAAATTAAAGCTAAAATCTTTTTATTCTAAATAGCCTAAAAGTCTGCTTTTCTTCCAATAACCAGAACTGGCAAGTAATACAAAAATCAGATAGATTGCTTCTTATGAATCTAGACTGGATTATGTAATTGGAATTTGACTGATTAGAGAGGTTAAAATCAATAAAACCCCTTTAGCCATACATATAGACATTTTAAGTTTCCAAAACTTTACCCTATTCATTTCTGACTATATTTATACTGGGATTAAATAATCCACTTTAATTCCTTTTGTGTTGTTAAAAATTGGAATAGTGCTATTAAAATCTTAATTAGTTCAGATAAATTCATATAATTCCAATGATGTTACAGATTTATTATAATCTAAAAACATTTAGTAATAAAAGAGACTGATTAAAAGGAACAAAGTGAAAGCATTATTATTTGTCCCTTTTCTCAAACCTGATGAAAACAAGAAAAGGAAAAAAATATATATAGAAGGGGTGAGTGCTCCACCCTCAGTAGAATATATACATCCCTCAAACTAATACTTTCTTTTCAAATCTTGAGTAGAATTCATATTTCATTAAAGTAATTGTCAGGAAACAATAAAACTCTTAGAAGAAAAATGAGGTAAATATCTTTGTGTCCTTGGAACAGGCAAAGATTTCTCAAATATTACACAAAAACACTAACAATAAACTAACTCTAAAGAAAAATTTGATAAAAGAACCACTTTCAAATCAAATATCTCTTTTCATTAAATATTACATTGAGACTTCCATTTCTATTTAAATCATAGAAAGTCACAAGAGAAAATTGTCACTACCCAAACAATAAGGACAAGTTGAGTAACTACAAAATCATATTTCATACCCGCTGGAGAGCTGAGAATGCAAAGAAACATGTATTTATTAAACTTACTTCAATTTACTAGAGACTGAGGACAGAGAAAATATGAGAGGAAATCTTCAGGAGAGAACTAGAAACTATAGAATAGAGCCCAACGGAAATAATAAAAGTAAAAAGCACAATATCAGACATAAAGAATTCTTTCAATAAGTTTGTCAGTAGCCTGGAAAATTATGAGAAAAAAATCATTTAACTTACACTCAGTCAAAAGAAATTATCCAAGCTAAAATACAATGAGCAAAAAAAAAACAAAAATAAGATACAATATACATCTGTAGAACAATATCAAATAAACCACCACCTGTATAACTGGAGCCAAAAAAGAAGAGATTAAAAGGAAAAAGAAATATTTGAAGAGATGATGGCCAAGAATTTTCCAAAACTGATGAAATACATCAAACTACATATTAAAACTTACTAGAATATTAAGCAGAATAAATAAATTATATCCTAGGCCCAACATAGTCTTTAAAGATAAAGCACAAATCTTAAAATCAGAGAACAAAAACAGTGTTACACTGTTATATATCATGGCCCAAGTATAAAAAGGACAGCTGAAGTCTCAACAGAAACAATGGAGACCAGAAGAAAATGGCACAATTTCTTTATAGTGCTAAAAGAAAAAAAGTTGTCAACCTAGATTCTATAACTAGTAAAAATGTCCTTTCACTGTAGAAAAAAGTGAAAAAATCATCAACATAATTTTTAAAATTACTTTGTCATTTAAATAATTAAAAAGAATATTTGTATTGATTTTTCACAAAGGAGTTACTCTTTAATGGCCTTATTGTGAGGAAAATTGTTTCACTGTTATAGTGAAAAAGCTACAATGATGAATACATTGTGGTTTGGGCATAAGGGTTAACGTGGAGATCAATGAAACAACACAGGTTCAGCAAACCTTGGACCAAGGGCTGAATCTCCCTTTTTAGTAAATGAAGTTTTACTGAAGCACAGCAGTGCCATTTATTTACATATTATCTATGGCTGTTTTCATGCTATAATTACAGAGTTTAAAGGTTTTAACAGAAACTAAATGGCCTGAAAAGTCTAAAATTTTTACTATCTATCCATTTACACAGTAAGTTTGCCAATGACTGAAACAGAATGTTCATAAACACACTTGCACATCTATAGTCAATTGATTTTTTATAAAGATGCCAAGGAAATTCAATGGGAAGTTCTGATATTTTTTAAATGGCCCTAGAAATTTTTGATATCTATATGGAGAAAAAAATGAACCTTGATACTTTATCATATTATAAGTATTAATTTGAAATTCATCATAGATCTAAATGAAAGAGCTAATACTATAAAATTCTCGGAGAAAGAAAGAAAATCTTTGTGACTTTGGGTTATTCTCATAAAAGACACAAAAGGCATAAACCATGAAATAAATAATTGATAAATTAGACTTGGTCAAAATTAGAGACTCTTGCTTCCTAAAATATACTCATGAGAAAATAAAAAGGCAAGCCACAGATTGGGAAAAAATATTCGAAACATATATATCTGATAAAGGACTTGTATCCAGATACTATAAATAGCCCTTACAACTCAATAATAAAAGGAAAACAATTCAATTTTTAAACGATAAAAATATTTTAAGGCACTTCACCAAAGAGGATAATTAAATGTCAAAAACATGAAAGGATGCTCAATATCATTAGTTGTTAGGGAAATTCAAAGCAAAACCACCATGAGGTTCCATAACATATCCACCTACTCAAGAGAATGTCTAAAATTTAAAAGACTCACTATATTGAGTGTTGGCAAGAATGTGAGACAACTGGAACTCTCATACGCTATATTGGGAGGCAAAATGGCAGTCACTTTAGAAAAGGGTTTAGGAGTTTCTAATAATGTTGAATGAAGGTTTACCTTATGACCCAATAATCTTACTCCTAAGTGTTTTCAAGATAAATGGATACATGCCCTTACAAAGTCTTGTATGTGAATGTTTCCAGCAGCTTTATCCTCAGTAACATCCTAAATGTCCATCAACCGGTGAGTAGATAAAAAAGTGTCATAGTCATACTATGGGATATTGTTCAGCAAATGACAAAATAATAAACTACTAAATATCTGACAACATGAATGCATCTCAAAAACCATTATTCTAAGTGGAAAAAAAAACATGTATGAAGTAAATATTGTATGATTCTATTTACATGAAATTTTAGAAAAGATGATCAAATATACAATAGAGAAAGTACATCAGTGGTTGCGTGCTCATGGAGTTGGAGCAATAGGGAAAGACTGGGATGGGATGCGAAAGTATTTTTTATGTTGTGGATATGATCTGCATTTTGATTGCAGTAGTGATCTACAAAGATGTATGTAAATTTGTTAAAACACATCAAAATATACGCTTAAAATGGGTGCATTTGATTATAACTATACATCGATGAAGATGATTTTAAAAAAAAACATACGAAAGCAATGAAATAAAGGATACCTCTTTTAATGAGAACCAGTTATAGTTCTGTTTAATATTTATTGTTGAAAACAGGAGAACTTAAGAACTAGATAACTAGAGGGAAACTCTTTTATCTTTTTTTATTTCATTAAGAATACTTGAGATGTTACCACCATGGTGCTGTTAGCGATCTACAATTGAGAGTACGCTCAACGCCAGGCACTTTTCACATTCCAATCTGGGGAAATATTATATTTACAGGAATAATCTCCACCTCCTTTACAAATAAGAAAACAAAGTTTCCCAAAAAAACCATTTTTTACTAGCCAAAGGTAACCCTGACTTTAAATGTCAGCAAATGATTTGATCATTTGAACTCAGGTCTGCCTAACTTTAAACCCTATTCTTTCTACCATATTGTCTCAGAGGTGCCAACATACGTCATGAACTAGTACACTGACAATTGAAACCCTGTGAATGTTGATTTTTATTACAACGAAAATCTTTTTTTTAGTTTGTTTTTTAGATACTGCACAACTTGTCAATAATTTTTAGTTTACTATTCTCCATCAAATTTTCAATTTGACTTGATTAGAATTATTGTACCACAGCCATAAAGGTAGAAGATGTGTCTAGGGTATGCTCTAGGCAGGTTTCCAATTTTGAGGATGAATAATTGGAAAAAATGCTATTATCAACCTATTAGGACTAATATCAAAGAATGGTTTAATACATGTGAGGTTGCATGTGTCCCCTATATAAGGGAACCATCTATGTTGATGAACTCTCCTCCCATCACTTTAAACATAATGAGAAATAATATTTAGTTAATCTTACTCTGAAACTTACAGATTTTTATAATCATTGCTAATTATTTTACACAAAAATAGAGGGGAAATTATTGCCATTGATTTAAGCGGTTAACTGGTGTTAATAGAATACCAGTTTGCATAATTCAATTACAGTTTCTCGACAGAAAATAATTGGACATTTTGTAGTCAGCTCTTAAATGGTCAGTTCCAGATTTTCACTTTAGCATGGCATTCTGGGTGCCATTTAACTTCTTTTCTCAGTCCAGCGCAAATTTTAAGTAGTTGATTTAGGCACTATTCAATTCCAGTTAGTTCTTAATTGGACAATTCTCTTCAGGTGCTTTTTTTTTGTCCTCAACTGACATAAATTACCTTCTAAGGCTTGAGCATTCTCACTTTCCACAAGCTTTTGCACTTAACGTAAATTTATATTTTAATTAGTATTTGAGAGTTTCTTCTTTTGGCCTACATTTATAGAAAGATTTGACAATAAGGCAATGAAGAAGACTTTCTATGGGAATGAAGTGGAATAAGTTACCAGGAATTATGCCAAAACAAAGCAGAGTCTGTTGATAATTCTGGATGATGTCACTTTTAATGAGATTCAGAAATGTGCATATCTAAGGCTACTATCACATCACTATCACAGCAGAAGTATTAAGTTATAACAGATATCTGGGACATAAAATTGGGTGATATATTTGAGTATTTCTGCCTTTCATTTGAGGAGCTGTGCCTGTTTCTGACAATTAACCATGAAGAAGGATGATCAGTTGATATATCTCAATAGTTACTTAATTCTTTATTACATTTCTACTAAAATCCAGACACCATTTAAAGTGTTGGGAACACAGTATTAAATAAAATAGAAAAAGTCCTTGCTCTTAGAAGCATATTACAGTAGGGAAATCAGTAATAAACAAACATAAACAAGCATATGCACAATTATGAAAAGTACTATAAAGAAAAATATAGCATGGAAAATGCAAAGGAGGGTTGCTATTATGTACAAGATGATCCAGAAAAGCATTCTGAGAAGGTGACCTTTGAGCAAAATGAAGAATAAGGTGATGAGCTAAGTAATGTGCACATCTGGGTAAGGAATATTCTAGGCAGAGGGAACAGCTCATGTAAACACTTGCCATAAGAAAGTGTTTGACATGTCTGAGAAACAGCCAGGAAGCCAGTGTGGCCAGAACACAGTATGTACCTGCAGAGTCGAGGAAGGTAAAGCAGGACCCATAACCAGGGGACAGATCATGTTTGCCTTAACAGACATGGGAAGAACTGAATTTTATTCTGTTGGATGGGAAATCATTGAGAGAAAGTGGGTAAAAGATTTCTTTTTCACTCCATTTTACTTTGCCTATAGTTCTGTTTACAGAAAGGCTATGTCTGAAAAAAACAACAAATGTATAAGCCTAAACTAATCACACTTACATTTGTGTTCTAAAACTTGCTATCTTTCACATCTCAAGTACATATATGGTTAGATTGATTATATTTATGCCGTGGTAAATTATAATTGAGCTACCATGTCTACCTTTCTGCCAGATTATGAGCTACCTAACATAAAATCTTTAAATATTGTATTCCAGAACTCAGGAGAGAGCATGTACATATTTTTTAAATTGACACAAAGCTAGTAAACATGGTCTTTTAACAAGATCTTTTGTACTTTCTCAGTCAGTAGAGTAATATGCACAGCTCTCCTTTGCCCTCCTTATAGTAGGCACTAGTTGTAAAATGAAATTAATCTGGCCTTTCGTATATTCTGCACTCACATCGAGCCTAACAACTCAAAACAAAAGTGAGACTTTACAGGCTCATGGATATCGTCTTCTCGTTATTTTGTTAATTCAAAGAAAATAAGAGAATCATACAACTTCTTATGACAATGATGTTTTCTAGAACAGATCTGTCATTTACCACTTAATAAACTAGCTGATTTTAAGACCCATTGTTGAATGTGAAAGATGTCATTTAGATATCAAATTAGATTAACTGACCTTTTCTAAAATACTAAAAGACTGTTGTTTTTCTCACACTCAAATTTCTTAAATGTCAGACAAAAGTTAATGCCAAATGTGAAAAATTAAAAATAGTAGGAAAACATATGCTATTTATAATTCTTAATGGATGAGCACTCTCTTTCATCATTTTTTTTATGTGGTTAAAATCTCAGAAAATCATCTGGGGTAGCTTTAAACACATGACACTATTTTATTCCTTAAAATCTTTTATTAATTCACTTCTTTTATATTCTAGGTATGCATATATCCCCATTAGTTTATTTTCTATTTAATTGTTGTATTCTCATTAAACCTAATAAGAAATATAAATTATCTATAGTTAATATATTTATATATTTACCGTGAATAAACAACAAAGAAGGTGCAGCTTTTATAAATAGTATACAAGACTAATTTTTGTTATTATCAAACTATAAACGTACATTTTAAAAATGGACCCTGTGTATTATTCAGTTAAATACCTTATATTCAATTGTCTTTCCTTAATTACTTATCTCAAGAAGTCCTCCTAAGTTTTTTAAGTTATTAGTGCAATCATGCAATAAACTACTTGAGACTATATACTATGCCCTCTGCTATATGCTGGGGGGAAATAAACCTGAAGAGGTAAGTGAAATCTTGTATCTCAGACTTCCAAATTACACAGAAAACATGTTTAAAAGACATATTGATTGCTATGTTTCTCAAAAGTGGTAATTAAAAATAATTTTCAACTCAGAATATTCACCCCACTATAAATAACTTAGCATTTAAACACTGAATAATAAAAAATTTACAGGATTGATTCACTTTTTCCTTCCTGGAGTTGTGTGACAGAGGTTCAAAGAACAATCCTTAACTTTTCAGGAACAAAAATAATGTATTATAAAATTATGCTCTTTTTTTTGTTCATATGGATTAATCCTTTTTAAAATAGGTCCTATTTTTTATGTCTTACTTAGAAATTGTTGCCTATTACAAGTTCACTAAGATTGTTTCCTACGTTTTCTTTTAAAAGTTTAACAATTTTAGCTGTTACGGGTAGCTCTTTAATCATTTTGAGTTAATTAGCATATATGATGTAAAGATAAGAGTTCATATTGTTTCATACAGATGTTCAACTTTTGTGGAAAAAAAAAATCTGTCCTTTTCTCATTGATTTGCTTGGATGTGTATGCTGAAAAGCAATTACCTATATATTTGTCTTATTTTTGAAATTTCTATTATGTGCCATTGATCTATATGTATCAATTCTGTCTTGATTAATGTAGCTTTAAAAAAGTCTTGAAATCTGGTAGTTAAATCCTATAACTTTGTCTTTTTCAAAATTATTTTTGTTTTTCTGTGTCCTTTTTATTTCCATATAATCCTCAAGAGTAAAATTAGTCAAAAAATAAAATTTTGCATTTGGATGTCTATGTAGGTCTTCATTTTTCAAATGAAGACAAAAACTATTGCCCGAAGAGGAAGCAGTTCCCTTGGACCAACAGAGATTTCACTGGTGCAGACTGTATGCCAGAAAGACTTGCTGTCCATGAAAAGGACACTGACACTGAATAAGAACTCGATTTGCTGACTTATCAGTTAAAACGAGGTTCCAATAAGACTAAATTTAACCATACCCTGCTCTATATTTCATGAAGGAGACTTTTATCATTTATAATATCTTTCCAAGTATGTTTGTTTTGAATTTTACTGACAGCTTCATCTTCGATGCAACCTCTAAACTCTATTATTAAGAGAATTTCTTGGTGTGAGAACTATTCTTTTTCAGGAAATAGTGTTAGTTAATAAAATATGTGCAGATAACTTTTCACTGTAAGTGTGAAATCTCTAATGGGAATTTTGAGTAGAATACTCCTGTCAAGTTACCACTCTTGTAAAACTGAGCACTTCTTTATTTGTTACTGAACCTGTAAGAATCCTCTCTAAGATAAAGAGAAAGGCTTAAAAGATATTAAAAATTGTTGGAAAGAAAATGCAATGCATTTTCACTCTGGTCATATCAAGGGAGACAGGAAAATATGTCTCCTCTCAATGTGGGTGTCTTTTTCCTTTATCTTATATGAATCAACTTAAAAATTGAAGTTTAATTGAAATTCAATTACCATGTGGTAAAAGCCTTGAATGTCTCAGAGTAAACTTATTTTCAAGAGAAAGATACCCTCCGTTCTTCATTCGATTTGCAGTGCCGTGATATAATCTAGCATTCTAAATGAGGAAAAATAGCTTAGTATACTAATTTGGTAGAGGAGATCTTGCCTTGGTCAGTTTGTAGACCTCTTAATTTGCTGTGAACTTAAATATAAATTTACTAACACTGGAGAAATAAAAAGTAAATACTAGAGAACAACTCATTAAAAACAAGAGAATACCTAATTAATAAACCTGGATTTTCTAGATTATTAAAAGTTTATGTTAAAAACCTTAAAGAAAATGTACATATACTTAGTTGATTAGAGAATGAGTCTGAGCAGAAATTACTGGAAAATTTTAATGTAAGGAGAAAAAGCTTAATAAACCTCATTCTTTTTAATCCTTATCATTTCTCTTCTTTCTCACATAAATCTCTGGGTCAACTGGGGAATTTGTCATAATAAAAAAAGTCAAATGTTTCATGCATAGACGAAAGACTAGTTAACCCCCTCTTTTCCTTCTACTCACATATAAAAGCTGTCATGTAAACAAGTGATTTTAAAGTTTCCTTTTTTCTTTTTCTTTTTTTGGACCAAGTTTAAAGTGTTATAAATTGGTCTCTACTTTAAATAATTAACTTTTGAATTTCGCATCTAATTTCAGCTTATATTGCCTTGGTATTCCTGCTGAGTTGTAAATTTAACCAGTGAAAAGGGACTCATATTTTCAGGTGGATGGCATGATAATAATCAGTAGTCATTAAAAGGCTAGATGTGCAAAGTGGCTAACCCTATATAATCTTGGTTTGAAGGCTGTCAGACTGCAAAAAGGCCCTTGTCACAAAACCTTCCTTTTGTTAAAGGGTAATTCTTTAGAAATTTATTCTTAGAAATTAGAAATAATTTGCAGTTGAGAAATCTTAACTTTAATTTTAAATTTAAAGTAGGAGAAATTGTAAAAACAAAATCAAGATTATTTTAATTTAAAAATTTACATAATTCTCTTGATTAATAAAGTCCTTTTAATAAACTGAATTAAGAATAGTGTAATTACTATAGATTACAAAAAGATTAATGTGAAAGCATGACACTAATTTTTCTAAAAATGTCGATATTTGTGCAAGATTTAATGAAAGTTTTCTAAATGTCTTATACTTGTTTCAATGTCAAAGCAATTATCACTACTAAAATGATTCTCAAAGACATATAATATAATCTAAATATGTGTCTGCAACTAAATTAATAATCTAAATGGTTGTATAAATTAGTTCCTCTAAAAATTTAGATGATATTTCTTGCATTTTATTCACTTTCAAGTACTTAGAATTACTAAAAATTTCTGTAGTTTTCTAGATGTTTAAATATTTTAAAGTTTACAGCCAGTCTCTTCGATAAATCTTGGGAAAACTGGACAGATACATGCAAAAAAATGAAACCAGACCATTTTGTTATACCATATACAAGAATAAACTCAAAAAGGATTAAAGACTTAAATATAAGACCTGAAACCATAAAACTCCTAAAAGAAAACATAGGCAGTAAACTTTCTGACATTGCTCTTAGTAAGATTTTTTTCTGATATGTCTCCTTAGGCAAAGGAAACAAAAGAAAAAATAACATCAGACTAAAAAGTTTTTGCACAGCAAAGGAAACCATCAACAAAACAAAAAGATAATCTACTGAATGAAAGAAGATATTCACCAAATTCATGTAACTTAACACCAAAAAAATCCAATTTAAAAACAGGCAGAGATCCTATATAGACATTTCTCCAAAGAGGAAATACAGATGGCTAATAGGCATATGAAAAAGATGCTCAACATCACTAATCATTACAGGAAAGCAAATTAAAATGGCAACAAGATATCACCTCACACCTGTCAAAATGGCCAACATCAATAAATCAACAAATAACAAGGTGGCAAGGATATGGATAAAAGGGATCCCGTGAGCAATGTTGGTGGGATGAAAAACTGGTGCAGCCACTAAGGAAAACAATTCAGAGAGTCCTCAAAAAATTAAAATAGAACTACCTTACAACCCAGCAATTCCACTTCTGGGTATTTTTCTAAAGAAATGCAAAATGCTAATTCAAAAAAGATATATGTACCCTTATTTTCACTGCAGCACAAGATATGGAAGCAATCTAAGTGCCCATCAAGAGACGATTGGATAAAGATGTAGTACATATATTCAATGCAGTATTACTCAGCCATAAAATAAATGAAGTCTTAATATTTGTAACAACATGAAGGGACCTAGAGGGTATCATGCTAAGTTAAATAATTCAGACAGAAAAAGACAAATACCATATGATCTCACTTATATGTGGAATCTAAAGAACAAAATAAATGAATAACACAAAACCGAAACAAACATGGATACAGAGAAAAAAACTGATAGTTGCCAGATGAGAAGGGGTGTTGCGGGGCTGGGTGAAAAAGGTGAAAGGATTAAGAAGTACAAATTGTAGTTACAAAATAGTCATGAGGATGTGAAGTACAGCATAGGGAATATAATCAATAATATTGTATATAGTGTCAAGTGGGTACTAATTGAGGAGATCACTTCATAAATTATATAAATGCCTAACCACTATGTTGTATACCTGAAACTAATATAAAATAGTTTTGAATGTGTAAGTGAAAAATAAAAATAAACAAAAAAATTAAAATTTAAGCTTCATAAAACTTTAAAGAATACAAATTAGGTATTTGATTTTACATGATAATATGTACATATACAACTTGATATGTTAAAGTTAAGAAGAAATCATATATGACAGAGATGAAAAATCTGGTAACTAAAGAAGGAAGACTAAAAGAAATCAGAAAGGCTATAACAAAGTTAAATCAGATATATCCAAATTTTATTTCAACAACGTATGAACATTTTTGTTTGATCCTTAAAGCTGGTACAAGTTGACTATGATACTCCAAATTTATAACTAACCATCTAGAAAGTGACTTTGTAATGTACGTAGAGTCCAATAATAATGCTAATATTTTTAATAACCCGTAGAAGATAAATTAGGTTTATTCAATAAAGACCAGTATGTTTGTGACTATCTGCATGAATTCACATCTTGAGTCATTTCTGGTGGAGAGTAAATAAGTAAATAAAATTTTTCTTCATAGGTTTAGAGAATAAACCATTTATGTCTTTTATCTTTCTAAGTGCACCAGAAAAAAACAGACATCTCCTAAATTCCAGTAATTAGAAGTCTCCACCAAATAGAAACTTCCCATTGAAAAACTAACACCACAGATTGTGTAAAGTTTTAAGAAACCAATGTAAAAAATATTTAAAAAGTAATTTATAGAACAATGAATGAAATATAACTTTGTATGACTTTGACAGCACATCATTAATGGGATATGGTCAAAGGATGGTTATCAAACAACCATAATATTCAGTACTTACACAATAATTATATTGTTGGTTTATGTAACAGTATTGTTTTGTATCAACTTTAACATTTTTGTAAGCCATAAACAAATGAATAATTATTTCAGATTTGTTAGAAATATTTCCAATAAAAAAAAGTAACTGTATAAAGGAACAAATCACCAGTGAAAAAGCGGTTCAATTAAAATTTTTAAAGAGCTATGAATTTTTAGTAGTCAAAATAATGTTAGAGCTAAAATGAAAATGTCAGTATATATGTAATTTTAAAATAGATATACTTGCTAGCTTTGCTTACTGGTTTAACCTAAGAATAGTGTTGCCTCAGCCCTGTAAATCTAACCTGAATCCTGGAACACAGATTTGATCTTTCATACTCTTTTCTCTCCTGAAGGAAACCAGAGTTGCTTAGAGAATAGGTTTCGAAGCAGTAAGTCTAAGATATATTACTTATCTTAGACTGTGGATGTTACAAGGGTTCTGTGTTGATGCTAAATATCACAAGATCCAACTTAAAAGCATTAACTACTAGCCAAAGTGTGACAATTTAAGCATCTATGGAAAATACTAATTGTAATTAATTATACTTCCGAAATAATTTTGAATTCATACTAACACTCTCTGTATATTTTCCCTTAAACATTTTTAGTAACATATTCAAGTTCTTTTAATCAGCTAAAAAAACTTCTGCTCATGTTTATAGGTTTATTTTTAGAATTGATCAAATCCACCTCTGTACAAAGCCTAACACTACTATTAGGAAAAGCCTTAGAAGACTCTTAGCTATCTATGGCAATGAAAAGACTAGTTTTGTATGTAATATTGCAAAGAATATCTATGTTAACTTATAGGTTCAACAAAGAAACTGAAAAATAAATCATCTCAATGTTGTACAGAAACATTACTTAAATGTCTGAGTATTCTGCTCATGCCACCTTTATTTTTTTATTTATTAAGTTTATTGAGGGTAACATTAATACGATTATATAATTTTCAGGTGTACATTATAATTTGATATCTGTATATTTTATTGTGTGTTTACCAGCCAAAGTCCAGTTTCCTTCAGCTACCATATCTTTGATCTCCTTCACCCTCCCCCTACCCCCCTATATTTGACCCCCTTTACCTTTACCGCATCTACCTCTCTCTGCTCCCCCACCCCCTACCCTCTGGTAACCACTAGTCTATAGTCCATGTCCACGGGTCTCTGTTTGTTTGTCCTGTTCATTTGTTGCTTTTAGGTTTATATCCCACATATAAGTGATATCATGTGATTTTCATCATACCACCTTTAAATATGTGTTATATACAAAATGCTAATGAGAAAACTTTAAGGCTTTAATTCCAATCTGGATGCAATCCACCTACAGGAAGCTAGGTTTTATATCAAGGGACATTTTAGTCCTATGTATAGATGTACTATAATAGTATGAAGCTTGAATCAAAGTTGCCAAGGTATTTCAATCACAGAGGTATAATGCCTTATTATTCGGTCCAAATGAACCGTGCTGTTATCTATTGCCTAGAGAGTTAATCCACCTGAAAAGTCATGAGAAAGACATCACATAAACCGCATTAAAGCTCCTGCTCTGTATTACCACAATAACAAGGTGTCAGGATCTCCAGCCTTGAATATGTGCTTTCCACTAGAGGAGGCCCTGGACACATCAGAGCTCTTATTTGCTTTAACAATCACATTCTAGAAAACAGGTTTGTATGCATGTTCTGTAAACCCGCAATTTCCCTTGTTTAGAGTCACATTAGTTTTAGCTCTCACAAATGAAGCTAAAACTGTCTGCCTTACATTTAAAAAAGTACCAACTATTATTTTAAAACAACTTATACAATATATGTAACCTCCCTTACATTAAACTTGATGTCTACCAAATAATAACATCAGATCATTATACCAATAAACACCATTGCCATACTTTCCCTCCTGGGTACTCTAATATAGATGAAAATAAATACTTCGCTCTATTAGAAGGAACCTGACAAAAATGAAAAAGGCAGGACCAGTCTTGAAATGATGTGCTTTTGTGTAATTACTGTTATTATCTTAATGATTGCTGTCAAAAAGAGTTTAACTGTAGACAGCTTTCAAGTCCCACTGCTTCCCTTTCTGTCCCATATCTGAGTACGCTGATAAGAAAGTTTATTGTGCTCTCCTATGATGCTGGTGGAACACTCAAACCATGCAAGCTCGCAGGATTTATGCAAAAACTGTTCCTCCAGCCACAGCCCTCAAATACCTCACAACTCCAAGCCATCTCCTTTCCCTGCTTTCTCAAACCATTTTTGGATCTGATTGGAAACATTCCCTGCCTTTCCATAAAACCTCATTATCTGAGTAATAAATCTTTTCATAATCTATTGGTGTGTTTAATGTCACCAATATCCACATGCAAACCAAATTTTGGATGGGATGACCCATTCCACCTTAAGAGGTAACCACATCAGCACTACGTCCTGCATCTAAGCTCATTTCCTCCATGCTTCCAAAGGAGTAGTGCTTTTGATAAGAAAGCCATTGTTCATAGACCTCAAATTACTTAGTTTATTTATAATTTTATTATTAAGAAAATCAACAAATTTATACAAGTTAAATGGGAAAGAGGGAGTTCAAGGCAACAAAGGGAGAAAGGATTGAGTTTAATTATGCATGCTGGAAGTAAATTTATGAAAGATTGTATATCTGAATACATCTTTATTTTACTCTCAAATTTCATTGATAATTTGACTGCATAATTCTAAATTGGAAACACTTGTCTTTCAGAATTTGAAGACATTAACCTATTGCTTCAAACTTCTAGCATTGTTCTGAAGCTGGTTTAAGCAAACTTTAAGTAAAAGCCCGGATAGTAAACATTTCATGCTTTGCAGGTGATAATTTCTCTGTCAAAACTATTCAGTTCTGCCATTATAACACAAAACTGGCCATAGACAATACACTCGTGGACTGTAGTTTCCCACCCCCTGCTCTAAATCAGACATCTGATGCCACATTGATTCTCAACCATTTATATAAAAAGTTGTATTCTTTGGAAAATTGAAGGATTTTATCTTTTCTAGTTTTCTAAAATGTTACAATAAAGTATCCTAAAATGTTATAATAAAGTCGATATGTTTTCACCTGTTGCCTTGGAATTTTGGTAAGACTTTTTAATCTGGAAAGTCATGTCATTCAGTTCTGAACACTTTTCTTAAAATATTTCTTTGATGACTTACTTTCCTCTATTTTCTCTTTCTTCTCTTTCTAGGACTCTTATTATTCATCTACTGGAATCTCTCATATTTTAAATCTCTTTGTAATTTTTCATGGCATGCCATTTGAGATTTATTGAAGATTTATTCAACTTTATCTTTTGACCCTTCTATTCGTTTTTTAAATTTCTATTGCTACCAGATTTTTAAAATTTATAGTTCTGATTTCTTCTTCTTTAGCAAATTACTAGAAGACATGTTCCAACATAAAGAGTAAATCAACCAAGAAATATAATAACTTAATGCCTAACACTGAAAAAACAAGGAAGTAAAAATATAACAATGACATGTGGTGGCAAATACCAAAAGAATTAGCTGTAAAAATAATGAAAAGTTACTGCCTATGAAGAGGAGTGGGCAGTTTTATGTAAAGCATTGCCATTTTTCATTACAAGTCTTATAAAACTACTAGACTTAGAAAATAAGTGTAAACTTCTGACAAAATAAAAAACATTATGAAAACAAAAATTCTTCTCTTTATAAAATAAAAAATATTGAAGAAGAAATAGGTTCCATAAACAGACTAACAAATACGGTCAAGTGAATTTTAACAAAGGTGCCAGGGTAATTCCAAAGGAAGCAAATCTTTTCAACAAATGATATTTAAACTAGATATGCATGCAAGAGGAAAATGAACTTGAACCTTACCTCGCACTGTATATAAAGTTTAACTTGAAAAAGGTCATAATCTTAAATGTAAAAGCTAAAATTATAAAATTTCCCCCAAAATACATAGAAGAAAATATTTATAATCTTGGAACAGACAAAGTTTTTTTTATGAGACACAAAACACAAAAATTTACTTTGAATTAATAGAAAAACTAAGATTAAACAATGATCCTTGATAACATAAATAATCAAGTTAAGTCAAGATCCCAAGAAGAGTAAACTTTACTGTGTGCCCTATGTCACAAATAGCAAAATTCGTTAATTCTTTCTATTCAAGGTGAGGAAATAATTGATCTCTTTTATCTAAATTCACTAAGACAGTCAAATTTGTCATACAACTTTTAATATATAGGTTCAAAATAATTTCAAAGAGGTGCAAATCAGTATTTTTTATAAGGAAACTGGGTTAGTTCACGGAATATGGGCTTAGTGGGTAAATGCCATCATCGTTTCTTTCTTTTCTTTGTTCTCCAAAACATTTCTGAAAACCAGAACAATTTCTGGAGGAATAAGATGAGTCTGATTATTATTGTCCTTCTTCACAAAGTTAATGAGACAATTTGTGAAGAAATTATAAAAATTAGTAACAGCTTCTGATAATTTTCAAACCTAGAATTTTGTTTATGGCTGCCACACAGTTACATTTAAAGTTATGAGACCAGACAAGAATACCCAAGGGAACTACCCCTTGAGCTATTCAATGTAAATCAGATAAAGAAGATTAAAAAATAAGGCTGAGGATCAGCATACAAAGGAGAAAAATGAGAACGTATAATATTCTAAAAGTCCAGGTGAAGAAAATATTTTACAAAAAATAGCATGAACAACTGGATTTAGCACTCTTGAGAATCTGCCTGACATATACCAAGATGTTGTCTGTTGGTGGCCTTGACAAAGAGGAAGTTCAGGAAAGTAAGGGAGAGTGCATCTTAGTTGGACATTGTAAAAAAAAAAAAAAGAGAGAGAGAGAGAGAGAGAATGGAGAGTGTAAAGATAATAATTTAAAGATAATAAAGATAATAATTAAAGATAATAATTTGGCGCACAGAAAATTAATGAGTGGTTTTGTTAAGAAAAGCAGAGAAATGGGAAAATAGCTGAGAAGAACATAGGGTTTGGGATTATTTTTTAAGAGGAGTAGTACTAGTAGTACTAGTGTGTATGTTTATACCACAATAATACTGACCCAGTTGAGTAAAAAGTTGATTATGCAATAAAGCGATAGAAATTTTTCAAGATTAAAATAATTTGCTAGATGAAGGAGATGTGAGTACATGTGAAAAGGCTGAACTTTTAGAAGAGAAAAAAATAACAGAGAATATGGGTGCACACAGAGATACACTACTACTGTGATAGCGGGAAGACAGGGAAGAATGTATATGATTATTTGTACTTTCTCAGTAAAGCACAAGGAAAGATTATCAGCTGATCATAAAGGTATGTGTTGGAAATTTGAAGAGAAAGATGATCACAAAACGGTCACCAAAAGCAAGGAAAACAAATTTATTAAGGAGATATATAGTAGGACTGCCAGGCAGTGTCACGTGCCCATTTGAAATTTGAGGTCATTTAAATTGAGAAAAATCAGCTTGGTCATTCAATTTTCTCTAATAATGCTCAACTGCTTGTGTATGGAGCCTTGTTTTCAATAATTAGGTTACCCAGGGTTTTAGCTTTGAGAGAAATTTTGACAGAAGGAAAGAATAGCAAGTTTGAAAAGTGTTTTTTAAGGGCATAAATACATGGTATCAGGGAGGACATGGTATCGAAGCTGACAAAAAAGAAAAGAAAAAGAGAAAAATATGGAAGAATCAATGGACTGAGAGGCCTCAATTAATCAAACAACTGTTGAAGTGGGAGGACTGGAAAAAGTTAGTTGGGATAATAGCTATGGGACAGAACAGAATACTGGAATTTGGAATGTGGTATAGTTATAGGATGTGACTGTAACTGTTAGTTGTTGAGGTAGAAGAAAGATTATAAAGGGTAAAGGGTCAAGAATATGAGAGTCCAAAGTTTTAAATGAATTAATTATTCATATAAGTTTTGAAATTATGAAGAATGATAATATAATGTTGGAAAAGAAGTCTTTATTAAAGCTTTCAATGAGCACAAGTGGAAAGGGAAAGTGACTGACAAGTTGATTGTAGGTGATATAAACTGACCTCATGAACGTTAAAGTAGCTATGAATTTATTTAAAGAAGGAAAGTGGAAACATGGTTTGGAAACAGCCCTGAAGATACTTATCTCAACACAAGGTCCTACAGTACCTGAAATATGAAAGAAAAAAATTATCTTTCATTTAAGATGGCTGTTGGGGAAGTTACATCCTCAAGAGGAACAGTCAAATTTCAGCTCCCTGAAAACAAATTGAGAAGTTCAGTTATAGGATGTTTACCGATGTTATAAAATTTCAAATCTGGAGGGCATACTGGAGGGCAGTAAAGTGTTGGAGATTAGAAATATAAAGAGCATGGTGGTGCTAAGTGTCTGCAGACTTCTAGAAGTGACTGAGGTAAACATCTCTTAGGGAGGGCTGAGCAAACAGTTCGACATGGTACTAGAGCTGCACTGTCCAGAACGTTAGCCACTCAGCACATATGGCTACTTAAACTCAATTAAAATTAAATAAAATTAAAAATTCAGTTCCTCAGTCAAACTAGCCTCATATCAAGTGCTAGTTATCATAATGGATGCTAGACAGATATAGAACACTTCCATCCCTGCAGAAAGTTTGACTGGACACTGTTTCTCTAGAGTATTCAGTTGGAAACTAAAAGTCAATGGACTGCTTCTACAGTTTCAGGTGGAGTGGCCAGATAGGGAGAGCCTGTCTGATGGGAAACCTAAGACACAGTGTATGTCTTGAAGTAACTGATATCACAGCAGCTTTCTGTGGGTTAGTAGACACACTGTGTATTACATTTCTTCTTGACCCAAAGTGACTCAACAAGGGAATGACAGATGCAGACTTGGAAGACTTTAGTACCTAGTACAGTGTGAGAATGTGAGAGCAAGATTTTATATATATATATATATGTATGTATCCATATTCGTAAATATTTCCCCAAGAGGTGTTATTTATGCACATTCAAATCAAGAATCCCCTACATTTATAGTACTATTCCCTCCACTTATCTTCATATTTTATTTATTGATTGTGAACCTGAATGTAAAACACATCTAGTTTTCCTCTACAGTATTTTCATAAACTGCTATTTTTCATGTAAAAGAAAAATGTGTTAGCACAGTTCTCTGATGAATTTATATATTTACCAATTAAGAGGAGAGATAAATCATTATCATAGCCCAGAAAGTAATTTAATACAAAATGAGAATAGAGCAAAGGTGAGCACAGTTGCACAAACTAGCATGAGATTGGGTAATAGGCTCCAATTTCCCAACAACGAGTAAATTGAATCTCATGGCCTGAAATCATTCAAAATCCATGTAGGCCAAAATAATGGATGTAAAATAAAATTGCAACATCTCATACATAAAAATTATAAATCTTCTACCTGCTTGAGTTTATTTATATAGCCAGCATAAAGGACTGGGGGATGAACAGGAAGAAGGTAATAAAGGAGAACGAAGCAATTGAAACATGCTAAGCTGAGCCTCAAATCTATACTTTTTATCAGCATGCAGATCAACCCTTTGTATGTTTCAAAGATAATGAATATTCCTGAGATACAGTAGACCCATAATCTTCAGAGTCCTAGAATTCCCAAATGCGAGTCATTAAGTATTATTAATTATAATTCCTTTCAAATAAGAAAGTTTTAACTAATAGTCCATGGAAAGTTCCTTTTGCAACAGATTTTTATTTTAAACCCTGAATTCTGAACTCTTGTCCTGCCACTGTTAATTGAGAGAAAGAAAAAGAGAGACACAGAGAAATACTACTAGGCTAAGGAATTCATTATTATACTATAAGATATGTTCCCAAACCTCTCTGTGGTTCCACCACACTCACCCCCAGTCTTCTCGCTTTGGATCAAGTAGGTTTAAGTGCTTTTTTTGTTATAGCTAGCTAAGGGGCCTCCTTCCCTCCTTCTCCCACGTCTATCACCTCCCAAACCTATTTCTCTGACAACAAGATGAAGTAAACCTATGTGAAATTGCCAAGAAGAAGAGGCTTGGTGGTCTGGACATAGTCGTTGAGGCTTTAGAGTAGAGCCAACAGGCCCCTCTGATGATTGCCTTAACCTTGTTCAGCCAATCTGTGCCTGTTTCTAGAAATGAGCCCCTAGCAGTTTTTGTCTTTTCTCTGAGACTAGTTAAGTCCATAGGTAAAGATCTTGGCATCAAACAAGAACTTCAAATGTCAATTGAGTTCTCAGAAGGTTTCTCCATCAAGATCGGTGAGTCTTTTTTCCCCTCAGCTATCAAATACTGCCATGGATTATGTACTATGCACTGTACCTATTCTAGTGGGACTTGTACTGTGAAGCAATGGGAGTCAGGGTGGCAGTGGAATAAGAGCGATCAGATTTGCACATCCTGTATGCCCTGTGAAGAACAGGATGCACGCACACAAGAGCCCTGAAGAGGCTATTTCACAGTCTTGTTAAGACAGGTGGTAATTTGGATTAAGATGGAGAAAAGTAGTTGGACTGAGAGATATTTAAGAGTTAAAATTGATAGCACGTGATGATGGATTAGAAATAGAGACCATAGAAAATAATGGCATCGTATCCTAGTTTTTCATCTATTGTGCAAATAATTTTTAAAATATTCACTATATGCTGAGCATTATTCTAAGTGAAGGGGATACAATAGTACAACAGTAAATACAAAAACAAAAAACAAAAATGCAAAAAACTACCCTGTCATCATGACACTTGCAACAGTATGCTTTCCTGAACACAGTAGTACTTAAGAATTATTTGGGAGACTGTTCAGTTGAATCAAAAGATATAATTGACTTTGCTCCAATGTCATGATATCTAGACTGTGGGTGGCAAATTTAGATATCTGTAGATTGCAAACTCAGAAGCTAATTGGATGTAGAGAATTCATTTTTATTTTAACTGCATTAAAAATTCAACAGGACTAGCATAGAAATAAATGACAGTGACATTTAGCCTCAATGACAGGGACAAATGAAGAGGAGGGACCATTGAAAATTACTCACATTGAGCAAATTTATCCATGTGGGCATGTAGGTCAGTGTTTTGTTTTGTTTTTTTAAGAAGCCAAAAATCCACATATTTATGAGCAATCTCCTAATTTAATATTTTGGTGTTGGCAATCAATTAATAGTAAACATTTTTAAAATAAGGTATGGTACAAAACTCAGCAAGTCAAACAAATGTCTGCTAGCTAATATCAGATACGTGGGCTTCCTAGCTGCCAAAGTCTGCCTGGAGATCCTGGTAAGAAGTCATCTTTTCTCTAGTGTTAGATGAGTAGGGATCATTACATATAAATGTTGAAGAACATAAAAAATTAGCATATTCCTATCCACCAGAAAATTTCTATGCTTAGAGAATATTTCAGAGTATCACCAAGACTGCCCCCATTCAGTGACTGATGAATCAAATATTTGGAGATATAATGATATGATTATTAATTTATAATAACTATATTTGGAAAACTTTTGAACATGATTTTCATGTCTCTGAAATATAAGAGTTCTTTGTATATTCTGGTGGTATCTTTTCTTTACCCTTCAAAATGTTTTTTTTTCTTTTTCATTATAAGTATTTCAAAGAGAGACTAGAAAAGGTTATACCTAGTTTTCCTGGCCAAACACCAGTTAAAAAACAGTCAAAGGATGAATAGACATTTCACCAAAGAATATATACTAATGGATAATAAGCATATGAAATGATGCTCAGCATCATTAATCAGTAGAGAAAAGCAACTTCAAACCATAAAATAGCATATCACATCCTCTAGAATGGCTATAATAAAAATGAGAGAGAAGAGTAAATGTTGCCAAGAATATAGAGAAATTGAAACCTTCACAAGTTTCTAATAGAAATATAAAGTGGTATAGCTACTGTTAGTATTGAATTGTGTCCCCTCAAAATTCATATGTTAAAGCCTTAAGTTTTAAGAATAATGAGTACATTAAAAATTAAGTCTTAAAATAAGTAAAAGATGCATTTTATGACACCAAGCCTCTTTCTCTGTGTTACTACTAAAGAATCAAAATGTCACAGGCAAATCTTGATTGGTATTTGGTAGCAGAACTGGACATATCTTTCTTAATCTTTCTTTGAAATATGTACAGTGACAAAGAAAAACATAAACATCACTATAGTATAAGCTAGGATTTGCAGTCCAACTACTGCCAAATGTGGAAGAAACTCTGAAAGTCTAATAAATCATGACATGGCCTGTATACCTGTCATATCTTCCCTCTTTATATTGTCTTACATCCAGGATCCTATGGCCAAGTTCCTAATTTTCTCCCAAGATCCTTTATTCTGAAATACATAGTAGAATTTTTAGCTAATCATGGTGAGTCAAAATAAAGTCAATATTTCCTAAGATCCTTTGCAGCTAGATGTGACCCTGAGCCTAGTGAAATACAAGTTGATAGGCCCTTGGTGGCTTCTAAGAGCCTTCCTTAAACAAAATCTGATGCACATCCTTTTCTTTCTTCTTTGTTTTTTCAATCTTCTCCTTGTAATGCAAATGCCACCATCTTGGACCATGAGGAAAATTATGCCATCCTAGAAATGGTAGAATAATAAGCTAGAAGGAGCATGGCATGCTAGAGCAGCCCTTGTTCACATACTTCTAAACTTTTACATGAAAGGAATTTTCATTCTTGGTTAAATTAAAACAAAGTATACTTCTTTATGTTCTATACCAAGTTCACTTTGCTGTAGTGTAGGCTCTAGTAGGGTGACTCAGAGAGATCACTGCCAATTAAAAATAAGTCTCAGTCTTCTTAAGAGAAACTCAGTCTCTTTAGGGGAGATGCTCAATCTTTCATGGCTCCATCCTTACTTCTTCATTTTACCAAAATGGCATCTTCTTCCCCCAAAGCAGGCAATTCTCTTCATAGTAGAGGTAAAAGGAGGTCTCTGCTGTATGCACTGCCTTCTCAGTCTTTGCTACCCCTGCCCTTTGGGTCACTGTGTCCACAATGGTAAGCTCCTCCATTCTCCAGGAGTCTATTCACCACCAGTATACCCTGGTGGTCTCCCTCAATCTCCAGCTACCCATCTAACAGTACTACTAGTTGAATGTAGACGCTGACAGTGCAGCTCTGTGTTCTCCTGGTCCTGTCTCCAAGCCTCTGCCAGTCCACCAAGACTCTGACCACTTCTTCCCCTTGGGAGGCATCCTGGATTTCCTACACACTCTCCATAGGTTGTGGGACATCAAAACATTCATTAATCTATATACCTCTTCCATCCTTAGACACTGTTTGGCGTGGTGTCACATTATCAAATGTGGAATGAGTAAGCAGAGTACCATACAGATGTTCTTAGATTCTTCCTCAACATATCAGGGGTTTCTACTGACCAAAACATGACTAGGTGTTTCTAAAACACACTTTCTTCCCACCCAGGTTACAGTAAATTCTTCTGACCTCTTAGTCCTTCTTCTGTCTTTCCCCTATTCACCATCTCTGAGGGCCTGTTCAACTTCCTGCACTTTCTCGTGCCCAGAGTGTAAAGTCAACCTCTTTAGTCTGATTACAGCACTATGGCTCTGGATATATTAAGGGAGAAACTATAATGAGACACTACTTGTTCTCTTTTTACAAAGTCTGGCTCTCACAACTGCCATCTCCCTAAATCAGCACTGAGATTCAGAGTTGATAGCCTCCCATAACCTCTCTGTTCCAGGAGTTTCCATCTTCTCTTTCCCTAGGGGGTCATAAGCCTTCTAGATGGTTTCATAATTTCACACCATTAAACTAATTTACAATTGAATCATATACCAACACATACACATCTATGTGGAAATAAAGGAAAGGGAATGAGATACTGGAAAATTCCAAATTGAGCAGTGTGAGATATTGTAGACAACTCTACTCAGAAGCTACCTGAATTGGGCTCAGAATCTTGGGCACATCTTTAATTCATTCGCTCTTTTACTTGGTATTTGTAATCATGGATGTTTTATCACAGGCTTTAAACTTGGTACTAAATAAAGAAAAAAAAAAAGTCCTCTGACAGCTGCACAAGGAGCTTAATTAGGAATCTCTTTAAGTTCACTTTAAAATGCATAATTGATGTAGAAACATGTGAAGCAAATAGCACCCCTTTAACATCCTCATAATATTTTCAAAGTTGCTGATTGTCACATTTGTTTCATATCATTTAGAAGATGTCATTTTCTAGCTCTTTTTTATCATAATCCAGGGCCACGTTTTGGTTTAATAATTCATTAGCAGCTCTTTGGAACTTATTGCCTGCTGAGTTTACTGAAGACTGATTAGCAATTTTATCGTTTTTAAGTTTTCTGTATATATTTTCTTAAGTGTCATCTCCTGCTGATTTTCATACTTTCTTGTTTGAAATGACTTTTCTTCCCTCAATTTTTCTGCTTTGCCAGTGTGAAACTATCAATCATTTCTATTCCCCCAGAATACACATCATTGAAGTCTGAGATCCCGTTGGCATGACCATTAAAATACAGTACCTATTTTAATGGCATATTGATATTTTAGAGAGGCTTAATTCTGTCTTTTATCGATAACCACCAATCCAAGTCAGGTGTGCATTCAGTTACATAGGACATAATTGGGCAAAACGTGGGCACTGAAGTAAGACCCATCTGGAATCTAAAGTTTGCTTCTTATCATTTCTATCTGATTGACTATAAACTAATGTTTTTTACTTAACTTCCCTAAATTTCAATTTATTCCATCTGCAAAGTTGTAATAATAACTCCTTCTTAGTGTTGCTCTGGGCGTATCTGAGAATATATGAAAATATGCAATTCTATACCCCCAAAAACAACAAATATTTTGTTAAAATTTTATTTCATTATTTTCTTCCTTTTTCTTCTCATTCTATTTTAGTCTAGTTAAAATGAACAAATTGTTCATCAGTTTCATTATAACATACATGGCATCATCTGAGATAGTGAAATAGTTCTTCCTCATTTTTAGCTGTAGGTATTCCCAGTTTTGGTGTGCCATGTCAATTTTATGTTCTATTACATTAAAAGAACTCTATTTTTAAAAATCTGTTTAATAAGGCTAATTCTGATTGTTCCATAAGCTCTCTAAAATGCTATTTGCTCATTCACTATCCCACTAAGATCTAAAAGGCATAGAATGGGCAGAATAGACAAATGGAAATTATAACTCTTTACAAAGGCACAGATGAATCATGCATTTTAATTGAAATATCATTAATAAAAACAGTTTTCTGCAAAACCAAACTAACCTCATCACAATTCAACATTTGTATTTTGCTGCTCTAATCTGATGGGGTTTTACATGATAGTCAGAAAACTAAGAAGTTTGATCAGAAGATATCAATAATAATTGTTCCTAAAAATTTCTGGTTGGTACAGTGCTGCATAACTCAGTTTTTATTCTAATTCTGATGTGCCATTGTTAAATTTTGAAAATCAACCACCATGATTTTCTGGTTCCTCACAATAAATGCACTATACATTTACTTTCAAAAAATTAGAAAATTCAGAGAAGTAAAAAAAAAACACACACACACACACATACATATATATATAGTGTCTATACATAGACAGACACTATTAAGGGCACAGCTGGCCTTAGAAACTTGGTATTTTCGTCCATGGGGTGATGTTTCAAATTTAGGTATGTTAGAGATTGGGGTAGGAGTGATAGCAATTTGCATGCAATATCCTCATCTCTTCTAATTGTCAGCTATTGTCAAAGAGCACAGTTGCTCCTAAGGGAGAGTCTTGTGAAAACAAAGAGAACAATGGAAAGGAATATCAAAGTGGGAGGAAAACAGTATAGGGCCACAAAGACAACAAACTTATAACAAGACAGCACAACTCAGAAGTGAGATATCTGTCTCAGAGACACATTTTCATCAAATTTTCTTTTGGCAAAATGCATTTAAAAACAATAATTTGTTTCAGTATATTCTGGATACATCAGATTAAACCTTGTGTCTCTAAACAAATGAATAAAATCTATCATTTGATATATCTTAGTAAAGATTTATTATTATACGCATTTGATATATCTTAGTAAAGATTTATTATATTCAGAAACTGAGAAAGTAAATGTCAGCAGTGAACTAGGTAACAAATGCTTTTGCAAATGAGGTTGTTTACAATTATTTGCCTTCAAGAATATTTAAGGGGGGCTTAACCAAATTGCTAGATAATAGATCATTAAAAGAATTTCTGATTACACTATATTGGTTGCAAAGAAATAGGATAATTAATAAAAACCTTTAAAAAGAATAATGTACATATATTCTTTGTGTATATGTATGTGTATGTTTATTATGCTACATTGTTATGCTACCATGTTTTTATGGATCATTCTATTTTGTTGCAACCAATATTTCTTTGCAATCAAAATGCGCTAATCAATAACACATTTAATCGTAACAATGTATTACAGTAAAGAAATTTTTTTGAGGGACAAGGTATGGGAATATAATTTCAAAAAAAGGAATAAGGTAAACTTTCTGATTCAAAAAATAAAATTAGTTATATATTTTTAAAATGAATGACAATGAGTCATCAAATCACCATGATATTTACATTCCACTGATACTTACATTTAAAGAATGATATAGTGGTTAATTTTAAAATGTCAATATTCACTAGCACTGTAAATTATACTTCTTAAAACTATTTAATACATTATTAGACCTTTTAGATTATTGCCATTAAAATGTATAAGAGCATACAAAACTTTTTAAAATTCTCTTACAAGGTAAATGAATACAAATCTTGAAGTTCGTTGTAGTATTTTCACTATTATTTATAATAAATAAGGAAACCGGGTGGTTTTCTAGATATCATATTTTATTCTAAACAAATATTTTGACACCTTCTATGTCCCAGTCATTGTTTTAGGCCCTAACAATGCAACACAGGTAAAGCCTCTTTCCTCAAAGAGATGGAATTTTAGCAGGGGAGATACAAGTAAAACATAAAAATTTAACTGTGACGATAAGAGCTATAAAAGGAGCATATTCAGGATACTGGCCTTCAGGTCACCACCATCAGGGAAGAGAGATAAAAGAGTTAACATGAAGCTTTTAGGAAATGGGCTTGGAAGTGTCTAAAATTATTTCAATCAACATTTCAAGGTGAGAACCCAAACACATAACTTCGGTCTAGTGGCAAAGAAGACTGAAAAATGCACTCTTCCTATGTCTTCAGAAACAGGAAAATAAAGTTAGATTTGCCCATGAATGTGGTTCAGGGAGATTAGTCAGAGGGCTTTGTATGTGTCAGCTAGAATTGAGGGAATGGATGAGACTAGAATTTCCTCATGCCAGAAGATGATGAAGATAGAATAGATGCAGCTACATCCCAATAGCCCCTTATGCTGGTGATAGAAAAAGAGAGGCAACTACGGGACAACTGTATTTCTTTCTAGCATGGAAAAAATTCATGAGCTTCCTGTGGGCAAACAGACACCATGGAAGATAAGCAAGTTAGAGAAATTTAACAAAAAATTAGAGATGATCTTCACAAATGTTCATGTCCAGAACCTCATTGCCAGTAAGAGGCTATTAAGTTCCAAGATGGTGGTGAAAGGAGTATCAATCACATAGAGCAGAAAACCTTAACAGCTATGGGCTTGACAAGTCACAAGTAATCTTAAAGATTTTTTAAGGGGACAGGAAAAAAGTTGCTCCATAGTATGAGTTTCAAGAATCTAAAGAAACATAGTTAAATTGCTTGTTTATAAGTATACCATTGATTTTGCCTTCGAACAGAAGCATTACATTAAGATCACCTACTGTTTTTGCTCTCCATCTTTTGGAAGTTTAAGCAAATCTAAGACAAAAAGAGACTAAATACAATATTTTATGATATCGACTAACCTCGGGAGATAACCAGTTTGCTGCAAATCTAGTCCTTAAAAAGAGATAATCCTTTTTACACATCTTAAAATTCATGTTAAAAGGAGAGATTTTTAAACACAGATATTCAAAACTTCCTCAGAGAAACCTAACTTAATTTTTGTTGCATGCTTTAGTATTTCCTTGCAATGCCAAATCGTGTTCTATACTTGCAAAAGCGTAATTGGAACAAGGGAAGGAGATACTGCAGGAGAGCAGCAGGGCCAGGGGCCTGGATTCTTCCTTTCTTTCTGTTTCTGCGGAGTGTTTATTTTCCTGAGGGAAAATGCCCAATTGTTTATGAAGTGACAAGAGAAGCTTTCTTTTGGGGCTGATTTTTCCTTAATCTCCCAGCACTTCTGTGATACCAGCAGCTAAACCAGGACTGCAAGCAGACCAAGAAAGAAGAGGACTGGGAAACTGGTAAATACTGAAAATGTGTATTTTCAGCATCACATTTGGAAGTTAGTTAAGGGAAGGGACGGAGGAAGGGAGGGAGAGTCAGCAGTTAGGAGCAAAGACTTCATAAGGGTACAGGTAGGCACAGCAAAATAAATAGGACAAGTGATAGAGATTAGGGAAAAGGGGACAAGTAAGAGTTTAGGGTTGGTTTGTTTGTTTGTCTATAAATAAGCAGGGATTGGGACTTTGGGCTAGGAGGCTAGCAAGCTGACACAAAGACAACAGCAGAAAGAACTAGTACAAATGCGATCAGACACCAGGAAACAATGAGAAATAAGATTTTGAAATTCAGGGTCATAGAAAATGAAATCAAAAGCCAAAGAAATAGATGAAAGATGAGATATTGGAAGTAGCAATTAAAATTGCATTAAAATTGTATTAATAAGGAATGTCTTAATAATTGCTTGTATCCCGTGTTCATTCTTAACCCTCTCCCCATGAAAGGATGGTTTAAAGGTACCCCAAATCCCCTCTGACGCAGAGGCTTTCAGGCTGGGTAGCCTTTGAGTAGTCCCAGGTAAATGGGCTGAAGAAATTTAAACAACACTGAAGTTCCTAACAACCAGAAAAGATTCAGAAAAGAGTAAATTCTGACTTCTTATTAGTCAAAATGCCATACTAAACTCTGCCTTTTTTCCCCTCTGGAGGAACAAATATTATTTTCTATCCATGTGTCAGGATATCTCTACAGAACAACTTTATAACAAAAAGTTAGAGATGATCTTCACAAATAGTTCATGTCCAGAACCTCACCCAGTATTCTCTGGCTTTGGTTTCAAGATATCTGAGGTCCTGATGAGCAGTAGGATTTAAGAATTAAAGCATACACCAAGTTTAAGAGGATTCATCATTAATTATATGAGTCAGATATCTGAAAGCTAACTCTCTGCCTTTGACTCGAGTTACAGCTCACCCTTGCTGCTAGGACAGGTATTTTGGGAGATCAGATGGCATCAACCTCGGATATGGTGAAATTCATTTTTTAAAGTGTCATACCTCATAGAGAGGTGAAGTAAAAGCCAGACAGAAAGGTTAGAAGATGAGGATCTTTACATTTGCTGCTCTATTCTACCACATTTCTGAACAGGGCATTTGGTCACTGTGACATGTGATCAAGACATGGTCAGACAGAGATGATACACATTTATTTTCCCTCTGCAATACTGGATTCTGTGTGTCACTAATTACCATGTCACTGACACGACTGGCAAGAGAAAGGATGGGCCCCTCGGGGCTAAGCTATCACTTAACAACTCAGCACACTGTAGCTGGGATGGAGGTGGGAATGTGAATGAACTTGGAATTCTATTCCCTCCAAGAAAGGAGGGTTTTTTAAAGAAACTTCTTTAAGACAAGTAACAATTATAGTGTAAGGCTGGGGTCATATGAGAGTCAGCTTGGAGATGAAATTTATCATGACAAAAAATACGATGGGTAATTATTCCAGAGAGGACGATTAGCATTAACAGGTGACAAGAACACCAACAGGTCAGACTCCAGAGAGGAAATAAGATTCTCAATTGCAAAAATGCTCGCAGAACTGAATAGGGGGGAAGATGAACTGGGAAAGCAGAATGACAGGAAAATTACCCAAGAAGTGTCTGAGTGAGAAGAATCTGTGTTAAGTTTTAGCTTCTATAGTCAAAAACTCCTGACAGTGTTGCCTCTGAAAAAGGCCAAGAGAGGACTCAGACCAACAATGGTGGTCAAAAGGGATATTAATAGGATCTCGAGTTATTTTTTAAAAGGACAATATGTCTGTATATAATTGGCAAAGTAATGCTTAAAGACCTAGTAAAAGGATGCTGCCAAATTGTTTTGAGTAGCCCAAGATGACACAAATAGCCTGTTTGTTCTTAGCATGTTTGCAAAAGAACTCATTAATATTTTTTCAAGAAATGTCTGATGATTTTAGTGAGCTCTGTAGCTTTCCCTAATGGTCTTTGAGCTTCAGTCTTGACTTGGTTTTCACTATGGATTTGGGGGAGTGAGAGCAGAGGCAGAGATGCCCAAAGAGACCTCTGGGCACAATCCTGACACCATACAGCCTCACTTTTGTTTTCATACTGAAAAGAAATTGAGAAGAGCCCCCCAACCCCAAAATGGAACTTTTTCGAACTCCACCACAAAGAGGGCTAGATCAACTGGTTCATATATATTTAACAGTCATGACATAGATTAAAAGACTCTACTGTTTTACCAAAAGATGTTTTATATGTCTTATGGGTTTCTGGCAGCCCAGGTAGACTAATAGAGAATTCTATGACCATTTTTCTCTGCAAATATAGAAGTGTTATTGTCCTGCATGTCCATCGGTGGACATGGCTCCCAGTCAGGCCAAGAGGCTCAGGTGAGCATCAGATGGTATGTGATTTTGGATACGTGCATATCAGATGCCTGTACACACACATCTCTGAGATAGAGATACATGTGTTTTGACTCCAGGACCTGCACGTCTTCACCCGTCCCTAGTATATTAGTCAGAAGATGCTAACGTACGTGGCAGTGACAACTCCAAACTATCAAGGGCAGGTACTTTGGTCTGGAAATGATAAATACCATCACAAACAGTTAATTGGTCCAAACTAGTAACATGGTTCTACTTCACCACAGAGGGCAGGAAGTTTAGTCTTCCCAGTGCTTAGGAGATAAAAGTCAGTGAGCAGAACTATGGACTACCAACCTGATGAGCAATCTCAGCTAACTCCAAAGAGCCTACCAAGTATGAAAGAGAGGACTTTCAAGGATGCTAACAACCTCTTAGGGCAGATACAGAACTTCTTAATTCTACCTATAAATGGTCACTAGTTTGTTATTGCTTAAAAATAAATAACATACATTACAGTGAGACAGTACATGGCAAAACAGAAATATTTAAAGTAGTGCAAAGTTCTTTGATAGCCGAGATCAAAAACTGTAGGTTTCCAAAAGAATTTCTATACTCAAGAGTAATTTGACTTAGGACTTCTTAAGAAAAGAAGAAGTATTCTTATATATAGTAATAAAAATTTCATGGTAGTATTTTAGTCAAAGAGCTATTGGTCCTAGTCTTTTAGCTAACAAACCAGAATCAAGAATGTACAGTTTACGCCTTTGGAGGGTTACCACAATTAGATTCGAGGCACAGAAACCATCACATAAATTGTACATGTATACTATTATTCCTAAGTTTTCCAATGTAACTGATTTATTGACAAGTCTTAACTTGGTGTAGTACAAGCATATAATGATTTTGCTTTCTTCAGTCACTGACTACAACCATGCTCTGTTGACCCACCATTTCTTATCTCCCTTAATGACATCCTAAATAAATCCTAAAGATTCCTATTCACTTTTAGTAAGTAGAAGGTCTAATACAATTCAGTACAGCTTCACACTTCAGTATATATCAACATTACATTTGATTTAATGTTCATCTTCTCCCACTCACCGGCCTTACCCCGGGTTTATCCCAAAAGATTTGGAAGGTGGGGGCGTGAGGGCTGGATCACCTTTGTCATTGCTCTTCCACCAGCACAGTAGCTAAGATCCCAGCCAGGGAGTGAAATCTCAAGCTCTCTCCTTCTAGATTCCTTCACTCCTCATGCATGACCCTCTTGGAGTGGGCCCCCACTCTTGGTATGCAAGATAATCTCTGTGTAACTCTCCAGATCTACTCCTAGCATCTCTGCTCTGGGCCCCTAAAAGGTCGACCTCTATACAGTGATTCAACTGGGCTCTTTTGTTCACTGGCTACTGTTGGATTAGGCCAAAGGGAGGCATTAGTAGATCAGAGGTTGGAGAAAGATGCTGAGGTATTTATTTTCTTGACTCCATTCTTGCTGGCCCCAGATTGCTAGTGACTGTGCCTCTCTTCAGAAGACCACAGGTCCCAGCAGGCTGCCCTTCTCTCTAGCTACAATCTGGGTTCTGGTGCCCATTTCCCCTCCTTGCCCCTTTGGGCTGCTGGTGGTTAAAGTTTCCCCTTATGCTACGGCCAGGATGCTTCACCAAGTCTTGTTCACATCTTTGTAAATAGCCCCTTCATTAATCTCTCCTCAACTGCCCTATTTGTATATACTATCTGTTTTCTGTGAAGATGTTGAATGAAAAAGAGCTAAGCACTTTTTTCCAGCCCCCAAATGGAGGGAAAATCCCAGCGTCTCCATATTGAAGACTCGTAACCTGAACAATGTCCTTTGATCCTCTCCTTCTCCCCTAAATTGTGTGCTTATTCAGAAGAAGTGTAAGACTTGTGACAAAGGAAGCAGGATATGTTTTAAAACATCATTATAAGCCTTAAAGGGAGTTTCACATTTTAAATGCAAGAAGCTTTCTTTAAAAGGAATATCACTTTGTGCTTTTTTCAATTAACTCAGCAATTTTCAATTCTGGGGCCCTGGAAAAGTCCATTCAACATGCTGAAAGGCTTACATTTATCAGTTTACAGTAAAAACTCAAGAAAAACAAATTGTTTTAAATTGGACTGATTTGCCAGGACTACATGTATCTGTAAGTTTGGATCCTCACTCTCTTAAATAATCAAGAGTTAAGAAATACTTGAGGATTTATCTTTATCTGCCTCATTACCTACCTAAGAAAATAGCAAGTTATTCATACAGAATTCTAAAATTTGTTCTCTGAAGCCTCTTATTATGTTTTTAACACACAGCCAATGTCAAAACAGTGCTCCCAGGACACTAATACAGAGAGTCATCTAATGGCATATTTAACAAAAAAGCTGTTTTGAGAAAGAACAAGAGCATGATCCTTCAGAGGCATTGTGCTGTGTTATTTCATTTAGTTGTAATAAAACACTACCTGAGAGCCATCTCCAGCTAACCTTATGCTTTTTTGCATTTTTTAGCTTATTAAATATGAAGGCATTCAGAGGTTGAGTGAAAATTGCCAGAAAACTGTATTTCATGTTGGAGACCAGCAGGGGCCTTTTGGAGGGCTTCAATTTTTCTCTGAGTGTCAGGAAATCAGATTATTGCATCCAGCTGCAAGCTGTTTTGATTGAACTGAAAGTCTTATTTAATTTAGTACAAATGGCAAATTACTCCTCTATTTATCCTTGAACTACATGTACTCACAAAGTACTATATTTCAGAATGTTCTTAAAAGTTTAGAGTGGATTTCTAAAGGTTTCTTCTCCATGCCTAAACCATTCATAAAGTTCCATTATAAGTTGAAGGCCCCAGCAAAGACGATGTACATACATTTTTGCACTCCCTGCCCGCATACTGTTTACAGAATATGTATATTGATTCAGTGGTTATAGGCATATTATGAAAGACACATTAATTTCCTTGGCAAAATGGAACTAAGCTTGGAGTATCGTTTTTGCACTTAAAGGGCAACCGATTTTAAGATTATGCTATACAGTCATCCCCCCTTTATCTGCAGTTTTGTTTTCCACAGTTTCAGCTACCAATGATCAACCACAGTCCAAAAATATTAAATAAGAAATTCTGGAACTAAAAAATTCATGTTTTAAATTGTACGCCATTGTACATGAAGTGATGAAATCTCTCACCATCCGGCTCTGTCCCAACCAGATGTGATTCATCCTTTTGTGCAGCACATCCAGGCAGTAGCACCGCCTGTTAGTCACTTAGTAAATGTCTGGTTTATCAGATTGACTTCCTGGCATTGCCATGCCTTGTTTTCAAGTCACCCTTATTTCATTTAATAATGGTCCCAAAGGGCACAAATAGTGACTTGGACAATTTGGATATGCCAAAGAGATGCTATAAAGTGCTTCCTTTAAGTGAAAAGGTACAAGTTCATAGGAACTTGTTGACTTCATAGGAAAGAAAAACAAATGTATGCTGAGGTTGCTAAGATCTGTTGTAAAAACAAATCTATCCATGAAATTGTGAAGAAAGAAAAAAAAAATCCACACAGCAAAAGTTATGGCCACTGTATGTGATAAGTGCACAGATTCAGAAATAAGTTTGGACTGAAAAATATAAAAATCCCTGGAGAGGCTGTGTCTGCAGAGGAAGAAGCTATTGCCACATTTCCAGCAGAGGTGAAGAAGTTGCTTCGTGTTTGGTATTCTCCGAGGTTTCAGGCATCTGCTGGGGGTCTTGGAATGTATTTCCCACGGAAAAGAGGGGACTACTTTACTTGAAGCAATACTATGATTAAACACGCTAAGCAATGGTAAGAAAGAAAATCGTAGAGTATTGGGCCCTTTAAAGGGTAACACTTAGAGGACAAAACACATGTTTAGTTTAGTTAAATCTTGTTCAGCATAGTTTTCAAGAACCACTATAAAGTAGAACGTTTATTAACAGAAACAAAAGAGCTTAAAAACTCTATGATTTTACTACCACACTTAGAAGTCATTCACTATTTCTGAGGTTTCCAACTCAAAAAATATACAACTTCAAAATACTCGTGTTAGGATGTTTCAAGGTGGGCCAAAGCACATGTCTATGTGAAAACAATGATGATATTCACTACGAAGTATGAACACTATAAAATGAACTGTTGGATGGTTTTCTTTTAAGGAGGTTTAAAATGAGCAGGTTACATTTAGTTCCATTTTAGGGCAACAGTAATAATGACTCTTTCCAATGACTCTTTTTAAATTTTCTCCATTTAACAGAATCATATTTTCAGAGATATAAAACCATAAAGTCCAGATAGGCAAGAAGTTACAATATAATCTTTAAAGAACAGGACTTTATAACTCTTTTTCCTTTCTAATGCCAAGCCACTTTGTAGCTTCTTCCCTCTCTTCAAATCACGCACATATTCAACTCAGCTACCACATTTACTCTGGTGTCTCCCCCTAACACAAGGCTTACTTACTCTAAACAAATGTAGAATTTTGAATCAGATTCCATATTTTAGCCAAGAATCACACAGTGCTGAATACTTTTTCCATGGCTATACCTTGCATCCATCTACATTGTTAGGGCAATGGCCAAACATTGTTTTCTTTTCCCTCCATTTTAAAATGTGATAGTACCATGCCTCTTAAATGCTCACTGCATAAGAAGGAGCATAAGTTCTGTGACAACTTCACAATCTTTATCTGCAATACCTAATTCAACAAATATAACTTTTTAAAAATGAAAATCATTTTGTTTATGTTTTAGAATCATGAGTATTCATGTTCATTTTTGGAAAATGTCCTATTTCTTATTATATGTTTCTAAAACGTATAATAGGAAAACTGGTTTATAATAGCTTATTGCCTATAAAATGCAGTTGCATTTACATTCTACTGAACATATTACATAATATAGGAACCTAAAGTCAAAGGTTTGTATTCCCTTGAGCCATGCTACAGCTTTTTTTTTTCTTTATTGATTTTCAAACCCTATAATTTTAAAAATATTCCTGGGAAAACAATGAGAATTATTGAGGCCACCGATTTCTATGTGTATAGTGTTCAGGAAATAATATGGTTACTATTCTGATATCCAAGAAGAGAATTAGATATGATTTTCTGTTAAGGGAATTTCAGGCTAATACATGCTAATAAATGCTGAACTGAACTTATTAAGATAAAATGTTCTTGTAAATCAAATGATAGTCATTTTCTTAAAAAATGATGATAGCAGGTGTTCCAATCTGAACCATTCATTTGCAGCATGATTTAAAATTAGCAAATGTCAACATGATGAAGGGTTAGTTTCTGAAAATACAGACTACGCAGACCACATTCAATGCACGCATTGAAGCATATGTAATAATCCTTGATGGTGCTTTTCAGTTTGCAGTATCTTTCACATACATTAAACTATTTACTGCTTATTACAACTTTGTAACAGAGAAAAATGAGAATATTTTTATTCTTCTCATTTTTCAGATGAGAATATCAGGGCTCAGAAAGATTTCAGGATTCATCCGGGGTCACATAATTTATATGTTGTAGAATATTGAGCAAGAATTAAAAAAAAAAAAAAAAGTCTTCTGACAATCAAATCTATACTTATTCCAACATATGAAAAGCCTCCAGTATTTTGAATGTTCTAAACAGAGTAATAGATCCTAAATGCAGATAACAGGACAGCCTTCATGTCTGCTGCATTAGAATCCACCCAGCATATGAAGCAGAGGCCATGGAGAGAAAAAGATAGTCCATACTATTTTCTATTCCCTTCCCCCTCACTGTTGTTGTTTTTTTTTTTTTTTTTTTGATGATTTGCCTATATTTTTTTTTGATGATTTTCCTAATATTTTTATATACCTAGTTTGTCTAAAATAAATTAAAACATAGCAGAATTTGGATCAGACTTACACCACATACAAAAAAATACTTCATTAAAGCATAAATGGAAAGAATTGAAGGTGCATAGTGGCTTCTTACTGCGGTTCAATGTATAATGGCCCACTTTGACAGATAAGTGGTCAATATTTCACAAAATTGTCTAATTTTTCAGTGAAGCAAGATATCTCTTCTTCACACATGGCCCACAAATTACAAATCTTTTCTGATTGCTGGTAATGTTACTGACAGGATGATTAAAAGAACATTTGAATGATAATGCTTTCTTTGTATGCAACCCAAGAAAGAAAGTAGAGGGAAAATATACCCATGACTCAAATTCTAAGTTTCTTTTAAGGAAAAAGAGGTAACATTATACCAGTGATTTTGGTACAAATGGCAGGAGATAAAATGCAGGCTTTTGTGAATGATCCCCATGTCACCAAAATAAGAGGCCAATGTAAGGTAGCTGCGCCACCAGCCTACATAGGCTACTGTTGTTCAGTGTAGCTCACCCAACAGGAAGCAAAGCTTGAAGTTCCCACTAACCAGAGGAACCAGCATCAATTTTTTATAATATGAAATTTAATATTTTAGAAATGACATTGAAAGAGAAATCATGTGCAAAATCTGAACACTGATGGAATGTCTTATACATTGTATGGGTTAAATTCAATTTTGTTTTAAATTACATATTAGGGGGTTGGGGCAATATAAAATTTTCAATGCTTATTAAGAACTCTATAGGTCTTATACTCATGCTTTTACCCTTCTACATTCCTTGTCTTGAAAGTTCAAACATTCTCTAATGAAAAAGAACATTCATAAATCAGGGTCAGAATCTTAGCAAGTGAAAGAATGAGATTCACAAATAGAACTGGAGTTTCTTATGTCACATTTCTGAAAGGAGAAGCAAGAGATGAAAGTGATCGAGATGACTTTAATATTTCTTTCAACTTGACTAAACGAGACAGCCTTCTTCCTGACGCTAGGACCCTGACCTCCCTTTTCTTACAGCCTTTACTTTAGAAAATTTATAATCATAAATTCTTTCTCTATGGTTCTGAGATGTAAATCTTTTTAAAAGCCTCTTGCCAATTTTGCAATGCAGGAATGTCTTTCTGAAGGATTTAGGAGCCATCCCTTTGAAATGTAATCATGAAGAAAGCCAGAGCCCCCACCCGCCAATGCATGAGAGGTAAGAAGCCTAAATTCCATGGGTACCATTTAGCAAACACAAATGGCCTAATCACAGAAAAAACATTGCAAATGAGGAATAACAATGTGTTCAGCCATAGCCTATTGATCAACCTCTTCCCAAATGTCCTCCAGTACTTTTCCATTAATTTACACCCCACCCTACTCTCCCACCCGCTTCTCCCTGTTTAAATCCCCTCCCAACTTTTGTTTCAGCAAAGCTGGGTAGGTAAAAGGATTTTGAAAATACTGGAAAACGTTAAAGCCAGATGAATGGTATATTAAGATTTTTTTTTTCTTTTTGGAGCAGTTTTAGGTTTATAGAAAATTGTGCAAAAAAGTACATAAAGTTCCCATAGACTCCCCCTACACCCGCCTCACAGTTTCTCCTATTATGAACCTCTTGCAATAGTATTGCACATTTGTTACAATTGATAGGCCAATACTGATACATTATTATTAACTAAAGTCCTTGATTTACTTTAGGGTTCACTTTTTGTTTTGTGTCATTTTGATAAATGCATAATGTCATGTATCCTCCATTAGGTATCACACAGAATAGTCTCATTACTTTAAAATCCTCTGCGTTTCACCTATTCATCCCTCTCCCTTCCTTCGGAACCCCTGGCAGCCATTGATTTCCTTTTTTCATTGTCTCTATAATTTTGCCTCTTCCCACTGTCATTTAATTAAAATCATACAGTATATAGTCTTTTTAGATAAGTCTCTTTTACTTGGCAATATATATTTAAGGTTCCTCCCATGTCTTTTTGTGGTTTGGTAGTTAATTTCTTTTTATTGCTGAATAATATTCCATTGTCTGGATGTACCGAGTTTATCAGTTCACCTCTTCAAGGACAAGAGGTCCTTCCACTTTTTGTTCATTATAAATAAAGCTGCTAAAAAACACTTGCAAGCAGGTTTTTTGTGTGTGTGTGACAGTTTTAACTAAACTGGGTAAATATCTAGAAGTATATAATTGCTTGATCATATGGTAAGGCTGCTTTTTAAGAAACTGTCTTCCAAAGTAGCTATACTGTTTTGCATTCCCACAAGCAGTGAATGAGAGCTCTCATTGCTCTGCTTCCTTTCATACTCTGGATTTTGTCAGCATTTTTTTTTTTCTTTCATTTTAGCCATTTTAAGAAATGTGTAGTGGTATCCCATTTTTTAAAAATTTGCAATTCCCTATGACAAATGATTTTAAGAATCTTTTCATATAATTATTTGCCATCTGTATATATATGTTGAGGTGTCTGTTCAAATCTTTTGCCCAGGTTTTAATTCAGTTGTATGTTTTCTTATTGTTCAGTTTTAAGAGTTCTTTCCGTATTTTGGATACAAGTCCTTTACCAGACATGTGATTTGCAAATGTTTTCTCCTACTCTACAGCTTTTACTCCCCAGGCTCTTTACAGTGTCTTTCTTAGATCAGAAGTCTTTAATTTTAGTAAAGTCCAACTTACCAATATTTCTTTCATGGAATGTGCTCTTGGTGTTATAGCTATAAATTCATCACCAAACCCAGGTTGCCTAGATTTTCTCCTATGTTTTCTTCCAGAAGTTTTATAATTTTACATTTTATACTTAGGTCTATAATCTGTTTTAAGTTGATTTGGGTAAAATATATAAGGTCGAGTCAAGACTAATTTTTTGCATACAGAAATCCAATTACTCCAGCACCATTTGCTGAAAAACCTATTCTTTGTCCATTGAATTGCTTTACTGGTGAAGATTACATGACTATAAGCGCATGGGTCTATTTCTGAGCTCTCTATTTTGTTCCATTGATCTATGTATCTATTCTTTCTCAAATACTATGCTATCTTGACTGTGCTTTATACCAAAGTTTTCAAGTCAGGTAGTATCATTCCAACAAATACGTTCTTCTTTATTCTTATTCTTTTGCAGTATTCTGACTACTTGGGGTTTTTTGACTCTCCATATAAACTGACAATATTGAGTCTTCCAATCTATGAACTTGAAAATATCCCTCCATTTCCTTAGATCTTCTTTGATTTCTTTCATATAGTAATTTTCCACATATAGATTCTGTACATATTTTCTTAGATTTATACTTAAGTGTTTCTTTGTGTATGCACATATATATGTTATTGCAAATGGTATGGTATTTTTAGTTTCAAATTCCAGTTATTCATTGCTGGTATATAAGAAAACGATTGACTTTTTATATTAATCTTATATCTTGAGACATTGCTATAATTACTTAATAGTCTCAGGAAATTTTTTGTTGATTCTTGGGATTTCCTACATAGACAATCATGTCATCTGCAAACAAATACAATTTTATTTCTTCCCTCTAAATATTTATGTCTTTTATTTTCATTTCTTTTGTTATTGCATTGTTAGGACATCTGGTACAATGTTGAGGAGGTATGGTAACAGAGGACATCTTCACCTTGTTCCTGATCTTAAGGGAAAAGTGTTTAATTTCTCACCATTAACAATTATGTTAGTTATAGGTTTTTTGCAGATGTTCTTTATCAAGTTGAGGAAGTTCTCCAAATTCATACTATTAACTGCATCATTTTGAAAGTACATCATAAATATTAATTGCCTTTCGGACTCTATGGTATATATGATATATAGTAAATGCGGTAAAATGCTAATATAGAAAGCAAAGTACTTTCAAAATATATTTTAAGTGTTTCACGGACAATATTCCAGTATGAAAAAATAAGCTTGCCACTATTTCTTTTTAGGCTAAAATAACTATTTTTACATGTTTTTTAATATTTCAGGAGAGAAATTTTACAAAAACTAACAACCAAAGTAACCACATAGCATATAAAACATAGACACTTTCTTAGTTCAGAGTATAAATTTATACTAGATTGAGAAGTGATAAAATCCTGGACTACCATCTCAAAAACACAACATTAATTTCTAGGCACAAATGCAACTTTAGAAAACAAAAATCTATTGGTTATATAAGGCATGAGATTAGATTCTAAAACTAGTATGCATTTTGTCTTAAGAAATCCCTTTCTTGAGGAATTCACAGTCGTGATTCTTTATTGTGTCACATATGTCCAAGGTGTACAAATATCAGCTTCCTGCATGAAGAATCCGGGCACTAAATTTTGTATAGAAGGAGCTTAATTTCACAAATAGGAAAATTCTTTTTTTCCCCAAGTCTATTTAATGCAAATAAGCACATCTAAAGAATAGGGAAAAAATTTAAATGAGTAAGGAAAAATGGAATAATCTGGATTGAGGACAACTTTTAGATTACAGAGGTACCATGGTACATTTTCAAAATCTTTAATCTTTAAAATTTAATCACAGAACAAAAATTAGAACCAAATTAGTTTCAAGGCTGGATAAACAGGATCTGTATCATTATTCTGTCTAGGAATAATTCTTCTTAGAGATTTAAACATCCCTGGATTAGACGGAATAATGATACAGATCCTGTTTATCCAGCCTTGAAAAAAATTAAGATGCCACTTCTCAGAAATATGAAATATACAATGCTTATTGTTTGTTCAGTTAAATGGAGAAGAGAGAAAAAGACGAAGATGTAGCAGTGAGTCCCAGGACAAGGCTACCATCCCTAATAACTGTCCAGTGAAAACAATCATCCGCATGTGAACGAACTCATGACTTGAGCAGCCACATGAAACTAGTTGTTCTTTGCTCTTCTTTCAAAGAGAATTGCTGTGAAGGCATTTCAAGAACACAGCAGCCACCCTTTTCTTTTCTTTAAGATCTACAGAGTATGACTCTGTATAACCTCTCTTGGTAGGTAGCACATACATACTCTATAGGATAATAGCTCAGAGCTATTCACCTCTGCTATGTGATATGAAGCTCCCTATGAGCCTGGTGGTCTTTAATTTTAAAAGGTTGCACATGACATTTTCAAAAGGTGAAAAGGAACAAAATGTGACTCACTAAAAAGAGAATTATATGTATCCTTTAAAGTGAACATGGATATAAATTAGAATATTATGTCTTCTAACACCTCATGACACTTAAAGCAAATAAAACTTTAAAAGAGTCACGTCTCTACCTATTACACATTCATCGAATAAGGAATTAAGGAATCATTCTTATGTTTAAATATCAGATACCTAAAATGTTTTAATAGACTTTAATCAATTTAATCAATTTCAGATGGTACTGTGAAAAATGAGCTTGAGACTCCTTTTGAAGCAAAATACAATAAATAGAACCAAAAATTCCTTTATGCTGTTGCTTCATTGAAAGCTTTTACACAGCCCACAAACTCTTTACAATAAACTATCAATAAAGCTCAGCTTCTAAATGTTCCCTCAGCATGGGGATGAATGCTGATCTATGGGCCTGGAAAAAATTGATCCGATCTTGAGATTCAAGGCAAGCTGTGCGGTAATCTTAGCTCCCAGGTTGCTAGTCAGTCAGAAATAGAATTTATTTGCAAATTTCTGAATCTCTTACTCTCTATAAGCAATGTCTGTGAGTCTAAGATCCTCCATGCCCCACAAGAGACATGTTATAGAAATGCTCATCTATGGGTTCTGCCATATTATGTTCCTGTACTGAGGGATTCTGCCTGACCTTGGGTACCATCCTTAGTTGAATCTCTTTTGTTTCTAAATACCATGTCAGCACCATCCTGTTTAGCTGTACTCCAGGTCTATTCTATTTGATTATTAGCCACTTCTGAGTATGACTGGTGCAAATTTCCAAAGTTCAACAGGCAGAAATGCCAAAGCAGCAAAAACTTCAGTGTGAGTTCTAATATTAGGATAAGGTTATTTGACCTCTGTCAGATTTTAACAACCTCTCTGGGCTTTCTCTTGGGAGGAGATCATTTCTTACTTACCTATGGGATGCAAATGCCAAGAGAAAGAGTTCTCAATGTCACTGTCATCATCAAGGTTTGATAAACATGCAGACCCCAGGCTCCACAAGTAAAGATTCAACTCCTCAGATCTGGAAAGGAGTCCAGGAAACTGGAAACTGGACAAACTTCTACAGGTGATTTGTAAACCATTTAGAGAATCATTGGGCACTTGCTTAGGAAAGCTGCCTGACTTAACAGATGCTTTGTAAACGTTCGCCAATGAATGAGTGTTAAAATACCTACTATAACCATTTATCTCTGCTATTGAAAATTATTAAACCAGTAGGGAAGGTTAGTTTGTCACAAGTGATTTTAAAAACAACTAGTCATTTAGTTAAACATTAACTTTTTTTTACAATTCTGCAATTCAAATATATTCTTTATTTAAAAAGTAAATGTATATAATATCTGTGAGCCTATACAATGCCTTTTGACACTGATGGATTTAATGTAGTCAGCTTAATGTGCATGAAACATCATCAACAACAGGTTAAAAATAATGAGCACAGAGGGAAGAAGTGCATAGAATACTTTTAGACTCCTTCAACAAACATGAACTGCTTTACCAGGCAAATAAGTCAGAATTCTAATATGAGTGTGAACTATTTTTTGTGTGTGTGTGGTCATAAAGAATTGATCTATGAAAGAACTGAGAAAAAAATGGAATGGCACTTCTGGGTAAGAAAGAATTCTTTTTTTATTTCCTAGAGAAGCAACCTGAACTTTGGAATAGCCTCTTGCTCTTATATTACATTTTCAAAATATCTGTTTCCAAAGCATGGTTCTGTATACTGCATTAAAATATTTTAGTTCTCCTAGTAGAAAATTATTTTTACTCAACAACCTCCTCGAAAACAAATATATTGTACACATGATACACAGGGTTAGAATTACACCCTCCAAACAGGTCCCCTTCCAGTAAGAGTCACTAAAAGCATATTAAACCTTATGTCATCCAACTCTGGAGCATCTCTCTGCGATATGCAGATAGTATCTGATGCTGGGCTATCCTAAGGGTTTCATAGTATAGGCCAATATTATAGATCAGCACAATGAATGCTACACCATATCACTTACTTAACTGACCTTCATATAATCAAGAGACTGAATTAACTCATGCTCTTGAGACTACTCTTGAAACTTACTGATTGCTACTCACAACATGCTGAATCTCATGGCTAGAAGGCTAATCTTTATATCCGTGTTCTCCCATCTGTTGAATTAAATGTTGCCAGGAGTCAGTTTTATTTGTTCCCAAGCTTCTTTCCATTGTAATTATATAGGTTAATTAAATATTATAGAAACTGTTGAGATAGGGGTGTCAAAAGAGAACTGCTTCTAAGAAAATTAACTTAAATGCTTGGTTAATGCTCTAGTTAAAAGTTGAATCACTAAAAATAATGCAGCTTCATTTAGGGACAAAGCAATATGAAAATGCAAAGAAAGTAATAGAAATTTAGAATTCTGCGCTCGGCCTGCCTGGCAAGTGTTTAAACTTCTCCCATTACTTTAAAGAAATGGAAACTGGGAATGGAGGGTGATGTGTGTGGTCTTCACAGGAAAAATAATTCAGCAATCCAGTCAGTGAACTCACACTCAGAGAAAAGACCTTAGCCCCACATGAAAAGATTGGTGAAAGAACTTAATTGATATATTCCAAAATTAATATAAAATGTTTGGGACATGCATCATTATGTATTATTCTAAGAATTCTATAATACAGGTCAATTATTTGTCTATTATTTGTCATTTTAACTGACTTTTCTAACTAACTGCTCAGCTTCCAACTTTGATTATTTCAAATGACAGAATTCTACTATAATTACATCATCAACAACAAAACCTCTCTAGGGCAGAGATTGCAAACTAGAAGCCTACATGACAAATTCAGCCCACATGGCTGTAGAATTTGGTCTGTCAAATTCTGGGGGTGCGTGGTGGTGGCGGGGTGGGAGTGGGGTGGAAATTGGATATTTAACATAAAAGTTCAAACCTCCATCTTCTCTTGAAAAATGAGATCTGGCAACACTGGACTTGATATCCCATGTGGCAACAACAGCTACTGCTGAGTGGTAGCTGCTTCCTTTGGAAAAAGCAATGTCTCTCCAGTCAGACCTAGTCACCTCTCCAACCTGCCCAGCTCACTCAATCTTACCTGCCTAGTTTCCATAGGGACTTGCAGTAACTAACCATGCTCTAAGGCCTTGTTTATGAGAAGTAAAAATTCCTAATTTGCCTAAGCTATTTGGCAAGAAAAAACATCCTCCTCCCAACTCTACGAGTTCATGCAGTTCGTTTCTCTCAGGCATCTACCCAACATTATGAAAACTTATTGGATTTCAGTAACCAATGTCACCATTAAAAAAAATAAATTAATATAAATAAATAGATAAATAAATAAATAAATAAATAAATAAATAAATAAATACACATTCGCACACATAGAAGACAGCACCTATTCTTTCAGGAGCTTAAAGTCTAACTTAAAAACAAATAAAAAAGAAGTACATTCAATACATAAACACATACTGAATACTTGTTTTCAACTATCGAAAATTTATAGACAGAAGCAGACAATTTAGCACTTAGTTTTTTATTTCCCTGCTATCCCAACTATATTAAAGTCTCTTGAAGAATCTATATAATAAATTACTTTTGACATTCTCACAGCCCTACTATGTATGATTAACAAATTTATTAACATGGAATAGTGAGAGATCAGTGACATTTGCTAATTTTCCAAAAGAATAAGAAAAGCAGTGCCTAAGGTTCAAGAGGAGAGGTCTATTTGTATTGAAAGCCCATAGCATGATGTATTTTATGAATAGCAAAATAATATTTTAATAGTATAAAAACCTAGTGGGAATAAAGTGTTAGTTCTCTACAATATTTGTGGAAAAGTGTGTGAAATGGTAGCAAATGACAGATTATAATAGGCTTTGAATGTTAGACTAGAGGATTTAGATTTTATCTCGTATGCAACAGGGAACAACTGAAGGTTTTAGAAGCATAGTGATAACATAAACTCAGATATTTAAAGCAATAGGTCTTTCAACTATATGTAGTATTAGTCTAATTAGAGAAAGAACATAAGTAGGGAGATTAATTAAAAGGAAGTAGAAAGAGTGACTGAATTAGAACAAGGCCTGCAGGAGGAATAGTTTTTGTTGTTTTAATTATTTGAGAGACACTTTACCTAAAATTGGCTGGCCTTAGTGACATTGGATTTAGGTAATGAAGGAGAAAAAACCTTAAAGACAATTAATAGGTATAAGGTTTCAGAGGTTTCAAACTAGTGTCATCATAGACAAAACGTATTTGAAAAGAGTTACTTTGAGGAGAAGGTGATGATAAATTCAACTTTGAAATATGATAAAATATTTATAGAAACTACTAGCAAAGGGTTGCTGTAATCAATAACTATATTGTGATGTCATTAAATATTTTAAACATCCGAAGATAAAATTCTTAAAATCTTACAAATAATAAGTTAAAGAATGTAAAAAGTTAATTATGGGTACTTAAATTCTAGTGGCAGAACTAAAATTAAATAGGAAATTTAAGATCTACGGTGTTTTTCAAAAATATATCATAGGCTGAAAGGGATTTTTCAGCAAGTTTGTGGGCTGATTTTAGTTTTGAAGATAAGCAGAGTCAATACAGTCTGATCATTACAGCCTCCATTGTTATTTTCACAGCCATGAAGATTGACCACAGCAAATGAGATTGATCATGTCTATTAGTTCTGTTACTATAAAAAATGAATTAACTTCCAGACAATCTCTGGTAAGAATTTTGGAATCTGAAGATATTCACCTTTTACCTGTAGTTGAATCAAAAACTTACACCGAAAAAGATGAATAAAGATTTGTTACCTACTACACAAATTTAATTGGAGACTTGAAAAACTAGATTGAAATGTGCAGCTTGGGTCCTCAGGACCAAAAATATGTCATTCATGAATTATTTAATTGAACAAGTCTTTATTAACAAAGTCAATATCGCTTGAAAAAAGTATGCTTATGTCTTTGGTATTACATTCTTTTTTTTTTTTTTTTTAATTATTATATGTGCTGCCAAAGCGAGCAGAGTATTACATCCACTAGAGAATGCAATGCCTACCTTATGTGCTCTAGAGATTAGAGATAAAACAGACTACTAGAGGCAGGTCTTTGGAGTTTACAATGATAATAAGCCCAGATGAGTTATTTATGCTATTAAAACTGCTGCCTATACTATCCAAAATAAAAAATAACAGACTATTTTTTAGATTAGTTTTAGCAAAACTCAGCAGAGGTACAGGAATCCTGGTGTAAGTTCTCAGAGAACCTCCGGATTCTTTCCAAAGACAGCAACCAGTGTTCCACAAAGGAAGAAGCACATGTGCTTCCCTGTTGCGTGGAAAAGGCTCACTTATTTTTGCACAAATAAATGCAATGCCTAGAGTTGGTGTTTCTCCTGTTTTAAGTTTAGGGTAAAATGTAATTCATATTAAAGATATTACAGCCGCATCGAATAAAAGTTGTTCCTTTTGTGAAAGTTAAAGTAGAGCTTCCTATTTTGCTACTTTCTTCACTGCTTCCCAAAGAGAAATCTGTGTGAGAGTATATTTTATAAAAACTCAAAAGGTTTCATTTCTACCTCAGTAGCAAGCCAAATGATGCCTCGTTCCCAGTATCGGTCATGCTTCTTGGTTATGTGAAGTTCTCCACGTGCATTGGCAGGAAGGTCTTTCCTCCTCAAGGGACAAATTTCTTGAGATAATTTCAATTTATGTTTTTATCATAAAAAAAAAAGCTTATTTTATTTTGAATAACCAACATAAACTAGACAATACCAAAGCAATATTATAAGTGTAGATATGAATCATCATTTCTTTTCCAATCTTCCTAATTCTCACTGGCTCTTATGTGATGGTTTAAAGTCAGGCTTTAAAATATAAAACCTTGGGATAGAAATTGCTCTCCAGCACCATCTGGCTATGCCACATTGGCCATGACACTTCTTGAAACTCATATTCTCATATATAAAAGGGGAATAATAATAGCACCTACCTCATAAAAGACTATGAGTGTGCAATGACATAGTGCATAGAAAAGTCTTACTATATAATACCAGTGATGAAAAAGCTATAAGTAAATGTTAACTTATATGATACTGCTATTATTACTATTATTTTTATCATCATCATTTTATCATTAAAGTTTAAGACTGAATAAAAATCTAAGGATTTGATAATTGTAGTTATGCCCATGTTGGACACCGGACTCCTGAAGCGAACCTCTTTTATCTCAGCTTCCAGCAAAATGCCTGGCACACAGTCAGGTCTTCCCAAATTCAAATAAGTATTTAAATGACTAAATAAATAAGCTCCTACAAGCTAAGATCTGGAAAACTTAAGATTCACCTATACTATAAAAAGCATTTTAAGATTTCTGCTCATTAGCATAACAAGATACCTTAATAAAATCTAATTTCTAGAAAATGTCTAGGAAATAGAAAATGTCTAGATAATTAGATGTTCCATGAATAGTATACTCTTGAAACAGTCTACAACATGCACATTGTGTATATACACATATATAATCCATATAGTATATATCAATATAGTATAATATAATAATTTCTGATGTTTAAAATTCATTTAAGATCCTTATTCTAGGTGCTCTGAGAAGTCATTTTACTGTTTCATGAAGGAGAGTGAAACCATAAGAGTTCATTTCACAAAGTTCCCCTTAGCTACACTGTGAAGGATGCACTGTGAGTCACAGAATAGAAACAGGGAGACTAGATACGTGTTTTTTTTTTTTTTTGCAGTCCAAGAAAAAGATGATAATGTTTAGGATTAGAGGATTCAGTTGAGATAGAGAGATGGATCAAAAAGACAAGAGATAACAAATGCTGGCTACGATGTAGAGAAAAAGGAACCCTTGTACACTATTGGTGGGAATTTAAGTTAGGGGAGCCACTATGCAAAACAGTATGAAGGTTCCTCAAAAAAAAAATTAAAAATATGGTTCTGGGAAAATTGGAAGGCCACCTGCAAAAGAATGAAACTAGACTGTTGTCTATCACCACACACCAAAATTAACTCAAAATGGATTAAAGACCTGAATATAAGACCCGAAACAATAAAATGTATAGAATAAAACATAGGAACTAACCTCAAGGACTTTAGACTTAAAGAGGATTTTATGAATTTGATCTCAAAAGCAAGGGAAGTAAAAGCTAAAATAAATGAATGGGGACTACATCAAACTAAAAAGCTTCTGCTCAGCAAAAGAAATCGTCAACAAGGTAAAGAGACAACCATTCGAATGGGAAAATATATTTGCAAGCAACACATCTGATAAGGACCTAATATCCAAAGTATACAAAAAAACTCATATGACTCAATAGCAACAGAAAAACAAACAATCCAACAAAAAATGGGCAGAGGACCTGAACAGACACTTCTCCCTAGAGGACATACAAATGGCCAACAAATATATGAAAAGATGCTCAACATCGCTAGCTATTAGGGAAATACAAATCAAAATCACAATGAGATACCATCTCACATCTGTTAAAAAAGCTATAATCAACAAGGCAAGTAATAACAAATGTTGGAGAGGATGTGGAGGAAAAGGAACACTCATACACTGCTGGTGGGACTGCAAATTGGTACAGCCCTATGGAAAACAGTATGGAGGTTCCTCAAAAAACTAAGAATTGGTCTACCATATCATCCAGCAATCCCTCTACTGGGTATTTACCCCAAAGACTTGAAAACCTATATCCAAAAAGAGATTTACACACCAATGTTCATAGCAGCATTATTCATGGCGGCCAGGACATGGAAGCAACCGAAGTGTCCTACGACAGTTGATTGGCTAAAGAAGCTGTGGTACATACATACAGTGGACTATTACTCAGCCATAAGAAATGAAATACTGCCATTTGCAACAACATGGATGGACCTCAAGACAATCATGCTAAGCAAAATAAGCCAGACAGAAAAAGTTGAAAATCACATGATATAACTTATATGCGGGATATAAACCTAAATGCAACAAATGAGCAGGACAAACAAACAGAGACTCAGGGACATGGACAATGGACTAGTGGTTACCAGAGGGTAGGGGGTGAGGGAGAAGGGGAGAGGTAGACGAGGGATTCAAATATAGGGGTAGGGTAGGGTGAAGTGGGGTAAAGGGAATCAAATATATGATAGCTGAAGGAAACTGGACTTTGGGTGGTAATCACATAATAGAATATATAGATGTCAAATTATAATATACACCTGAAAATTATATAATTCTATTAACCAATGTTAACCCAATAAACTTAATTTAAAAAATAAAAATAGAATTACCATATGACACAGAAATTCCACTTCCAGGAATTTATCCAAAGGAAACAAAAACACTAACTTGAAAAGATATCTGCACCCCTGTACTTATTACATTATTTATAGAAGCCAAGACATGAAAACAACCTAAGTGCTAAATGGATACAAGAGTTGTGGTGGTGTATGTATATATACATACATATATACACATACACTCAATGGAATACTACTATTCAGCTATGAAAAATGAGGAAATCCTATCATTTACAACAACAATGATGGCCCTTGAAGGCATTATGCTAAGTGAAATAAGTCAGACAGAGAAAGATAAATACTATAATCTAAAACAACAAACAAAAAACACCCCATCAAACTCATGGGAAAAGAGATCAGATTTGTGGTTACCAGGGGTGAGAGGTTGAGGGAGGGGGGATTGGAGGAAGGTGGTCTCAACGTACAAGCTTCGAGTTATAAGTAAGTACTAGAGACGTGGTGTACATCGGGATGACTACGGTTGACATCACTCTATAACATACAGGAAACTTGTTAAGAAAGTAGATCCTAAGTCTCATCAAAAGAAGAAATTTTTTTTCTTTGTTTTTATTGTATCTATATGAGATGATAGATGTTAACTAAACCTATTGTAGTAATCATTTCATAATACATATAAATCAAATCATCATGCTGAATACCTTAAATTTATACAATGATGTATGTCAATTATTTCACAATAATACTGGGTGGTGGGGGTGCAGATAGAATACACTTTGAAAGTGGACTGAAAATGAGCAGCAGTATGGATGGTAGATGTAGAGGGAGGGTAGGAACAGGTAGAAGACGTGAAGAAAAGAGAATAACCAAGGAAGACACCAGGGTGTGGGCCACGGAACTGTGTTCTTGTGCTACCATTTACTGCAGAGCAGTGGGGTGTGGAAGGAGAATTAGAACCCTATGTTATGCTGGTCAATTGCTAATGCTCCCGTCAGACCAAAAAATTCTAATTCTCCGCCACCCCCTAAAAGAAAAGCTGTCTTCCAGATACTGTTTGTTTCTTTCACTTGGTAAAAGGATTCTTTTTCCTCTTTCATCCTCCCTTTTTCCCTCTTTTCTTTTTTTTTTTCCTTGTTTTATTCTCTCTGTCTCCTCTGCTCCTGGTTAGTGAGCTAAAGATTTGGAAGAATATAAAAGAGAGATGTAGATTTCCCATAAATACCCCTCTTTTGGGAAAAGATCATTGAGCCTACGAGGAAGAAGGAACAAACTACCTTGTAAAACTCATCATTAAACTCAGCTTACTTAGTCCCACTGCACTATTTATGGCAAGTCCCTAAAATGTCAGCGTATTCCCCAGTGAAATGAGTCATTCTGTTTTACAGTTACTCTTTTCCTCAAAATGTTTTGGTGAATAATGTATATAGGATACATAACTTTATTTTCTCAGTACTCAAAGCATTTATAAAAATCTTGGATTATGCAAATAGAAGGTAAACAAGGATACTTTTTTAAACAATCTCTCACAGCGTGATTTTTAAAACATTTCTCCATAAAGGCAGGAAGCACTGTGTTCATTTCTTGAGCAGTTACTCTAGGGTGCCCATTATTGGATGATGAGAGTGCTGAGTTAATGAGTCTTAGAATCACCTCTTGAACCAGACTAGCAAACTTAACCAGATGCTTTCTCAGCATCATTTCCAAAACATACCTTCATAGATAACATCAATAATAATGTCAAGGAAAAAATAATAGAAATGCCTTACGATAAATTGTTGGAGACACATCTGGTAGGCAAATGATCTCAGCTAGTCTATGCTAAAACTAAATAAATAAAATAATAATAAAAAGAAAAAGAAAACTAGAATAAAATGAAAGGAAAGGAGAAAACAGCCTCAGCGTTGCATTGCTGGAACACTTCACCGTTGAAGAGATGCTGGCGTTCCGCAGCACGCACACTTGCTCGGCCAGTGCAGCAGACGCTGTAGGCATTGGAGGCTTAGATGAGTCATGATATGTGAAATGCTAAACAACTGACGTATTTGGCCCAGAAAACTGCTCTAGGGTAAAACAGGTGACAGCACACAGTGGATAAAAAGGCCAAAATCACGTTCTCATTTTTTTTTCAGCTGAAAAGAGTAGCAGTTAAGTCCAGTCTCATTTTAATAGGTGCTGTTAGGACTTGGTCAGTTACCCTGAGGTAACCATGTATTGAATTGTTTTATTGCATTATCTCCCTGGTGAAGGCATACCAATTTTCGTCTTACCTGAGAGATGAGGTTTTAATGTCACTTAGAAACTCATTATAGGGCAAATATTTTGCAGTTCAAGTTGCTGAATTAATTATAGGCACAAATTCTAACTCAGAGGGAAAAAATAAGTTTGAGAATCAGATAACATGATGACACTGAGTTTTTCATACCCAGACCTATACACTATCCAAATTATTAACACAGTTGAGGCTTCATGAGAGCATAAAATAGTGCCATAGTAAACAGCAAATAGGCCTTGAAACAGCTGAATCAAGTTTCAGGAGGTAGGAAAAGTACATCTAATGTGAATCTCCATTTCCCAAACCTAAGCAAACTTTGTTTAAGAGAAAAATCAGGAGACTAAATAAGTATGCCAACAGAGTAATTTTTTTCCAGCTTAGTGTCTACTGGCTCATATTAATTTGGAGTATTTTGCAAATTATTTCTTTGTACCCTCTCAAAACTTTTAAGTAACAATGTTGTGTTATTATCTTATTAAAATTCAAGATGAGTTACAAGAAGATCCCTCAGTCAATGTTTTATCCTTCTTCCTTTCAAATCCTTTACTTTTCTGTAGCACTTGTTAGTAAAATTCTCTATCTTACTCTAGTTCAGAAATTCCTCTGATATCCTCACTCTTCTTGAACTGTTCTTTATAAGCATCCTGAGACTTTACTCAGATGGGCCAACTTTGGAGACAGTCCAAAGGTGAGCAATAAATGTGATTAAGTGCTTAGGAAATAGGATATATAAAGAAAGATGAAAGACAATATTTTAGATAAAATAGAAAGCTGCTATCAGAATTTATTCGGTAGCAGTTTTCCAGAGTGAGGTCTTGAATTTCAATGACACTGAATTTGGTTTAACTCAAAAGAAAATGTAAGTAAAAATTCTAAAAGCCTATACTCTAAAATTCACTTTACTGCCATTTTCAACTTTGCTCACATCCTTTCTCACATCTCTTATATCTTACCTTCCTCAGCTTACCTATCTCATATGCAGAATGCTGAATGATTTCATTTTCTATATTACAGTCCAGGAGGCATTTATATAGTAAAAAATGTATACACTAGAACAGTGTTTCTCAATCAGAGGTGATTCTGCCATGTCTGGAGATAATTTTAGTTGTCGCACTAGGGATGAAGATGTTAGTGACATCTAGTAAAGAGAGAGGCCAGGGATGTTGCTAAACATCCTACAAAGTACAAAATAGTGCCCAACAACAAAGACTCATCCGGTCCAAAATGTCAATAGAGTTCTGTTCCACAGGAATTGGCAGGAAACATAAGTACTGGCTATGCTCTACTACATCACCTAAGCTACAACTCTTGAGGTAGGAACCTTTATGTGCCTCTTGATAAGGATGAAAATGGGAATGCTTAGATAAAGAGGCTGTCCACCTAGCCTCTTCTTGCAGGCTATTTTCACACCCTTCTCTACACAACAGCTCCTCTCCCTAAAAAGTGAGAACACACTTTGTGAATGACCACATGGAGGAGAAAACTTCCTTTACCCTCAAGTTTTTTTGGCCAGTCTAATAATTAAATATCCATGAGACAAGAACTTGAACAAAGAGATAGGAAATATAAAAATGGAGAAAGAAAACATAAAAAAGAACCAGTAAGAAATGAGGAATATAATAACAGAAATGAAGTATACATTAGAGGGACTCACCAGTAGATTAGATAAAGCTGAAATTCTAATCAGTGATTTGGAAGATAAGGTAACAGAAAACACCCAATCAGAACAGCAAAAAGAAAATGGAATTGAAGAAAAGGAGAGCAGGTTAAGCGGCCTCTGGGGGAACATCAAGCCTACCAACATTTGCATCATAGGGGTACCAGAAGGAGAAGAAATGGAGCAAGGAACTAAAAGCCTGTTTGATGAAATTATGATGGAAAGTTTTCCTAACTCAACAAAGGTAACAGACATACAAGCCCAGGAAGCACAGAGAGTACCAAACAAGATGAACCCAAAGAGGCCCACAGCAAGACACATCATAATTTAAATGCCAAAGGTTAAAGACAAAGAGAGAGTCTTAAAAGCAGCAAGAGCAAAGCAGTTAGTTACCTAGAAAGAAGTTCCCATAAGACTGTCAGCTGATTTCTCAACAGACACTTCATAGGCCAGAAGGGATTGGCACAAAATATTCAAAGTGATGAAAAGCAAGGACCTACAACCAATGTTACCTTATGCAGCAAAGTTATCATTATGATCAAAAGACAGATAAAGAGCTTCCCAGACAAGAAACAGCTAAAGGAGTTCATTACCACCAAACCAGTATTACAAAAAATGTTAGCAGGACTTTTTTATGAAGAAGAAGAAAAATTTAAAAAAGGTGAAAAATATGAATAATAAAATGGCAATAACTACATATCTATTAACAATGACTTTAAATGTAAATGGATTAAATGTTCCAATCAAAAGACTTAGGCTAAATGGATAAGAAAACAAGACCCTTACATATGCTACCAACAGGAGATACACTTCAGATTAAAAAACACAAGCAGACTAAAAGTAATGAAAGGGATGAAAAAAATAGTTCATGAAAATGGAAATGAAAAATAAATAAATAAAACTGGGATAGCAAGACTTACACCAGACAAAATGGACTTTAAAACAAAGACTACAACAAGAGACAAAGAAAGATCCAGTAATCCCACTTCTGGGTATTTATCCAAAAAAACCAAAAACACTAATTTGAAAAGACATATGTGTCTATATATTCACTGCAGCATTATTTACAATAACCAAGATAAGGAAGCAACCTAAGGGTCCATCAGTAGAAGAATGGATAAAGAAGTAGTACACATATACAATGGAACAGTACTCAGACATAGAAAAAGAATGAAAACTTGCCATCTGAAATAACATGGATAGACCTAGAGAGTGTTATATCAGACAGAGAAAGACAGATGCCATGTGATTTCACTTATATGTAGAATCTAAAGAACAAAATAAAGAACAAGCAAAACAGAATGAAACTAAGATACAGAGAACATTTTTATATTAGCCAAATGCGATGGAGATTAGGGGTATGGGCAAAGATGGGGAAGGGTTTGAGAGGTACAAATTGGCAGTTACAAAATAGTCATGGAGATGTAAAGTATAGCACGAAGAATATAGTCAATAATATTGTAATAACTATGTGTGGTATCAGATGAGTACAGATTTTTGGGGGTGATCACTGTAAGTTATATAAATGTCTGATCAGTATGTTGTACACCTGAAACTAATATAATATTGTATATCAACTGTAATTGACAAATTTTTTAAATATTTGAAAACTTTTTAATCTACGTGAGACAGATTAATGAGAAAATAAACAAATACATGCATATGCCCCACATATGTCATCTTGAGTTAACTGTCAACAGACAATGAAAGCAGAGACCCACCCAACACACTACACGGTCCTTCCCTATTCACAGACCCTCTAACACATCCAGGCCTCCAGGGTTCCCAGGTCCCAATCCCCAGGTGCAAGGCTCCCTTTACAGAGACTCTCATTAGCACTGAATGCATTTACATCCTCTCCACTTTCTTCCTACCTCCTCAACAGTATTTTTCCAAGCCTACTGTTTAGGCTAGGCTCTTAGCCTTTGAAAGTGAAAAGGCTTATTTTTCTTGCATTACTTTGGAAGCCAAGTTCTGGTCTCTGTGTAAGTGTGTGTGCATGTATATGCATATATGCGTTGTATGTAAAATGCGTGTGTGTGTATGTGTATGAAGGCAATAATATAAACAAATGGATGCTAGGGACCAAAACATTTTGTTGGTACTTTAGAAAGTCATCTCGCTATGATAGTTAAAAGAAGAGTTATAATATATAATTAAGTTATTATTACTATTATAGCTCTTTTTGATTTATATTTTCTCAATATTACATGATTTTTTTTCACAGATTTAGATGGAAACAAAGTATAGTATCTTTCACATACTTAAAATCATTGATTTTTTCCACTATTTAAAATAACATTAGTAAGTATTTCTCTGAGTTCTGTGAACCAATCTAGTAAATTAATCAACTTTGAGAAGGGGCTTGTGTGAACCTCCAGTTTACAGCTGGTCAGTCACAAGCACAGCTGACAACTTCGACTTGTGACTAAAGTTGAAAGTGGGGGCAGTCATAGGACAGAGCACTTACGCTGTGGGATCTGATGCTGTCCCCAGGTAGACAGTGTTAGAACTGAATTACATTTGTAGAACACCTAGTCTGTGTCTTCTGAGAACTGGAAAATTGCTTGGTGGTATTAGAAAAAAATATATACATCAGAACTATAAACTCACCACTTAACTAAAAGTTCTCTAAGAGCAAAGCAGTTTATTCCCCGCACTTTCTGCAGGCACTTCCCAAGCACTCACCAAACTTTCGCCCGTTCCAGAAACCCCGTAGATCCAGGATAGATGTGGTGTGGAGAGAAAGCAGCCCTGCGCCAGAGTCCACCAACACCTGGAGAAGGCCTCTATCTTTGTTCCTCTCTAGAGCCAGGACGTGAGTTTCTGTCTTAAGTGTTTATAAGATATGTCTATTGAGTAAGTTTCATCTCTTCCTATATAGAAACTTTCGCCAGAAAATACAATAAAATTTTTAAGTTTACCTGCTGAACAAAATGGGCCCCATAAATTCTATTTTGTTATATAGGGAATAAAACCCGCTTTTCTGGAATAATAGACACTATAGACTTCTTTTCTACCCTTGTTAAATTGGAAATACAATAAAATTTTACAATAAAATTTCAGGTACTGTTGCCTTCCTCAGTCAAAAGTTCTGAATTTAATGTAAATTCTTTCACTATTTGCATCCCATTTATTTCTTTTATTTTCTTCCTAGGTCCTGTAAACTTAGGAGAGAGCACTTTTGCCTTCACTAATTCAAATCGGTGACTGGTGTTTATATGCTTTGTCTCTCTGTGAGATTCTCTAAGGTTACTAAACACATAGGCTCCTCCCCTGGTGCCCTTCCTGAGGGACAAGAACTTATAGCACCAGTACAGCTTCCTGGGCACTGCAGCAGCGGATGGCAGGTGGAAGAATGTGGCTTGATTTGGGTTGAATAGCACAGCAAAACTTTTGTGCCAAAGGCAGAGCCTGCAATCACCGAAATAGATTTTTCATAGAAACGGATACAAAACTTTAAATAAAATGTGCTCTAAAGATTCTTTACAGGAAGGTGACATCATGTTATGGCTATAAAATCTGGGAACATAAAGACTTGAATTGATTTACTTGATTAAAATAAAAACTATCCCCTCTAAGGGAGTCCTCTATTATCATTATTGGTTTTATACACCTCACAGAGACCCAAGTCTTATTTCGGAGAAAAAGGCACTGACATTGCATTTAGAATATAGAGAGAGGAGCTTCCAAAGGAATCTACCAAGAGCCAGAACATTCTGGTGACAATGCAGTCTATTAAAAGGTTCAGCTGTATTTGGCCAGGTAATTCCCGAAGGTCACTATGCCCACTTTACTGTTATATTTATCATTTCCATACCAACTCTACACACATAAACCATTTTCTGGAAGAAAAGCTGCTATAGACTAAGTGTTTGGGTCCTCCCAAAATTCTTATGTGAAAACCTAATCCCAAATGTGATGGTATTAGTAAGTGGAACCTTTGGGCGGTGGTTAGGTCATGAGTGGAGGCCTCATGATGCGATTGTGTTTATATAAAAGAGACTCCACAGAGCTCCCTCATTCCTTCCACCATGCCAGGACACAGTGAGAAGACAGCTGTCTGTGAACCAGAAAGCTGGCTCTTGCCAGACTCCGAATCTGCCCGCACCTTGATCTTGGACTTCCCATCCTCCAGAACTGTGAGAAATGAATGCTTGTTGTTTAAGCCACCTAGTCTATGATAGTTTGCTACAGCAGCCTGAATGGACTAAGACAGAGGCATTGGAGGAAAGCGGGCACCACTAGACAACAACCTGAGGACAACAACCGCTCTCAACAGGAAATCTACACTTCTTCCCTCGCACCAGGAAACCCACGTACATGTACATTTGTCACTGGAGCTCTCCTGTACGTTTAAGAAAGAATCCGTTAAGCAGTATTATGGCAGTCCATTATTAGAATCATGTCCTTCACTCCTCAACTAGGGACTTATTAACCCATTAGGTGCAGCATCTGACTTGCTAATTTATAGTCGCTTTAGAAAATTGATTGTCACAATTTCCTTCCCTGTACCATAAGAAAAGCCAATAAAGCTCTTCAACAGCCCAGGAATGGAAATAAAAAGGAAAATAAATGGGAAAAGGAGGTAAGAGACTTGAGTCCCTCTAAAAGACAAAATTAAGAGAATAAAGGACAATTTTGGGCATACTCCACTAGATCTACACCTGCAATGACCTAGCTAAATGCAATCCCCCTGTATCTATCGATATATAAACTCTCTAGCACTGAGTAGATCGAGCTAAATTCTACTGACTACAATTTTATCTTCTGACACAACCTTTGCCAATTGACAACATAGCCAAAATATCAATATCTGTGATACATTTTTCACAGAGTTTTTAAGTTTTTAAATCCTTGGATAAGCTCTGTCAAATCTTCCTCAATATCTTTTGAGCCACCATAACCTCACCACAGCCGTCTTCAAGAACATGACTAGTTTCAGAACACTTCTTCTTAAAATAGGTGTCATTTTTGTGAGTTCTCAAAAGAAAATATCAGCTTGACAATGATAAAAATGTTAATAAAAATTAAAATAAATATAACACTATTCCCTGTTCTGCTCAAGCTATACGTAATGCTATAAACATGGGGGAAAATATATTGAGGGCATTATAATTTCAATAAAGGCACAACATCAATGGTAAAGTAGCCTCAGGCAAGCAAGTACCAGGGCAAGCAGCCTTAAAAACCTAAATGTCCCATATAAGGCTCATCATACAATAACAAGTGTGTTCTGTTTTATAAGCGAGCTCTCCAAGGCATTTCAAGAGCTTCTGAAGAGAAATAAACAAGTCAAAAGCAAGTTTTGTGCTTCATTCTCCATAATCACTGACACAAGTAGAAACTCAATAATGAATTTTGACTGAATGAACAATATACTAATTAATTAATGTCAGATAAGCTGGGTGTTAAACATACTAAATAATTCTTGTTTCAAGTGTCTACACAAAAACATCAGTATACTCATTAAAAATCTTATCTATTTGAATGTTTCCAAATATTACTTTCTGCAAAGAGGTATAAACCATTAAAAGAAGGCTATCTTTATCCGCTGCAGAATAATCTTTTGTGTGCTGTTCGTAAAGGAAGCTATTTAAATAAATAGGAGACAGAAACTTCAAGCATATTAATGACAGCTATAAAAGTCGTCTGCGCATTTTAAAGTCTATCAGTGCATCATACCATTTTTTCCCCTTTGTTTGTTGGACCATGACAAAAAAGAATACAAAAGCAAAAAGTAAAGAACCGGGAAGATCAAATGGGCACATTTCTCTGAAAGTAGTCATTACTTTCTTGGTAAATGGTGACTAATATAAATGAAACCTCGTAATGGAAGAAAAGCACAATGCAGAGATGAAGTGAGGAGGAGAATGACCTTTGTCAAGACTGGAATTTGTGTTCTAAAAGGTCAACTAAAGAAATATCTCAAAAGGGAGTGGGGAAATGGGGAAATGTTGGTCAAAGTGTACAACACTCCAGTTATTATTCTGTGGGATGAACAAATTCTGGATACCTAATGTACATCATGCTGGCTATAGTTAACAGCACCGAATTGTACACTTGAAATGAGCTAGAGGGGTTGATCTTAAGTGTTCTCATCATCTACAAAAAAAAAAAAATCAGTAACTATGTGAAATAATGAGTATGTTAATTAGCTTGATTGGGGCCATCATATACATATATCAAATCAACACATTGTATACCTTAAACATATAAATTTTTACTTATCGATTATACCTCAATAAAGCTGAACAATAAAGAGAAACAACACAAATAGAGGAAAAACACAAAGAAATAGAAACTCTGAGATCCAGGAGAAGAAATGTATAAATAATAGGAGTTGTAGATTGCTTCTGATTTCAGCCCTAAACCTACTACACCTACACATTTCCCATCTCATTTAATGACAATTCTCTCCTACTTGTTACTCAGAACAAAACATTAAAATCATACCTGACTCTTCACTTTCTCACATCCCACAGGAATTCCTCAGCAAGTCCTATCCCATCAACCTTCAAAATTATTTAAGTTTAGAACCTGACCACTGGTCAATAAGTCTACTGCTGTCACCACTATCTACTCACTATTATCTCCTGCCTGGGTATCCATGAGAGCCTACTAACTGTCTCCTTGTACATTGCCAATCCACAGTCTATTCTCAATTCACTAGCCTATCTTATCTTTTTTTTTTTAATTAGTTCATGTCATCTGGTCATTCAAAACACTATATCACTCAAAGTAAAAACCCAAGATGTTACAGTGACCCATAAAGCCCTAAATAATCTGTCAGCTATTATTTCTCTAACCTCATCCCCTATCACTCTCTACATTGCATCCCATTCATGGTGTTCCAGAACCACTAGCCTCTTAGGTATTCTGTTATGGATTAAATTGTGTCCCCGAAAATTCCCATATTGAAGTCCTAACTTCCAAATTGTGGCTTTATTTAGAACTAGGGTAAATGCAGATGTTATTAATCATAATGAGGTCATACTGGAAGGGAGGGTGAGCCTGTAAACCAACATAACTGGTGTCCTTATAAAAAGGAGAAATTTGTACAAAGACATGCACACAGGGAGAATGCCATGTGAACAAAAAGGCATGGATCAAAGTGATGCATCGTTTTCTAAGCCAAAGAACGACAAAGATCACCAGCAAACTGCCGGAAGCCAGGATAGAGGCCTGCAATAGATGTGTGGATCCACAGGCGAGGCAGCTCCACCACATAGACCTAGAGTCCAGGTGTCTATGGGACCTGAGATGTGTTTAAAAATATATATTTTTTAAATCATGTCTCTCATTTGTACTTAAGCATTATCCTCTTTTGCACAGTCAAATGTTTGCAGTTGTGTTCTATGTTGGGCATTCTGCTGCAAAACAATTAAAAAAAAAAAAGGACAGAGAGAGAGAAAGAGAGAGAGAAAGCTTCACAGCCTGAGAAGGAACCATCCCTGCTGATATGTTGATCTCAGATTTCTAGCCTCTGAATCGTGAGACTATAAATTTGTTGCTTAAGCCACTCAGTTTGTGGTCCTTTGTTATGGCAGCCTTAGGAAATCTATACACATCTCTCAAACATTCTAGGCACACTTTCAGCTCTGGGACTGTTGCCCAGGTTGTTTCTTCTGGCCAGACTCTCTTGTGAGGCCAGGAATGTAAAAAGAAGTGCTGAGAATCAGAGGTCTGATCTTCTTGCAACTACTGGCATCTTTAATTCATGCAGGTGTTTTCATAGATGGCTGAGATTTCTCACAGCTTTGTGGAGGCCAGGGAGCTCCTTCCCTCCGCAAGAGACCTGTTGCACAGCCTCATGTATGTCTAAATACTGCGCTGGCTTCAGTATTATTTGTCATTGAAGGAACTTACATCCTTGGGCTGTGTTGGCAAATCTGTCAGACACCTCACTGTTCTATTATGACACACTTACATTAGTTAAGTTGAAGATATTCTTCATTTCCTTGGAATTAACACAGAATTACCACACATTACAGACATGATCGGAGTTTGGGGAGCAATCTTTAAATGTATAACCTCCGAAAACAAGGGGAGAAATAGGAAAATCAGAAGGAAAAGATGAGCAATGAGTCAAATTTGGAAATAGAAAACTATATAAACATATTTGAAACTCTGAAATAATGTCAACTTATAATCATTTTATTAAGCTTTTAATCATTAAAAGTCTTAGACATATATTAACATGTAAGAGTCAGTATTTTAGAAAATTGCATTGCCTAGTGTGCTATTTGGAGGATAGATGTGTTTTCAAAGTCCTTTTTTAATGCCAGATATCTTCAGGGTATCTAAAGCCCTGTTTTGAAATCTTCTCATTTTTTAAAAATTTTATTTATCTTTTATCAAATTCATTGGGGTGACATTGGTTAATAAAATTATATAGGTTTCAAGTGTATAATTCAATAATATCTCATATATATTTGCATTGTGCATTCATATAAATCTTTTGCTTTTTTTTATTTTTTAAGGTTACAGCTAAATCACAATTTAGAGAGGACTTTCATACTAAAGTAGTTAAGAAGACTGCCCAGATATAGAAGGACCATTTCTTATTTAACATAAATTAAAATTGTTATAACATTATATTACATTATTTTAGAAAGAAATGTAAAATAGTATAATATTAATAAGGCTGTAATATAAATAGCTAATTTTAATATAACATAATTTTTAAGAATAGAGTTCTATAATAATTACTTTTATTATTTAAATAATTGCTCTTGGCTATTTTAATTGTGTATATATATATTTTATTTTTAATATGATTAAGGGAAGTCAAGAGCATATTTGATTCCTTAGAACATAATACTCAATTTACCCATGAAAAATATTTTCATTTAAAACAAACCTACTATATGTTCTTTTACATTTCTTTCAATTAGAAGCAGTCATTTTTATCTACTCCAAACAACAGTATTGAAACAATGAATTAGATAAACAGACTGAGATTCTTTTCAAAAATTTTCATTATTAAAATCCCAGGTACAGTACATACATTGTGAGCCAGGAACTATTTTTTTTATACCTCTTCCAGCTTGTTTATATATTTGTAGCACTTGACAGTTTCACAGAGTTTATAACAGCATTTTTTTTCTGGATACCCGAAAGCTGCATCATCATCACCCATGTATCACCCGATAATGTGACCTGCTGATTAACTAATATGCAAAATTCAGCAGATAAGGATGTTGATATTTCCTCTCCCTTTCCCTTAAACAGCTCTTTTGCAGTCTTGCCTGGAAAATGTAAACCAGAGAAACAGAAATGAACAACATGCCTCCTAACAATGGGCATGAGTATAACGAGGATGGGTAAATATCTTATTGATTTTTGCTTCTGTAACGAGAAAAAAAGTTTTAGTTTCTGGAACCAAGTTTTGTTCTAGAACTGAAACAAAGTTATCGGTGGTGTTGTTGCGTGCTGATTAACCTAACACTGCCTAGGGCTATCTGTCAGGGGATCTTTTCCACTGGCGGTATGACAGTTTTTGCAATTACAGATGTTTGTCTATTTGGTTTGGTTCATGATGGTAAGGCACTACCGTGAACTGGAAAGGAGGACAATGGTACTTGTGACAGCGCTCATTTGTATCCACACCTGAGTCATAAACATCTATAAATCATCAAAATACCAAAACCACCAAGTTGATAAATTTAACATTAAAGTGACAATCTCCCCATAACTGACCATGGATGATTAACTAGTAAGAATATGTCATCTATTCCTAGAGAAGAAAAATAGAGACCAAATGGAAAATTACTATAATGTAGGAAAGAAAATAAGGTAAGATAGAGAAGGAGACAAAATCAGAGAGTTCTCTGTTTTCCCTACAATTTAGAAAAATGTTATTAAAGACCAAATAATCTTCAGAGTAAATTACTTTTGAAAACTTCCAATCTTAATAACAAAATGGTGTAAATGAACTGTACCTGACAGCTTACAAAGGGCTTTTCACATTCTATGTCACTTATTAATATTTTGTGGTATATTAGGCTATTTATTTTAAAACTATAATAAATGTCAGCAAATTTAGAAATAAATTGAAAATAGTTTAATGAAATGTAAAGGAGGCTATCTCATTATTAATTTTTATTATTAATTCTTTCTTCTCAGTACATAGTAAATGACAAGTATTAAGTTGGCAAATGCAAAGAGTAGTCAACATTTTCCCTTAAATGATCCACACTGAGTGGGCAGAAGCCAGGAGATACCATTGAAAAATGAGTCTTCACCAAATTGATATTTAATATGATCATCCCAGGAGAAGATATTGAGGGCAACAACTCTAGAGAAGGTTCTCCCTGGATGTAGCTGTTCCCATTAGTAGCTCTTCATAATGGCAGCTGCCTCAGGTGGCTCTTACCAGCTGCTGCAGACAGCAGTCATTGGGTCCCTAATGCCTCATGTCATTCAGAGAAATTCTCCTTCTGTGATTGAATAGTGAGGAGTCTGTCACACCTCCACTAAAAGACAGCACCAAAAGACCTCTGCTGGGATCTCCAGGGGCCACTGCTGAATATTAAGAAAAATTACTTAAATGTTTCAAAGCCTTCTAAATTGCACAGGGCACCTAGTCTCTGTTACACATAAAACTGTCCCCTCAGCTCCCTTCATCTCTGCACAGATTTCATTTGGTCCAGGGAAAGCTCTCATACAGGCCCTTTCCGGCTCACGTGGCAGTCCAAAGTGCATCAGCTTCCCTAGCTCTAGCTCTGTCTAATCTCAGGTCTTCTTCAAAAGACCTACCAATAACCCCCATTTTTCTTTACATATCCTCTCATAAAGTACAGTTGCACACATGCAAACCAAACCAAAAGAATACCCTAGATAAACCACACTTCATCCAGGAATAAAGTTCAACTCTTAAATTTACAGGGAAGAATCAAAAGTTGACAGCAATTACATCTTTTCAGGCTGAAATCCTTATTTGGATAAAGTGAACTCTCCCCTGCTGAGGGAAGTTGAACACAATAGAGAAACTCTGGCGAGACCTCAAGTAACAGAAGTACCACCTTGCAATAAAAGTCAGTAAAGTCAAATTCTGGTACTTAACCCTAAGACAAGACAAAACCTCTCATTATTCTAATCATTTGCTTTTTCAGAATATATAAGAGTGACCTAAATAAATGTGATTATCTTGAAGACTCAGAGATGAAACACAGAGCCGAACACAAGTACCTATAGCAAGTTGACTCAAATCCTTTTTGAAAGTGAATATAAATTTTTAAATAAATCATATTTAGAAAAACAGTTGGGTATTTCCTCAAAATGCTAAGCAGAGAATTACATATGATCCAAAAATTTCATTCCTAAATATATATCCATGAGAAATAAAAACATGTGTCCGTAGAAAAATTCATACACAAATATTCATTCCAGCATAATTCATAATAACCAAAAAGTGAAAACAACCCAAATTTCCATCAACTTGTGAATGGATAAACAAAAAGTAGTATAGCCATATAATGGAATATTATCCAACCACAAAAAGAAATGTACTATTGATACATGCTACATTATATATGAACCATGAAAACATTATGCTAAGTGGAAGAAGCAAATTACAAAAGAGCACCTGTTGTATAATTGCATTCATATGAAATGTCCAGAATAGAAAAATCTATTTGGACAGGAAATAAATTAATGGTTGCCTAGGACTGGGGAATGGGCGATGGTCAAGGGGAAGAGAAAGGGTGACTACTAATGGGTATGAGGTTTCTTTTTAAGGGTGACAAAAATGTTCTGAAACTAATGGTGGTGATGATTATATAAATCTATGAATACCCTAAAAAACATTGACTTATACAATTTAAATTGATAAATTAAATGATATGTGAATTATATCTTAATAAAGCTGTTAAATAATAAAAGCAAATGAGTAGAAAGGCACAGAACTTCTATCATTGAGTCCAGAGACAAAAAGGCAGTAAACTCTGACACTTAGATTAGTCCCATTGGTCATTTTGGAGTGAATGTCAAGAGCAATCTTGGCACACAAAAGAACAAAAGCTATGCATTTCTTTACCCTTATCTGTTTTACAGCTTTCGAAAGTACAAAAGGAAAAAAAGAGTTTATTTATATTTTCACCACATTGGAAATAAAATATATTTGATCTAAACAAGATACAATTAGCGCTCCCATAATGTTTTAAATTAAAGAAATGTTTATTTTTATCTAAATTCCTTCTCAATAACTATACCAGTAACATTTAGCATATATGCTCACAACATCTGCAGCAGTTAAAATATAAAAGTTCATGTCTACGAGACTTAACATTTAGCAGAAAAGCATGCAATTTTGAGGGCAAAAAGTAAATGTTCTTTTTATGTACACTCGGAAAGAACAGAAATATTGTGAAGTTAGTATCATATCCATTGTGTAGTTTTGAAAAGAACATAAACTTAAAAAGCATAATATCAGGGTTTCTCATTCTGAAGTACATTATTAAAAATAAAAATCCCTTTATTTAAGCCTACAAATCTATTATTGGAATCAGTTTAAATGGGTCTATTTATAAGCAACTCCCCATAGTATATGCAAACATAAAAAAGATATTTCCAATAAACATAGTAAATCTCTACAAAAAATCCACTTGTGCATATATGACAAGCATAATTACGAGTTTGTAAGTGTTCCCTTCTAGAAGACATAAGAGAATATCTTTGTAATCTTAGACAATATATTGTAGTAATAGTTATAAAATTAAAAGTTGACAAATTGGTCTACAGCCATGCCACCCTGAACGTGCCCCATCTCGTCTGATCTTGGAAACTAAGCAGGGCCAGGCCTAGTTAGTACTTGGATGGGAGATCACCTAGGAATACCAGGTACTGTAGGCATTTAAAAAAAAAAATTGACAAATTGGACTTTATAGAAAATATAAATTCAAGCAACACTGTTAACAACACGAATATGCAAGCTGTAGACTAGCAGAAAACATCTATAATACACAAATCTGACAAAGAACTTGAATTAAGAATACATGAGTAATTCCTACAATTTCAAACAAGAAAAACAACCTAAATTTTTACAAATGGGGCACTTCACAAAAGAAGAAATTCACAGGTCAAAATAACAAGAAATGTTGTTCAATATCAGTTAGAGAAATACACATTAAAATCACCATGAGATACCAATTCACACACTTTAGAATGACTAATGTTAAAAAGACTGATACTAACAAGCATTCACAAGGATGTGGAGCAACTGGAATTCTCATACATTGCTGATGAGTATAAAATGATGCAACCTCCTGGGAAAATCTTTGAGTGTCTTATAAAAATCAACTTATTTTATAATCTAGCAATTCTACTCCTAGGTATCTACTCAAGAGGAAAAAAAACATGCATGTCTGCAAAAAGACTTTTATAAATATATTAAGGCAACTTTATTCATAATTACCAAAAACCAAAACCCAAATGTTCATTTCTATGGTCTCAATGTTTGTGTTCCCTCAAAATTCACATGTTGAACTCTAATCGCCAAGGTGATAGTACTAGGAGGTACAGTCACTTTTGGGAGGTTATTAGGAGGTGATCAAACATTCATGAACGAGATTAGTGCCCTCATAAAAACAATCTAAGAAAGCTACCTCACTCGCTCTTTCTGCAACGTGAGGGTAAAACAAAAAGCCAGTGATCTGCAACTTAGACAAGGGCTTTCCTCAGAATCTGACTACGTTGGCACCATCACCTTAGACTTCCAGCCTCCAGAAATCTGAGCAATAAATTTTTGCTCTTAATAAGCCACCCAGCATATGATATTTTGTGACAGCAGCCCAAATGAACTGAGACATCCATTAAAGGGAATGGAAAAACAAACTATTTCATACCTCTTCATCTCTTGCCACTATGTGGTATGAATACCTTAGTATCATCATTTAATGTACTTATTTTCTCTCTGACTAGGTGTCACCATCAGTTTATCCAGATGAATACATCTGTTTTATATCAGTGGTTCTATTATTTATTTCTAGAATTTCTAACTTGTTTTCTTACATATTCATCTCTCCTTATTAGTTCAGTGCCTGGTTTCATAATTTCTTGTTCATTTATGGATGTCAGTCCTTTACTTTTTATAATCCTGAACACTCTTTAAAATCAGTATCAAATATATCTCTTTTATTTATATCTTATTGTTGATTTTGTTGGCTATTTTCCTTAATATTAGCTTTTCTAATATGTTTAATAATTTGGTACACAGATTCACTTTTTTAAAAATGTTTATCTGTCTCTCTGTCCTCCTCGCTTCTACATGTTTCTTTTTCTAAAGGTTTATAATTGTCTTTACCAGGTCTCTCTGTAAAGCCCCCAATCTAGAACCATGCCCTATATTTGCAGTGTGGGGCTTCTATCCCATGGAATATGATAAATGTTGCAGAACAAGGTGACAGTTTAGATTTGGTTGAGAGGCTGTCTCTAATCGCTTCTTTTTCTCTTTGTAAGTGTAGAGTTTATACACTCCATAGACCAAAAAGATGTCTCAGCATTTTTTTTTTTCTAGCTTTCTCTTCTGAGGAGAGAAACCTCACCCTGGACCCCCACTTTAAGTAAAGATCAGTACTAACTGTCTACCTAAAAAGGTCATTTTAATCCAGAAATGTTCTAGGTTTTAGCAGTCATTAGCCCTCGTTACCACTTTGTTTTATTATTCCTTTTATGGTCTGTGAAGATGTTTACCTTGTTTAAACATATGTATATTTTCTAATTTTTATTTTATATATCAGTTCTCTGTGTTTGGAGCAAGGTCATTACCAAAATTGACTGGGTTTATGCATTAGGAGGTCACTGGCCTCTGCTATTACTGTTTAAGTAGATAACTCATTTGGCAACCTGTCAGCACAGAAATCCTTTTTTATTGTTTCCTGTCCTGAGTTCTTAGTACAGTGTCTAGCTTAAATTAGGTGCTTATTAAGTATTTCATGAAAGAATAAATATGAGCAAATGACCAGACTGTTATAGTTAGAGCCAAGTTTTGAGAAAAAAATGGTTGACATTTTAAGAAAGCATCATCACCATTAAAGAAATTTGGCACATATTGGACCTATAAAATTAATATGAGTCCTTGTTTACTTCCTATAGGAAAATCCAAACCTATCACAGCATATAAGATCCATCACAATAAAACTCTGCTTCTTTCCAGCACCACCTTCACACAACACATCCGTATGCTTCAATTCTAAAATGGAGTCTCTCAATGCTCTGTCCCTCTATAAACATCATTTCCTCTGCCTAGAGAATCTTTGGGGGAGGGTGAATAGGTGAAAGAGATTAAAAGGTACAAACTTCCAGTGATAAATAAGTCATAGGAATATAATGTACAGAATAGGGAGCATAGCCAATGATAATGTAATAACTTTGTATGGTGACAGAGAGTAACTAGATTCATTGTAGAGATCATTTTACGATACATATATAAATACTGAACCACTATCACGTACACCTGAAACTAATAGGCTATTTTACATCAATTATACATCAATTAAAAAGCAAATAAATAAAATAGAAAAACCCAAATAAATCTGTTTCAATAAACCTGTGATATCAAGTTATGTTAGAGATTACTTATGATAATAGGCATAATAATATAGTAGGAAGTAAAGTATCTTCTTTAATTACTGACGGTTAACAGCATAATGAAAATGAATGAATGAGTAAATAAATAAATTAATTAATTAATAATAAATAAATAAATGTGTTATAATAGAGTTATTCTAATACAAATATGAGCACACTTCAAACTAAATGTCCAATCTTTACTGCAGCTTTTGCTAGTAAAATGCTTTTTTTTTTAAATCATCTCTCATTGTTCATTTAACCTTTAACTCAGTCAGTTCTCCCATTCCACAAGGGGTGTGAATTAAGATTTAAACAACAATCTGAATCAACATCTATTTCAATGCAGTCACACAAGAGATGAAATAAACACAAATTCTTCATATTCTTTCAAGTAAAGGACATAGATGAAGCTGTCCTCTTGGGAGAAAGTATTAGAGATTTTAAAGTTAAAAAAAAAATTCAGAGGAGAAAGAATAAAATATTGCAAAAGAAAAATTAGAAAAATATGGACATCTGTCATTCATGTCTCCCTGCAAAATGAGAGATCAAGACCTGGATTTTCCTCATTCAGCTTTACCCCATTCACTTACATATCATCCAGAAAACACATGGAGCAATTAAACCCTGGGCTACTGTAGCCACAAAGGTTCTGGATGGCCTGACACTGGAGGCATCAGAAAAAAAATGCACAGTGCGTAAATTTTTTCAGGTATTACTTAGTCTAGAAGCTGCTCTTTTTCTGTCAAAAAGCCAAAGTTTTCTCTAACAACCTCTTACTGCCAGAGAAAAGGAGAGGGAACACAAAGCTAAGAGAGGATTTTCAAGAGAGCAGAGCCATATCATGTAACTGGTGGTAGGGATGGAATTTGCAGGGACTGAAGGAGAATAAACCTTTGGAAACCAATTAGGAACATAGATAGTTAAAGCTAGGTGGATAATAAAGTCTTCATAATAATTAACAGTAGAGTATTGCATACAGGGAAAATAAAAATACTGTTCTGTCAGCATAAACACCCTAATAGAAAAACATAAAACACAGAAGAGTAAATAATACCAGATTCTGATGCCAGACTTACGCCAAAGCCCCAGCCTCGGTGAGGCCCCCATGCTATAGTGAACCTGGCCACCTTTAGAATTTTTGTGCATAGTCATGATAGAGTGACAGTTAGAGGACTTCTCCCATTTTCTAATAAACCCATAACTTCCTGGATACATATAAAACTGGTATACGAGAGAGCACATGCACTAAAAATGGATCACATCAAATTTCTCACTAATTTGAAGGTGGCAGGAAGGGGAGCCTGAGTATTTAGTTAGGTTTATTAAATTAAAAAAAAAAAGTGTGTGTGTGTGTGTGTGTGTGTGTGACTGTGCTTTTTTTTTATTGGTACAATTAAATTTGTGAAGTACATTTCATAGCAAATGTTTAGTAAACTACATTGTCTACAGTACTTTTAGTATGACTTTAACTGTTTATAAATGCCTTTATAAATGTCATAAGTTCCTTTGACATAGTTTTAGAGGAGTATCTCAACCAGGAGGCCAACCCAACATATACCTTTAGAGCAGACAAGCAGAACACTCTCAAGAAAGGTGCCCAAGTGAGCCCCACCCTTGTGTGATTCATACCATAAGAGAGGAGACCCAAAACAGGTCCTTGGAGACACTCTGACGCCTTTGTTTTCCACCTGACCTTCACCCAGTACACCCCACACTCTGACTTCTTCAATTCATACCCGCTAAAGTCAGAAATATTTTAGACAATTTATATTTGCTTTATGTTTTACAGTCACATACTATGACCAGGATCTTAAGATGAAATTACTTATTGTTGCTATAAAAAATAAAATTTATATATATAATATATATATAATATAAAATTATATATATATATATATATATATATATATATATATATATATATATATATATATGTATAATCCACAGAATGTTTGCTACATATCTGGTTTAACATAAGTTTTTCTGTATCTTCTTTAAGACAACAAGGAATGGAACTCAGCGAGAACTCATGCTTATAACAGGAATCTGAGTCCAGTTGCCATTTCTATGAATCCCAAGTATCTGTACTCACAATAGTAGGTAATAATAAAAACCTACTGCCTACTTTGTTTTTTTCATCTAAACCACAAAAATATTATATTGCTGCAGTTACAGACGGTACTTCAGGTTATAGCTAAATGTCTCTATGTGTTTCTAGCACTGCATTAAAACAAGTTAAGCAGACTCAGAGGATTTCAGTGACTGTTGGTTAAATCTTTGTGTTTCTTTTTGCTTTGGTCTTCACTGTGGAACATCGGTCCTAATATGAACCTCCTCTGCCTTTCAGATATGTAGGCTCAGGCTCTTTTGGCTTAGATGTCCTGGCACATACTTCTAATTAACTAAATAAAAGGGGCCTAGTAAATATTTGTCCCATCTGAGATTAGAGTAAGATGGAGTACAGGGTTGATGGCTGTGGTGAGCAAAGAATTTCAATCAAATTCCTCTCTAATAGCATTTAGGATAGGATTAACATCTATTTATGGGCCAAGTTTTTATATTAGGAAACTGAAAGTAGTTACTTTTTTATGTTTTAAGAGTCATAGTTTCACTTATAGTTTCTCAAACTTCATTTGTAATGTTCTTTATTATAATGGTAACATTAAATCAATAATTATCAAAGAGCTTGTGAAATAGACATCATTTAATTATGTTAATAAGGTTACAGACTACAAAATTCCAAATTGACTTATGCATGTTTTTTCTGTTAAAATACCTTATTTTTTTCTCTTCGACATTTATTTAACTTTGCTATGTACAAAGTACTATTCTAAACACTCATTTAAATATCTCATTTAAATCTCACAACTCCTTAAATAGACTCTATCATTATTTCTGTGTTACTGGCAGAAAACTGAGGCACAAGGACATTAAATGGTCTGCCAAGATCACCCAGCCTGGCATTAGAGACCTAGGCTTCTAACCTAGGTCATCCAGCTCACCCTTATCACTCAACCTACACATATCCTTTCTATACTGTCTCTTTAAGTGACCACTAAGTAAGGAGTAACTCTCAAAAGAAGATAGCCTTTATTCCTTTATTTTTTGTTGTGAGGAAATCCTGCTTCTCTTCACAGGAAACAAAAAACTACAGGAGAAATTCATTACCACAAAAGACATCCCCAAACAGCCTGAAAAGACACTTCAGAAGCCACTTTATCTTAGTCCCGCCCACTAAAGTCTTATAGGCTGTAATTTCTGAACCTTGGTATCCCTGTCCCCAGTCTTTCATAAAACCAGGATTTGTGACAGTGACTTAGAGCAGCCATTCCCAACTAAGGTCATTTTTTTGTCTTCTCTACCCTCTGAGGCTATTTGGCAATATCCAGAAAGCTTTTGAATGTCACACCTGAGTGCCTCTACTAGGTAGAGGCCAGAGATGCTGCTTAACATCAACAATGCACAGAATAGTTCTCCAAAACAAAGAAGTATTCAGTCTAAAATGTCAACAGTGCCACAAATATTCATGGCAGTGGCAGAGTCTATTTTTAGTGTTATGGCTTCTCTGGATTGAATGTAGTGCACAGTACTAACGAAGTATATCTTATCTGTTCTTCATTCTTCCAGCCATCTCATGTACTTTTATGATGAGTGACATAACTTTGGGGCCTAAAGAACTTTGAAAACTCCTCAGGAAAAAAATCCTGCTGTTATTGTCACATTATTATTGATTTATCTAAGAAGGAATATTTTGACAAGGAGAGGCTGTCAAATTAAGAGAAAAACAAATTCCATTTGCCACTTGTCAAAAAAAAAAAAATGCACAGAGATTTAGAAGCCGTCAAAGATGTAGAATTGTCACTTTCACCTAGCAGATCCTAAAGGCGGGAAAAAAAGAGTTACAGGAAATGTGTTTGACTCACACTGTGATACTGAAAGTTACTGACAGAGAAGGTATGAAAACAAACTATAACCATCTACTCAAAGAAGTTTACAAAAAGAATTTTGTCTTTGCAGAAACAAGACTATTGTATTAAAAAAAGCAATTCTTTCTGTAAAATATAACAGATAGAAATATCCTTGATGACAAAAATATTTTTTAGGGATTTCCCATTTTTAGTACTATTTTCAAGTATAAAAAGAGTCAGAGAAATGGAAGTAAATCAAAACGATTTCTGTGAAATGCTATAAATCATAAATAAAATGCTGCTACTAAAACATCAGCTGTGTAATAGGTGATTTGCATCATTTTTCTGTACTGAAACTACCTAACGTCTAATATGCTCACTAATTCACATTTTTGTACAAAGGCATGACTTCTCTAGGGCTGGAGTTACAAATAAAGAAAACTGACACACACAAGAGAAGCCACATTTATTACCTCCTTACTTTTATGATATGGCCAATGGTGGTACCAGTACCATTCTCAAAACACAACTCTAAATTCTGCCTTCCATGTAATGTGCTAACTTCAAAAAAAAAGGAAGGTAGAAATTTCTGGGCTAGTGAATCAAGGGTCAATGTGACAATGAAAACTTACATACAAATATGTACGTGGCAACAGTCGATTTCCTATAATAGAGGTGGAGTATCATCTATAATATGTTCAATCTAGAATATATAACTTACAGAAGCAACAGTGCTGCCCAGAAATCCTAACCAACATATCACAAGGGCATTTTTCAGACTTCAGAGACAGAAAAAAAATACAAGAAAATGAGTAAAACAGACCATATTGAAGATATAGTCTTTTCCACACACAAGAATAAGAAAAATATATAGTTTTCTACAAAGAGGGATTGCATTACTAAAATTAGCACATGTAAAATGTTCAGAAACATTATCTTCAAAAGGCAAAAATTTTCAGAGCTTGAAGAATAATTCTAGAAAGCCAAAAATGTGCAGAATGAGAAACATAATTGTGATGACTAATTTTATGTGTCAACTTGGCTGGTACCCACATGTTTGGTTAGACCCTTGTCTAGATGTTGCTGTAAAGGTATTTTTTAGATGAGATCGACATTTAAATCAGTAGACTTTGAGTAAAGCATATTATCCTCCGTAATGTGGGTAAGCCTCACCCAATCAGTTGAAGGCCTTGAGAGAAAAAAAAGACTGATTCCCCTCAAGGAAGAGGAAATTCTGCCTACAGTCTGCCTTTGAACTTAAGCTGCAACATCATTTCTACCCTGGGTCTCCAGTTCTAACCAAACTGCCCTGCAAATTTTGACTTGACAGCCTCCACAATCCATGAGACAACTCCCTAAAATAAATCAATCTCTCAATCTTTCTCTCTCTCCATAAACCCTCTATTGATTCTATTTCTCTTGAGAACCCTAACTAAATACAATAATGACCTCACTTTGACATCATTAAAGGAAAAACAAAGAACACAACTCTATCTAAATTAAGAAATTCAAAGCATTTATGGATTATCTATTTGGTTCTTTTTCAAATCTGTTAGGTTTTTTTTTTACAGTTCCCTAAAGATGTTTTCAATCTTGTCTGTTATTTAAACATAATTGTTAATTTTTCTTTCTTTAATAATCACTCAATTTCTAATTATCTAATCAATCTAAAGAATTTGTTCCTGCTTTGTTTTTCTCCTGCAGGTTCTAACACATGATGTGCTTTGTAACTTGTATGGTTAGTCACTATTTACAGTAAGCTATTCATTTTTCATGAAAAATTATTTGTGAGAATTCTTTGAAACTAGGATAAAGCGTTATTCAGAAAGAATTTCTTTTCGTTTTTGGCAGGAAATTTTAAACTGCCATATTTCATTGAATATAAAATGTTGCTGATAGTAGAATGTATTTTGATTTTATAGATGTTTAAATGTGGGGGGGGGAAATAGCTGCATCATAGAATCAATGGAATTCAATAAATTTATGGCTTAAAGTTTTATAGACAGTAAAAAATATGAGTTTGGCTTCCAAATCCATGCTGGCTTAAAGTTATAACTTCTCAATAAAAATTCCCACCCCCACTCTCAAAGCCAAGGCTAAATTCCTATAGTCCTAAGAAGTGTGAAGAAATTTTCTTTTTCGTCCTCAGAAAGAGGGTATATACCATTAGGGTCCCAGTTTTGCAGAGGTCTGCTTTCAGACCCCCCCATTGGAGAGAACTTCTATGTAGAAGACAGCTGGGCTATAATTCGAGATGGGAGGAAGCTCATGAACTTGCCTCCCAACTTCCTAAAAAATGCTTAAGAAATAAATAAATCATTACAGTAAAGAGAACTAGGAGGATCATGAGCAAGCTAGAGATTTTAAAGCATTTTTGGAAGGCAGAGAATAAAAGCAAGGGTGTTTACCGACTTGAAAAACAAAAATGAAAGGAAACAGGCATGTTTACCCTTGTGGGCCCCCAAGGGTTCACCAGACAACCCCTGCCCTTTCGGCCAGTTAAAACACATGCATTTCCAGCACCTTGCAAGCCTAAGGCTTCTGCAAAGACCTCGATACCAACGTGCTCACCTTCTTCTTTGCCTTGGGAAGATCCTCCCTGTGAAGCTTGGGAAACAGAAAAGTACACACCATACAACAACTATCACACATATTTCTTCCTGATTTGGCCCCTGACCTGCTGCCTCTCTGCTTCCAGTGGTATATTTTCTATTTTGCTATCCAACAGAATAAGTGAGTGGACTCGCACCTTCTACACGGGCATCTTCCTCACCTGTGTGCCACTGGGACAGAAGGGTTTCCTGGACCTTCTCTTCATGGTCAGATTCCTGGAAAGCAAGTAGTTTGTGTGGGTGACACAGATGAACCTGTCCCCAAGCACATTGATCACGATGGGAAAGAAACACTTTACCTGTGACTTAGCTTCTAAAAATAATGATCACAATGTAGTTCTGTCAAACATCAGTGAAAAAGCTAAAATTAGGCTTTTAAAAGTCACTATTAATTAAAATGCTTTGATTAAGGTTTAGTATCTCTTTTATGTCATATTATTTCACTTTTAATATTCTTTTTTCCTTTTGATTTTGGCCTGTTTTTTTAAAAGAAGTGTAATGAAAAAATAAATTATATTATGTTAAAGGGTAATCACAAAATAACTGAGAATTTCTAATATAAAAATCCATATTAACTTGCTGCTGTTAGAAATCTGAGTATTTCCTTTACATTATACAGGTAGAAGCCAGAGATTATGATTTAATGTACATTGTAAACATATATCATGGTAGTTATGAAAACTCGATCAACAATGCCTAAGCTCACAGTTATCAGAAAACTGTTTTCCTAGTGGATCAGCCCTGGGTAACCAAGAGACACTAAGACTATGAATCTAGTTAATAGGTGGGTGGGTGTTAGAAGAGAAAGGGGGTTTCTGAAAAATATTAAGTCTGGATGAGATGTCAGATAATACAGAGAAAGACAGACATGAATGATAGATGTTCATCAGGACAGTAGACATCCAGGAGACTTCAGGACTATAAATCTAGTTTAAAAGTTCAGAAATGGGAGTGGGGGAGGAATTCTTACAGATATCTAAAGTCTAAAGAATAACCCAAGCAGGAAAGGAAAAGTTATAGTGGGTTCCTAATTATTCTCAGTGTTCTGGGACCCAGAAGAATATAAAATCATGAATCAAGTCATGGATTTCTGACATTAAGAAGCTGGCTTTAGAACACAAGTGAAAATCTGGGCATCTGATGAAAGGGACTGAGGCAAAAAAGAGCATACATATGCTCTGAGGAGAAAAAGAGCACACTTATGCTCTGAGGCAAAAGCTCTTTATTCCCTCCCACAGACAACAAAGGCCAAACCCTGGGTAGACTGACCTCATAGGTAAGGACAGATAGGTCTACCTGACTAGAGTACATAAGCATACAGCCACAAAAACATGAAAATTCTGTCAGCCTATGTTTCTCTTGCATTTAGAAGAGGCATTCATTTCAGATGAAAATTGAAATAAAATTTTATATTCCTCAAACTGACATATGCATTAGTAGACATTAAAGTAATGTAAATGTTTTAACATATCAGGAAAACAAATAACTTGAGAAAACAGAATATTGAAGATAAAAAGACAAATTCAAACATTTCTTATTTGGGTGATTTTGTAGATTAAATGGATATGCCGAGCTATAAAACTGCTGGAATTTAGCTCCTTAATACTTTTACCAAGAAATGTAGCTTCACTTCTTTCAGCCAAAATGTTTTAAACAAGATTTAGCCTAAGGTAATGACCAACTGACTTCATTATGTAATTTTTTAAACCTAATCTTGCCTAGAAAAATAATAGACTCTCACTCTAACCTCCGATTTACTGGAATTTCTATGTAATGAACACATCTAAGCTGGTAAGATCAAGCATAACAATTTTTATTATCTTACATTCAATGGATTTCTTTGCCAATGCTCTACCTGTGCTATTTGCTGAAAAGCTCTTCCTAAGGCTTAGCCCACATGTGGAAATCAGGCAGAAGTATCAACTACAGCTCTCTTCATACTTACTGGAATAATGACATGTAGAAGAAGAAAAAGTAGACCATATTTCCTATCTGCTGTCATCAAATTTAAGGGAACCAAAGATATCGATTAACTTGTATTTTAACCCTGGCTGCACACTGGAATCACGTGCCTCATCCAAATTTAAATAATAATTTCAAAGTGTGTTATCAAGACAAGAGAATGTTCCTAAAGTGTCCCAGGCGATTCACCTTTGCTTCCAGTATTGAAATCTCTGGGTTAAGAGGCCATTTTTAGGATTCAGAGTTTGGGATTCAAATCTATATTCATCTTCTTAAAATTTCTTTTACTTTAAGCAAGTCACTTCACCTACCTAAGACTGTTTCTCACCTCGAAAAAGTATCTACCTCTCTGGGTTGATATAGGGGTTAAATGAGATCGTCTATTTAGGTTCTAAAGCCTGAAGCACTGTAGTCTCTTAATAAATGACAGTTGTGTTTTGTTTTTAGATAGAACCTAAAGACTCATATTAATTATAGCATTAGTCTACTTTTTTATGATACTCAGCAGTAGTATATAGGACTCTTGCAACAAAAGACAGATTAACAAGAGAAAAGCATACAGATTTATTTAATATAAGTTTTATGTAACATGAAACCCTACATAAGCAAATGAAGATCCAAAGAAACAGTTAGCCATGGGTGTTTTTATGCTACATTTGATGAAGGGTAAAAAGCCATGGAAAGATACAGCAGGACAAAGAGTATGAGCTAAATGTAGTAAACAGAGAAACTTAGCAAGTCCTGTTCATTCCAACTTCTCTCTGTATCCTTTCAAGAGATAGATGCTCTTTTCCTCTGGGTGTAGGGAGGGCACCTCTCATATGAGGGCCTTATTACCTGCTTCAGGGGAAGGTCGAAAAGTTCCTCCTTCACATGCCATTTCGTAAATTCCTTCAGCTTGAAATAGTCAGTATCCCAAGGTGCCATGTTTTGAGGTAGAGTCCTAAACTCCATCACTCCTAAATAAATTAATATTCTCATTTTGATTGACCTTTTTGGTGGAAATAAATGTTCATGCTAAGAAAGTGGGCAAGAGGTGCCTGAAGAGAAGAGAAACCATATTACAATATATACATTTATGTTTACCAGAATTTCACTATTTATCAAAGATGAAACAGAAGTTAAAAAGAAAATCTAGAGACCTAAAGAAGAATTCAATGCCTACCTCCAGAGAAAAGAGCATTTATCACACCAGACAACAGATTTTTCTATTTTCTTTTTTAAAATCCAGTTATAATGAATAACTATATATTTTAGACTCCAATTGGTATAGGAAAGGCATATATGCTTAGTAAAAACATAATCTACTAATTGTGAGTATTTACCATGCCCTGGCTATAAGTTAGTACATATTTCCAGGGGAATGGGAAACTTATTGGTCCTCTTTTAGGTAATTTTAACAAAAATCATCAATAAATAAGATGAAAACTCTTCGACATCAATTTTCATAAAATAAAAATTTATACAGAGATAATAGGCAGCAGATTTCCTTTTGCGGTTTTGATGCTGAGTATTTTTCTTCCTTTTGGCTATATAGAGAGATCACTACTGCGCCTCACAAGGCTGAAATGGAAAACTGGGCTATGGATGAATTAATGTTCAAATCCCCTAAGAGGACGCTGCAATTCGTGTAATATATGTTGGCAGAACACACCAAAGAAACATTCTCTCTGCAGTCTGTGTTCGGACAAATGTCACTAAATATCTACTGTGCCTCAGACAGTAGATAATGTGTGTCATCTGTACACAGGACATTCCTTCTTATGTAGCAATGTCCACTGCATCGTCTCACTTAATACCAAAACAAGACGTCATATAGGACAAAAAGTTGTCACCCACTTTATCCCACTGATAGTTGTGACATTGAGAGAGTCAAGCTAATGACACTTAAACTTGGAATTCTCCTGACTGTCCATTTAGCACTCTTGCCATTGCAGAAACAATAAGAAAGTTTGCCATTGTTGAGTTAACAATCTAAGAGTAAATTCCAGTAAATTACGTTCAGGGAGAATCACCCACCACCAAAGTGATACCATTTTAAACTTGAAAGGGTATACATTCTTATATAACAGATCATTGTTTTCCTGTGAACTGTTGAAGAAATCCCTCTGTATTCCACATGAGATAATTATGTAAAAATTGAAAAACTACAAACCAAAGCCTTAACAGTAACTAATTACCAGTCCAATTAGTAGAAATAAACTCTATTCTGAATAATTTTTTTCATGTTTATGTCTTCTTTTTTTATGGCTTTGGCAATTTATGAACCAAAACAATTATCTTCAGTTTGTTCTTGTTACTTATCATTGTAAAAGTCTTCTTAACATGGGCAAAGCTAATAGTTACATGGATAATTTAAAAAGATATTTTGAAAAAAGGAATAAAAAACTGACACATTCTATTTTTTTTAAATTTTACCTGTGAATATACATTTACTAAAAACACTGATATAGAACCAAGGCTTTTAAGTATGAATGTGTTGATTGAAATCCTAAAATATCTTTCTTGCAGTAACCCCTGAGTTACAGTATGCATTTTTTTTTAAATAAGAGTGAAAACCTTAATACTCCTATAATAATGAATTTGAATGCAAAATCTTTTGGAAATTTAAGATCTTCCCCAATCTTTTATAGTTGTCTTGCCCATACGTAATTCAACTGGAGTATTTTTGATTTACCTTTATTATCTTTCCAAAAGATTCAATTTAGTCTTCAAAGAAACAATACCCTCTTTTTATCTACATTCAATGTCAGTTTCAATAATATTTACTAATATAATTATAAAAATACATACAACTGTTATAAATAGATTTGAGAACCAACAACTCATTCTTGGTGAGAAAATGACTCAACTGGTATAGGAGAGATTTACAGGCTTGGTAAAGAATAATCTCCTAGTTGTGGGCATTTAGCATGACTTGGCCATAAGTCAGTATATGTTTCCAAGGGAATGCAGAACTTAGAAGATTTCGGTGAGTCAATCTAACACAGCTGAATTTAAAGAATATTGATTTTATTTTATGAATATCTTAAAGTCAATTAAATGATCACCTGCCTCTCTGAATTTGATTATGAACTCCATGGTGTCTGAGCTCCCTAAGAAACTAATAGTTTAGACCTCACAAATCAAGCCAAAACATCCAGACTAATTTCAGTAAAATTTATTTAAAAAGTGAAATAATCAGTAAGTTATTCAGGTAGTAAGTCTACATGACTGCAAAGCTGCAGGTTCCTATTTTCAAAACCATTTTACATCTCTGTTATTAAACCACAAATAATGTTATGTTTAAATATGCTTTAAAATATATGTAATAATAAGGTTCGACTGTAACTGAAAGTAGGTTGAACCAGATGCAGGTTTGTAAACAATTTGAAAAACTTTTAAGGCCATTACTAAAGGAACCACCAGAGCAGTGTTTAATGAGTAAGCCACATTTTAATTTTAAATTAGCAGTAATACATTAACTAAGGTAAAAGGCCATTGAAATGAAACTGCAGGGAAGCTGGAGATTGTGGTGATAAAAGTCACAAAAGAACTTACGCAGAACGATCAACTCACCTGTTTCTTTCTCTTTCTAATGTTGTATTAAAGAGAAAAAAAGATGAATAAAAGTTCTCAGGAAGGTGGCAGAGAACTTCCAACAGCTGATGGAGACTGCTAAAATACTCGAGAAGGCCTGGTCTCTGCCACCTAACAGCCTGGAAGAGTCAGTAAGCCCTGTATGTCTATACATGGAAAGAAACTGCTAGCTATGGGCCCTGGAAAGTTAGTACCTAAAATCAAGACTTTTTTAGAATATCTTACTCTACTTGTTTTATTCTACTCTGGGTAGAAGTAGCATGAGACAAATGAAAGAGACATAAAAGGCAGAATGTAATTTCTCATTAATTTCAACTAGTGTTCACATTTCTTTCAATCTTACATTTTATTATATATCAGATTTTTAAACTTTATGTTGGTATCAACAAAATGTTGATTATTTTAACTAGTTCTATTTCATGCAAAATTCTGAGTAGAAACGTGGGCTCCTTTCAGCACCACAGCCGAAGTCTAGAACCTGACACTTCAAAGCCATAACTGAGCCATGACCATTATCCAGTCAAAAGATTATCCTAATTCCAGATGAAATTATGGCAGTAAACAGCTTCTGGAGTTGCAAGTTTGCAAGTCAAGACAAAAACATGAAAGGAGCACCATACAGATCTTTTCATGACTCGCTTAAATTTTTACTTTCTACACACATATTTGGCATTATCTGGCTAGTCATGTGATGTCAATAACAACTATTATCACAGAGATAAAATGAGGCTATTTTATGAAAGACAAATGAACTTGTAAGTAAATATCTAACAGTAAATATCACAAGACAATTTAAGCAACTTTTACATAAGACAAATAGTCAACATCTCTATTAATAAAAGAGTCATTCTTAGAAACTGTTGCCTCAGCTTTCTTTTTCATAGAGGCACATCTTTCTCATAGAAATGCATCTGAGAAAAGAGGTTTAGAGTGAAAAATAACATTGAATTATCATGAAAAGAACATCAACTCTATCTGGATATGTAAAATGGGCATCATGAGATGTGTAGATACCTCCAGCATGAGGAACTGCATTCTATCTGAAAGCAGCTCTTCAGAAACTTTTTCTAGTTTACTAAACAAAATGATTTCTCACTAAGAATACACTCTTTGATCCTAATTCTACTTGTTGGATCTCAATGGAATATGCAGATCTTTCAAAATACCCATTTTACATTCACCTCCCTAGCCACACACACACATAGATACATTTCATTTCATCAAATTATATATTTCCAATGCCCACTACAGGTCTTCTATGGCACGGTACTATCTTCAAAGTCACTCCTTTTAAATGTCCTCAAATTGCGTATGGTTCCTCCTAAGCTGTGGCTCTTAGGCTAGAAGCAACCAGGAAAGTGTGGTCTGACACTCAGAAAAGAGAAGAACAATGCCTCCTTCATTCTCTGAACTATATTTCTATTAATTTAGCCAAAGTTACTAGCCTCTATGACAATCATATAAGACAGATGATTCAGATCCAATGTATTCTCAACTAAAATCTCAGTTTCTTACTGAGCAAGCTCTATGCCATATCTGTCCCCAACCTCAGAGTTTGAGACTGCAAGTAGAGGATCTTACCTTCATCCTCAACGAAAGTAATCTTATTAGATTTAACACAATATTGAAGTCATCATTTTTAAGTGGCTCCCAATGCCACTGTGCATAACAGGGTCACTTTCTTTCCAGGCTGCACATCATATTTTTAAGTGTTTCTAAATATACATTAAATGCATTGATTTTAAAAGTATTGTAAAGGTATGAGAACAAAGCTATACCTTACATAAATATAATTTTTTTTCTCCTTGTTGACAATAGTTCATTAGTAGGCATAATATAAATCCAGACATCTTATTGCTAAGCTACCTAGGCGTGCTGGCATCTAGCTTACATTTCTATAACTAACCCACAAATATGTCAGAGATAACTTGCAAAATGTCTTAATGAAGTCAATATCCTAAGTGTACATATTTTGTTCTGATCTATTAGCGTAGTTGTCACATCAAAAAAAATAATGAGGTAAGTACGTCAATTGGTATTCATGAACTCACAAGTAATTACCATTTTCTCTCCAGGAGAGATTGGATTACAATTAGCAGGATACTGAATACCCGAGATGAAATAGGGAGGTGGTATTTATAAGTGAAAAATGAAAAAGAAGTAAATAGGAGTAATGAGAGGTAACCTCATCTACTTTGCCATTTCACTTCAATTAGCCCTGTTTACCTACCCACTTCTTTATGGACAAACAGAATCCTGTGCATAAAGGCCGTTCTATTCTGAAATGCTAACTACATCCAAAGCTCAGTAAGAATGTTAAAATTTTTCATGAATCAATAATTTGTATGAATTGTGAAAATAATTTTTAACAAGGATAATGCCAACATAAAATTTCTGCCAGTTTCACCATTATACATGCATACATATACACACATTCAGATCATTCTCTTATCTTTAAATGCAAATAATAAAAAAGTCAGGGCTAATCCTTTCAGAATTTTAATCAAATAATATGATATCTTTTTAGTAATAGAGCAACATTCATGTAGTAAAAGTAATAAAGCTTTCCATTGGGGAGTTTATCTTTCCCTTTTTAAAACCTAAACCAATAAAAATGAAATAATAAAGAAACAAACTTTTAATGGTCTATAGATAATGACACCCCTGCTAAGATACCAGTTTAGTATCCTGCAGTTTAAACAGCTGCCATTTGTCAGATAATTGCTTATGTTATTTCCCATCTTTGCATTAAAGCAAAATGCTATATTTGCATTTTTGACCCACTTTGTTTTAGTAAGCAAAGTTGGCATATAAGAATCATTGAAATACCCTATCCAATTATCTTCACTAGTTGAGAGAATGGAAAAGAAGTCCAAAGAAAACTCATCATGCAAAAAGATGTTACATATATAACCTAAATTTTATCTTACCTCTGTAAAAATATCACTCATCTCCTTCAATGTGCAGGGATAATTACCTTCATCCTACATTTTCATCACAAGATTCCATATTCACTTTTAGTTTGCAAAGCTAATCATTCTACCTCCAATAATTTTCAATTTTACACCTTTTTAAGCATCCTTTGGCCCAATGGATCATTCCTCAAAGATTCATTCCATGCATATAGAACTCAAGGAGAGAGAATATGCTTTCTGTTGAAGCTTGCAAACCCTCCAGTATTGTGGCGTAAATATATGGCACATAGTACCATGTCCTATTTCATCTTACACTGCACCCTCTGTTGGTTATAATTCTATGCACACATCTTTTGGTGTTATTCTAAGCCAACCATATGTCAAAGTGCAAGGACAAGTTACACAAGTAAGGAAGACTTTACTAGCTTCCCCCACACTCCTGGCCATCTTTATGGAATCACAGCTAAGATTACCTTTTCATGGAAATTAGGGCACTTTTTCCTCATCACTTTTAAATTTAATTGTGATTACATATAATCATTAAATAATGAAAAATGACAACATAAAATTGAATATGTCATTTCTCTCGTCTCTTATAAAATCATGTCCTCCCCACAGGCAGAAAACTATGATTAAAAAGTCCCATTTCCCAGCGATTACTATACTTTTATAAAACTCATCCAAAGAGCAAATATCTGTCTTTTCCAGCAGGATACAGGCAGAGCTACTAGAGGATGCCACCTAGGTGTCTGATACTACTCTAAAGACACACTATGACCTAGAAAGCCGTCAAGCCACACACCAGAGAAAGCGATATAAAAAGGAAATATTCAGAAGATTAGTTCTTGTTTCTGCCTTCAACTCACTCTTACATCAAGCTTACCTGCAATCACCCTATTTCAAATCTCGTTTTGTGCCCTGCCCTTCCAACGAGGAAACTCATTTTATTGAACACTCAGCTCTCTGCTCATCTGCTTCACTTTCCATTTTATTACTGTCCCAGTATTTTCTTGGGGCAGCAATTTCTTGGACGGGTCAGGCTGTTTGATAACTGAGCCATTCTATGACTGGAATCCTTTCATTCCTCTTCATCTAGCCAACATGAACTCATTCTTCCAAAATTGGAGTTTAAACCTCACAGTTTTCAAAGCCTTTCCTGACCTTCCTCTCTGAGTAAACGCCCTTCCACTCTGATCTTCCAGCAGAGTGGCATGCTTCTATTATAGTACCTCTCTTTCTGTACCGTAATTACAGATTCATTCATCACTGGACTGTGGCTCCTTGTGGAAAAATGACAAAGTTTATCCACCTATCCTTGATCCCTTAAAGTCATTCAAACATCTGTTGAATTAACTGAAAATGTATTTTAAACACCCCCATATGCATGACTTCATGAAACAACTCTAACTAGGTAAAAGTCAGAATCCTGGGACTTATCTCCTTCCTGGTTCTGGACATAGTGAGTTAGACCAGTTTTTAGAACTTACCACACTTTTCTCTTTTCAAGAGGGGTATACAATTAGCACCCTCTTAAACATAAAAAAGAGAAAATAGTGCTATAGATAATATATTCTATGGGACTATCATTTGAACTCACTTTTCTTTTCAGAACAAATATTTTTAACTACATATGTATTTATAAATATATTTATAAATATATTTACATATATAGGTATATACACACACATATATAAACTATGAAGACTATTATATATATGTGTGTATATATATATACACACATATACATATAGAACTATTATATATGTGTATATATACATATATAATATATATATTATATATATAATGACAAAATAAAACACCTCAAAGAATTAGCAAGCTATCAAACATAAGTTTATTTTTTTATGAAAAATCAACCTGGATATTTTCCTTTCTCAGCATGATTCAGGCATTTGCAGCTCACAGTTATTCTTTTAGAAGTGTTACAGACTTTATCCACTCAGGAAATGTTTCTAAACACTCTCTGCTATTCATCCCAAGATATCTTTTCATCTATTCTATTTGGTCTGTCACAGAAAAAGGCAAAAAACAAATAAATAGGGAAGTATTTTCCCACCTCTTTGTAGTAAAGCACATTTTATGGAATCTAAAAATTAGAAGACATTTTCTCAAATGACTTATCTGAGTCTAGCCCATCCAACCCTCTGAGGGTTTGAAAGTCACCAATCTTGACGTGAGGTCGGCCTGCATTGACTTGCAAGTTAAACAGATTACATGAAATCATCTGTCATGTTCCACTTCAGTCCTCTTTTTCCAGGCCAATTTTCTATACAATATAGATCCCAGATGCCACTCCATTTTATCAGTCTCTTCCTGGATATCCTCTCTTTGTTTTGTTGTTTGTTTGGGTTGCTTGGTTAAAATTATTTTTAATCTGTTTCTAAGAACTAAACCTTTTCTTACACAACTGTCAATTAAATTAAAATTTTTAAATCCTCACTTATAAATTTATAGAAATATTTTCAAAGTAAGAGGAAAATTCATAGATAGTGATATCTAAATTCGTGGATTAAAATTTAAAAATGAGTAACTCAAGACACATGTGATTTATACCTTAGGATATATTTCTTTGCCTTTTCTCTGCTATAATATTTTTGCAGCTTATTTTCAATTTAATAAAAACACAAAAAACACATATTTTAGTTTCAGAATAAGGTTAGTCCATTGGTCGATAGTAAGCTACTTATTTTGTCAGGCACATAGGAATCTGCTCTATGAGCCTTTTAGAAACCCGCCAACCCTGCTAAGCTTAAGTTGCACTTTCCTCCCTTACCTTTCCTTCTTCCCTTCCTTCTTTATTATTGTTTTTTAACTTTTCTTGGTTTCCTTAAATAATTAAAATAATTAATAGGTTTTGAGCATGTCTAGTGCAACTAGACACCTTCTGATCATTAGCTAGCAGGTATCCAGTTTCCCATCTGAGAGATAACAGCCCTCACTGGCAGCTTTTTCACTCAACACACATCTACCGATTATGCACTGACAAGAAAATCAACCTTTACAATCTTCATTCATAAAATGCTTTGCAAGAGATTTGACCAGGCACCATGGAAATGCAGAATAGGAATCTCAGAGTTAACCAGGCAATCTGGAAAACTTCTTGGAGCAGGTCTATACCGATGAACAGTTTTGAAGAAGAAGTAGAGAGATAAAGACTTGGGAAAGGGGTATTCCAGGCTGGCAAAGCTCTTTTATGGTCCACCTCCCTGAGGAAGGGGCTTGACTTTCAGCTTACGCAAGTCCTCTTCTGTATGGTTCTCACATTTTTCAAATCAAATAACAACTCTACATATTGTCTATTGGAAATTTAAACCATGAGACTTTATCAGTCCCTCTTCATTACAGCGAGGATTTTACACTTATCAGAGAAATAAACCGTAATATCTACAAAACTGACAAATAAATAGCTTCTAAGATAACACATTTTAAAAATTGATAATAATGAATGTGTTTACTACTTATTGTCCTTGATATCATGGTGTCTATGATATTGCTAAATCAACAGAAGGGATATACCTAGACTTTACTATCTTATCTTCCTGCAGTATAATGTCAAACGAGTTAAGATTCAATGGTATGCACTCACTTTTACAAAAGATCAAATAAAGGAAATATAAACTTCAACAATGTGTCTTTAAAACATAATCATCGAAGACTCAACTGCTACACAATTCACTGATTCATAGAAGAACATATATTTCAAAAAGGTAAACCTCAACACATAAATTTGAGTGTTTTATATCACCAGGTAAAAAGTATACAGACCATTATGTTTCTTTTTCCCAAAGCTATCATAAACTGCAATACCCAACTGCAGGAACACACAGGCTATAATTCAATCCTTTGCTCATTTTAATAACATGTGGTGCTCCTTTTATTTATTTATTTATTTTGTGGAAAGAACACAACATGAGACCTACTCTCTTAAAAAAATGTTAAGTGTACAATGTATAATTGTTGACTATATGTACAATGCTGTAAGCAGATGACTAAAGCTTATTCATCTTGCTTGACTGAAATTTTATGACCATCGATTAGTAACTTCCCATTCCACTCCCCTCCCCAGCACCTGGCACCACCTTTCCATTCTTTGATTCTAGGAATTTGACTATGTACAAGATTCCACCTTGTACAAGTGGAATCATGAAGTATGTATTTACCATTCTGTCATTGGCTTATTTCACTTAGCATAATATCTTTCAAGGTTCATCCATGTTGTCACATATGACAGAATAAGTTTTATATAAACTCTTAAAGTATATCATACATTTAAAAAGTACACAAATTATTTAGAGCTTAATTATACAAAGCAATCACAAAAAAGACCAAAGTAATGACCACATATATCAAGACGTAGAATCTGACTAGAACTCACAAGCCCCCTATAAGCCCCTTCCCAGTCACAATCACTATCATCTACTACAGTAAAAAGAATTAAAATATCATGTCCTCTCCCTCCTTTCTCTTCACGCACTTCCCAATGATAACACTGTAGTGAAATTCTGGGATGCTTTAATGCATAGGATGACTTCAAATAAAAATTTCAATGCTTTGAGGAAATAATTTGAGACCTCATTTGAATTCTTTAATTTCTTTGTACAATTTCTTCTTTAACTTTAAATGTTGTGTCTGAGTTTCTTTTCTTCATTTATTTTTTACATCTATTTTTGTTCTTTTTGGGGAGACTATAGAGAGACACTGAAAACCCATGGCAACATAAAAGAAGTATGAGGTCGAAGAAAAGAAGACAAACATACTTTTAAGTGAGAAATATACTTCGTGTCCTTCAACAATGAAAACTTTTCATGAAGCAGGTTAATTGGGTATCCCGTAGTGTTGAGATGCTGCGGTTCACAAGAATTGCTTCACCCTGAAAAGGATGTAACTTGTTACCTTGCTATTTCCTATCTGCCTTCATCAAGCACTTCTGTGTGACTTTTTAACAACAGTTTTCTTTGTTATTATATATATGTGTATGTGTGTGGATAGATGATAGATAGATAGATAAATGATAAATAGATGATAGACAGACTGACAGACAGACACAGGTCAGTGAAGGGACCAACATATAGCTGCAGTAGCTGTAATGATAGCTGCATGTTGTTCTTTTGTGTAGCAAATACTATAAATTTAAATATTCAAAGAATAAAGCAATAAATATATTACAATATAAGTTAGTACAAGAACAAAAATAACAGGTATATATTTTAATAAAATGCTCTGCTTGATTAAAAAACAATGTCGTGACCTCCATTTTCTTTTCTCTTTACTTTCTTTTGGCCAGTAGATACTGAGCACTTACTACATATCAGGCACTGATCTGAGTATTATCTTCCTTTGGTATCTGAGACCAGGAACTCCCTGGTCCAGGTTCCAGGACCCTCTGTGGATATCAAAATCCAGAGACGCTCAAGTCTCTTACATAAAGTGGCAGAATATTTGCATATAACATATGCGCATCCTCTCTTATACTTTAAATCATCTCTTGATTACTTATAATATCTACTGTGATGTAAATGCTATGTAAATTTGCTGCTTATACTGTATCGTCTAAGGAATAATGATAGTATAGATGCAGCCATCATAATAAGCCTAACTACATAGTACACGTCAGTAACAATATAACATTTTCCAAATATTTTTGATCCATAGTTGGTTAAATCCGTACATGTGGAACTCACAGGAATGGAAGGCCAACTGCAGTGTACAATAATTATTAATTTTTTACAACCACCCCATAAAATATGTACTATTGCCATCATGTCTTTAGAACATTATCACTAACGACTTGCCTACTATATAATTCCTTTGCTCACACAACAATTATATTACAAAAATATAAACATCCGCACACAAATTTGGGTATATTATTTTGCAGATTATAAGAAGTATACAACTCATGATGTTTCTTTTACCCACAGTTATCATAAGCTAACTGCAGTACCCAAGTGCAAGAAGGTGCTGCTTTTACAGATGCAAAGAGAGGTCCAGTAACTTGCCCAAGGTCACACTCTAGGATATAGAGTAACCAAGATTTAACTGAGAGTCTGGAACCTGTTGTCTTAACTGCTAAGTTACATCTTATTATTTATTATAATAATTTGCTTATAATATTATAATAAATAATAAGTCAATTATATGGAACTTGCGAAGATATATGCTTTGGAGAAAATAGTAGAGCAGGTGGAGAGGATTTAGATAGTGGCATGGGGTCAGGTGGAGGTCAGATCACAAGCTTCAATACATGGTCTAGGTAGGCCTCATTGAGAGGTAAAATTTGAACCAAGATTTAACGGAGGAGGTAAGAAAGGGTATATTGGAAGAGAAAGGTGATGGGCAGAGATTCAGACAGAGGGGCAAGCCAGAGTAAAGGCCCTGAGGACAGAAGATGCCTCGTAGCCTAGTGAGTTACAGAAAAGCACTTATTTGGCTGGAAATTGTGAGAGAGGAGAAAAGTTGTAGGAGATCGCATCAAATAGGAAAGAGGTTGAAGACTGTGATCATATAAAGCCTTGCAAAGCACACTATAGATATTGGCTTTTACTCTAAGTGAAGTGGGGATACCCTACAGGATTTTGAGTTATATGAAACAACATTTTAAAAAGATAATTCTGACATCTGTGTTGAGAACAGTAACAGATGGATGAAAGTTGAAGCAGGAGACCCTGTTGGAATGTTTATTGCCTAATCCAATAATCCATGGAAAAAAATGATTTAAAATATTGACAGGATGATAGCTATTAGATGCTGTAAGAAAGGATCAGATTCAGATGTATTTTGAAGTTTAAAGAGGTTCTCCAAGGTTTTCAAAGTGCTTAGTAGGACAGAATGGCTATGAGACAAGACAGTAAATGACTGCTCATGGAACAGGTTTAGATGAGAGGAGGAATCAGAAGTTCAGTATGGACATGTTGAGATTGAGGTAATTACATATCCAAGTAAAGATTTCAACAGAAACATGGAGTATATGAGTTTCGAGTTTAGCAGAGAAGTCATGTTGGAAATATACATTTGCTGTGAAATACTGATTGTTCCTACATATGTAAAGGCAAAGTAATCAAGACAGAGGATATTTCCTCAATAGGTGTCTGAGTAAGGTTGGCAATTTTAATAGAGTTTGAGTGCAGGAGGGAGGGAAGTTAGGAAAGGCGGTATAATTTTAGCATATTCAAAGACTCCCCAGGGCCCGTCTGAAGGCAAAATGCCCCCATGTTCCTTTATCTCAACCAAGAAAGGCACTTATTACCACTATTGCCATTCTGTGCTGGAGGTCAACAAGGTGCAAAGAGGTGAGATGGCATGGCAAAGGTTGCACAGTAAGGTTCAGTGAGAACTTGCAACTGGTTATTGATATTTCTCTCCGGTATGGTTTTCTAACTCCATTCAAAGAGGAAACTACAAAGCAAAGTTCAGGGGTTCTAGCAGAGACCTACAAAAAGGAGGTGAAAGGATACCTTGGCCAAACGTACGTATCCCATTAACTTGCCTCGTGTCGATCGCTGTACATTAGGAGATATCACTATATTAAAACTGTGAAGTCTCCTAGATACATATGAAAAATATCTATCTAAATCAGTTTAGGTCAGTCTAAATAGGCATGGGAAAAATGTCAAATAATTTATAAAAGTTGTTTCTCATCAAATTTTCACGAATCAATGAAAATTTATTGTGTAGCTTCCTTAATTTATATTTCTAACCAGAAAACTGCTAACTTTTTAATTTTTAATATTTATTTTTTAACTATTTTTAAAATTTTAATTTATTTAAACTAAAAACAAACAAACCAACAAACAAAAAACAGTTCACCCATTTCTCTCACCCCCAATCCCGTGCCTCTGGCAACCATCAATCTGTTCTCCGTATCAGTGAGCTTGTATTTTTTGTTTGCTTTTAGATTCCACATATGAAAGATTATGAGGTATTTGTCTTTCCTTATCTGACTTATTTTACTTAGCATAATGCCCTCGAAGTCCATTCATATTGTTGAAAATGGCAAGATTTCATTCTTTTTTATGGCTGAATATACATATATACCACTTCTTTATTCCTTCATTCATCAATGAACACAGGTTATTTCCATATCTTAGCTATTGTAAATAATGCTGTGATGAACATAGGGTTGCATATATCTTTTCGAGTTAGTGTTTCCATTTTCTTCCAATAAATACTCTGAACTTAATTCCTGGATCGCAAAATAGTTTTATGTTTAATTTTTTTGAGGAACTTCCACACTGCTTTCCATAGTGGCTGCATCAATTTACATTCCTACCAACAGTGCAGAGGGTCCCATTTTCTCCATATCCTCACCAGTATTTGTTAGTTCCTGTCTTTTTAAATAAGCCATTCTAACAGGATCAAGATAACATCTCATTGTGGTTTTGATTTGCATTTCTCTGATGGTTAGTGATGGTATTTTTTTCATGGACTTGTTGTCCATCTCTGTGTCTTCTTTGGAAAAATATCTATTCATATCTTCTGCTCATTTTTTAATCTGATTGGTTTTTTGGTACTGAGTTGTATGAGTGCTTTTTATTTTATGGATATTAGCCCCTTATCAGATATATGATATACAATTATTTTCTCCCATTCCATAGGCTGTTTTTTCATTTTGTTAATGGTTTCCTTTGCTGTACAGAAGATTTAGTTTAATGTAGTCTTATTTGTTCATTTTTTGCTTTTGTTACTTTGGCTTTTGGTGTCAAACTTAATAACTCATCACTAAAGCCTGTGTTAAAGAGCCTACCACCAACGTCTTTTTTTTTAGGAGTTTTATGATTTAGGGTCTTAAAATCATGTCCTTGATCTATTTTGAGTTAATTTTTGTGTATGGTGTAAGATACTGGTCCAGTTTCATTCTTTTGCATGTGGCTGTCTAATTCTCCCAATAGCATTTGTTTAAGAAATTATTCTTACCCCATTGCATATACCTGGCTCCTTTGTCATTAATTGACCATATATGCATCGATTAGAGGTGAGAAACAGAGGTGGGAAAAATGTCAAGATAATTTGTAGAAGTTGTTTCTCATCTATGAATCAATGAAAAGTTATTGTGTAGCTTTCTTAATTTATATATCCAACCAGAAAATTGTCGTTTTTAAGTTCTTTGATGTAAGCATTTTTTTTAACAAAAAAACTAATGCCAATAAGAAAATCATTTTGCTTGGATAATGTATCGACCTATGAATTTCAATGGCCTATATACTATAGATTCTTTCACATTCCTATATATTTTCATACAAAGCCAGTTCAAAATTTATACTAAGAATAAAATATATTTTAAGAATAATGTTACATATCATATTTCCATATATTTTTTCTGGGAATCAATTTTTACTGAACATAGTTTTTTGGCATATTATATCCTTTAAGCTTTCATTTATATTTTCCCAAATAGAAAGAAGTTGTTTTTTTTTTTTTTTAATTTAAAGGAAAAATAGCAAGTTAAGGTTTACTGGAGAGTACTCTGATTATTTATATAATAATATGACTGTAATAATATGACATATGTAACATCTATATTATACATATATATTATGACTAAAGGGAAATAATTTTCAGAAGTATTAATTATGAAATCAAGTCTTGCTTATATTTCCATTGTCAAGTAATATTGTTTGTAAATATTCTGATAAAATTAAACTCGTTAGTATCTAAGAACTTATTATGTTTAACATCACTATTAGATTTGATTTAAATATAGTTTTCAAGTCATCAGAACTCTCATTCAATACCTTCAAGTGCTAACTTATACAAACAAAGCATAAATGAACAAATCACTTTTCTTCCCATAGAAATATAAACTTAACGCTGAGCTATTATTACTGTTTTTCATTACCAAGTCTATCAGCTGGTATTCAAACAATAACATATGTTAACAAGAGACTTATTACTGAAAAGAAATGCAAAACAGAGAAAATAAGCTGTAAAATATATGTGGTTAGGTCACAGAAAAGAAAATAATTTCTGTAAAATAATGTATAAAAGAAGTCAGGTCCACATGAACCCCACAGAGTTGTTACCATACATTTTAATCTGGCCCCAAGGCTTCCTAAAGCTGACATCTAGTCCTTAAATTTTTGGTTCAGCAAATCAACGAAGGTTATAATGGGAAAGGAAAAAACTTTTAAAAATAAAAAAAGCATCGGATAAGATATGGAAATTAACAATCCTTGTTAATTACCAATTAACAAAGAAATGATTATTTCCAAGAATTCAATATACAGTCACAGAACTAGAAGGATTTTGGTGCTTCTATCTGACAGGTAAATGGCTGTATCTTTATTAACAATGATAATTTAGAACCTCATAATTAAAATTCTTCAAGGAATTACTCTAACAGTCCCCACTAGACCTCAAATGTGTTCCTTTTAGTTAAAACCAATAACTTCTTGGAGAATCTTTGAAGAAAGGTATTCTCAAGTAAACTATTAATTTTCTTCCATGACCTTCCATATAAACCAACAAAGTCTGCAAATGGAAGCTGATCTGTAAATGTTTGTTGAATGGCTTAGTGAATGAATTTATTTGCACCAATAATAAGCAAAATGGTATCAATTTTGGAAGAACAGATATATTAAAAGACACAGGTTTACTAAATGAAAGAAATAATTGAATACCTAACATTATAACTCTAAGATAGAAAATTATAAAGATAAACATATAAAAATGGACATTTTTATTCTAGAGATATTAGCAATAGTTAAATTGCATTCATTTTTTTCTGATTTATGTTCACATGTAATAATTTCATAAATTGATTAACTGAGAATTTCAGTTTTTTAAATTTTGAGACAATGATTAATATTATCAACCTAAATTATGCACTTATAAGACCTTCTATACTTTGGTTTTATTGTATTATATTCAAGTCCAAAATGTTATAAAAAACATTGTATCTTCTACTCCTGAATTAAACTATAATCACTGCAAAATAGGTGTCCTATGTTTAATACTGTGAGTCTGCATATAAGAAATTTCTAAATGAAGTCATTTATGTTGAGAGAATTTCTGTAAACATAAAAAACTTCATTAAAAAGACATGCCAATTTTTCAGGAAAGACTCTTTATCCTCAAACATAAGTGCAGTGCATTTTATACAGCAAAAGCATATTGAGCACTCACTGTGTGTCAGAGCTATGCTAGACACAGAGGCTGCAAAGTCAGAGTCAAGGTCAGAGGTACCTAAACTTTCTCAGTCTACAGCTTCATGGCAGCCTTATTATGTTGATCATTTTTTCACGAGAGTCCCTTGCCAAAAGTAATCTTCATTAAATAGTTAGGTCCAAAAATCTAAAAAAATATATTCATGTCTTACAACAGAATCTGCTTTTTAAAAATTAATATATATAAATTGAAAGAAAATAACATTTTATTTCATTTTTAAATAAGCCCGATTACTTACTAATAGAATATGCAAACCTGTTGGGCCCCGCACTACTCAAACCTTCTCAGACTCCTCAATCAGCTTCTCAAGCCTTGAAATCTAACCTTCAACACCATCACCCTGATTTCCTGTTCCACATTGATTTTTACTTGGTACTTATTTTTATCACTGCTATTGCAGAAAACCCAGCCTCACAAAGATATGACATCATCAAAAGGAATGTGGGGTAAGAGAATATTGAAATTGTGAAATATTGAATTTTGAGCAGATAGTTCACACAGTATCTGACAAATGTCATTGTGTTTCCCTTGAAAATTTAAAATCCCCAGGAATGCTCCTATGAATTCACTGCGGTGCAACAGTTTTGGAACCACAGGTCTAGGTTTGTAAGTAGTTTAATGTTAAGGGACAAGACAAAACACAAAAATAAATAATTACAATCCAGTAAGAGAAGTGCTGCATTATAAGAAGACAGTAATAAGAGCAATGTAGTAAGCTGCACCATATTTTATAGTATGTTAGATTAAATAGCATACTTAGGCCTTCTGCCCTTTCTTTTGTTTATCAGTTCAAGAGATTTTTAGGCAAAGGAAAGATAAGAAATCAGTTGGCAGTAAGAAAGATATGGGCTCCTAATGCGAGGACAAAAATATATTTGGTCATTCAACAATTTTGAGGCACCCCCTATATGGCCAGCAGACATTAGATGCCACAGTAAGATAAAAGAGAAGCATTCAACTGGAAATATCTTCCAACTCTTTCCATGTCTTAAATGTCCCTTGGATATTTGAGGTGGCACTGCAACTAGAATGGCGCCTGGCATATAGTAGGTGTTTAATAAGTGATTGTATGTTAATTAGAAGAGATAGAGCATATGAAAACAATTTAAGAAGTCACATGTGCAAGATAGCAACACGTTGACATACATTTATTTGTTATTTATATTCAGCATGCTTCCAAAACAGGAAGCATACAGTACTATGCTTCGCATATGCAATTGGGGGCAGATCAAATACATTGCAGTTGGAAGAAATAAAACAAATTTATTCAATCAAAACTTAGCACAAGTATTTTGAAGGGAAATTGAAAATGTGAATTCTTCAAGATTTTTTTTTAAATACAGTAAAATTCTTAATGGATCACATTCATATTTATCTGCATTGACAAAGGGGGATACAATTTCATGGACCAAGTCATAGAGTGATCTATAGTGAGGTGAATGTGTAGCTAAAAGAAGGAAACATCATTTTCCTCAGCAAATCTGGCCTGAATTACAATTACATGCAGCAGTGAGCATATCCAGCAGTGATTTGCCTAGCTGCACCTGTCCATCTATTCATACAACTTAAGGTAACTTGCTTAGTGATGGTTCTGTTAGAAGGGAACAACTCTACCCTTTTAAGTTCAATGATGAGGAAGATACCTTGGAATTAAACTAACAAAACACAGATTACCAAGAGAAAAGATAAATTTAATCATGTGCACAGGGAGATGACAGAAAAGTGTAACTCAAAGAAGTGGTTAGAATTTGGGGCTCCAATACCATCTTAATAGGGGGAGGAGAAAGGAAGGAGGTCACTTAAGGTAAAACAGATACTTTTGGAAAGATAAAGGGGCTTTTCGGAGAATAGATGGGAGGTATGACAACAGTCTGCTAAGTTGGTCACTTTTATGAATCTTCTTTTCCTATGAATCTAAACCCATAAACTACATCAACTCAAAAGTGAAAACTCCAACACACACGCACATAATATTTGTATGCTCAGCCAACTTTAATGAAGGTCGGAGAGAAAGACTGAACATCAAAGAAATGCAAATGATTATTAGACTTCCTTACTGAACAAGTCCTTCTGACATCCCTTACCGCTGGACGTTTTTCATCTGCTAAGGCCCCTCTCAGATGCTGATTTTCTCTGTCTTGCTGCCTTCCCTGTCTCCACTCATCTCCACACTCCCACATTCTCTTGAATTGCCATTCTTTTTCTTGTGTATAATGCAGATTAATCCAACAACTCCAGCATCTATGTCCAAATTCGGATCCTAGCTCCCATTTGGCAACAACAAAATTCATCAGCACACTCAACTGAACCAAAAGTGGCATTTATATAGTCAGCAACACAAAAGATTAGCAAAGGCCCCTTTTAAAGATAGTTCATATTTAATGTCACTTTTCTTTCTCACCATTCCACTGGATTCCAGTATACTAACTTTTTCTGAACACCTGGTTTAGTCAAAAGTTAATGTCCTTCCACCCTTGTCTGTGAAGGTTTTCCACACTGCGGTTTCCCAGTCCCTCCTCAGCTCCCTAAGGGAGCCTCGAGAAACAAAACTCTTAATGCCCAGCCTTTCTCTTCATCATCACTCATCAAATTCTATTCCTGCTTTTGTAAAAAAAAAAAAAAGAAAGAAAGAAAGAAAAAAAGAAATCATCATTGGTTGCTAAAAACATTAACTTGTAATTTACTTCCTTTTTTAAGAAGGAAGTGTTGGGTTGTCCAGCTAAAATCACCAGAACTGCAATTTGATAGATTCCATGTAAGTGTAAGAAATTATCCTAAAATCCATTTTAATGAAAAGCTGTCAGTCTCTAATATATTCCATATACAATGTAATTGCCTGATTTGTTTATTTTTTAATCAGAATACAAACACAAATCTCATACTTCTGAATTTTTAAAAAGATGCTTTTTCATCTTCTGTAAAGGTCCCACAAGACAGATGAGGAAAATATTAAGTGTGTGTGAGCTGATACCTGTGAACTTGACAGAAGAAAGCTGAGCCTTTTAAGAAGTGAGAAAGAAAGGAGATTGCCATAAGACAGGAGTCCCTGAAACTCTCAGTTTCAAGATAGGTGAATTAACGGTCACTTTTGATCTCAGCGGGAACCAGCTAGTACTGTACTTGCAATTCATTACACAGGCAATTACCAGTACTAAGAAGTTTCACCAGAAACACAGCAACTGTTTTTTAAGACTATTTTAAATTATAACAGCAATAGTTACCTGTCAGAAAATTACTAATAGATGAGTGGCAGAAGGAATACATTAAAAGCAGAGTTTAAAGACGAGAGATATTTATAAAGTTCTTTCTTTGTTACATTCTTGGACAAAAAAATCAATACACTGTGCAGAGAGACAAATGGATCAACAGAGGCGATTTGGGGACACACTGTTCTGACTCACGTGTATTAATCCATAGATTTATTAGTGTGATTTGAAATACCATCCACTCCCTTTGCAGGAAATGGTTTAATTATAAGGCCAGAGCACAGGAAATAATACCTCCAAGTTCCTATGTTTTCTTTCCAATACAATGCTGCCCTCTTATGGAGGCAGACACAAGCCCCCTAGCCTTAGATCTTGAATTTCTTTTCACTTGTTTCAGGCTTATTGATTGATATTTCAGGAAAATAGAAGAATTTTAGAAAGTTATGAGAAAACAAATACCATATACTACAAAAGCATTCCTGAAATCTAGCCTAGTTTTGAATTTAGTACAGAATGTCATTTACATTTATTTATTTTTTTAAATGTGTGGTCACCTGAGCTCTGAAACATGCCGAGACTATTACAATGGAGTGTCTCCATAACTAGGCTATCATCAACATTAGTATGCTTCTAATGCTTATATTGCAATATGGTAGCTTGAAATATTATGCCATTCCTACCAGATCAATTTCAAAGAGTGTGAAGTAGAAACCCCATCCCCGTAAACTTCCAAAAAAGCAATATCTGGAGTTTGAAATATATATGATTGCACAAAGTAGTCAAGTATGTACATCATGTGCAGTTTATGTGGATAAAAAATCATAGTGAAAATAGAGTTAGATGAGTACATTATAGGACATATCTGTTTGAGTTTTTGTTGTATGATATATGTACATATTATCATAAGCCATAAGATGAGATGAACATATCAATCACCTGGGCAGCTTAGATATCACACACAAAGTGCTGCTTATGCTATAAAATAAAATAAAGCTATTAATTTCTTTGCCTCAGCCAATGAGCCAAAACCATGAAAATGAATTGTCACTGTAAACACTTACTAATATCACTCCTCCAATATTTATTAAAATATGTGAAGATGGCAAGTCTAAACATATGAACTCTTGATTTTCTCTACACAGCAGTTGGCCTCAGTTGATTCCCCTTCACTGAATTTTTTTCTGTCTCATAAATTCTAACATGAGAAGTTTAACTCCAGGAAAAAAAGGAAAGAAAGAACCACTATTTATGATGTATATAAATCTGAGTCATTTCAGCATCACTTTTTCATATAAGATGAGGAACAAGTTCTATTGATTCCCAGAAGTCTAATCTAGTGTTAGTTCCCTTAGTATCTAATGAAACCCAGGCATTTTTCTGCCTTATAATGACTCTGTTGCTTCAATAAAATGTATTCATTGCTGTTTCTCAGAAGTCTACTAAAATTTATGGCTCTTTTAGTAATACTGTGATATTTGGTACAGCATAATAAAATAATAATAATAAAATAGCCTACAAATTATCATTTTACCTTCTGCTCTGTATTACTATAATTACTTCCTTTAGGAATACAGGCTAGCCTTTTGTCAATTTGCTACTCATTATTTTCAAATGAATCAATAAACAGTTTTGAGATGAAGGATTTGAGTGAAGAGTTTTTAAATTACCAATGTGAGCTGGCTAAAAATAGCAGCAGCAACAGCACTTGAAATACAGAGAAATACAGATGGATACTTAGATATCTGAGGTGAGAGCACCTTTTAAGAAGGTAAGCTTAGAGTACACTCAGGTATAGATTTATATCAAATCATTATTAAAAATTTATTTCAAGGCTTGAAGTTCAACAACAATAAGAGCAGCTAAGAGCTATTGAATTGGTTTCTTCAGGATATTGGGAACCTAATAATATTACCATATTTAATCCTGAACAACCTCATGAGGCAAATATTGTTATTGTCCCCATGTTCTAGATAAGAAAAATAAAACTTAGCAAGTTTGTTTTGATAACAATAGATTGTCATTGTAAGGGAGGGGAAATTGTAACTATTACTCCTGTTGAGTTTCCGTGGACTCACGTCTACTCCTTCGAAAATGAGACATAATAAAGAAGTAGAAGCTAACATCGAAAATATCCATGTGGCACCTAAAGTATACGACCACATTTTTTTGAAGCCTCTAAAAGAAAGTTATAGTTCAGAACAGGTGGGGGGCACTGCTGGAGTCTGAAAAATAATGGGTTGGACTCTACCCCAAATATCCTACATCTAGAATGGAGAAGAGAATGGGGGTAATATGTACATATATAAGCACCTCTCAAACGCACTTATCGACTACCTCAACCCCACCAACTTGGCAGAGTAAAAATAAGATAGGAAGAATATGGCAGCCCCTATAGGACAACTGATAGGTCTGGTTAGGAGTACATGTAATATCCTTTATAGAAAGACTCCCAGAATTCAGAGGAGGAAACTAAGAGAGTGTGATTTCTTATGTAACAGACTGACAAAAAGCCAAGAAAATATGAATATTGTTTCTTTAATTGTGATATGATCCAGTTACTATTGCTGAAAAATAAATCACCCCAACCCTTTGGCCAAAACCACCGTCTTCTGGTAATCCATCAAAACGGCAAACAAGGAGGAAAGAGATGCCCCCTACATATTCTCCAAGCCTTTTAGAAAACATGGAATTTTCCTTTAGCTGCATACATGTGAATCTACAAGAAAGGTGATATTGTAGAAATCAAGAGAATGGGCACTGTTAAAAAAGGAATGCCCCACAACTAGTACCATGATAAAACTGGAAAAGTATACAATATTGTCCAGTATGCTGTTGGCATTGTTTTAAACCAACAAGCTAAGGACAAGAGTCTCGCCAAGAGAATTAATGTACATGTTGAAAATATTACACTGCTACCCGGATTCAGCTAAAGAGTCAGCCAGCTGTACTCAAAGAGCCACACTTTGTGAGAACCAGTGGAAAGACACTTGAGCTGCTGGGATCTATCCCCTAGAATTTATAGCATAGTAGATGTAAGAAAGTAAATAAATAAAAGAATTCTGGACTATTTTTTGAAAATCACACCAAAAGTTATTGGATTACAAAAACAACCACCATTTTTATTGGTTGTTGTTTCCATGGGTCAAGAATTTGAAAATGACTGGATTGCGTGGTCCTGGCTTTGGATCCCTCATATAAGAATGATCAGACTGTAGCTAAAGTTGAAACAGAGAATGGGCTGGAACAGCTGGAGATTAGCTGGGTATCTCTTTCTCTTCATGTAGTCTCAGGTTTCTTCATATGGCCCCGCTATACGAACTAGCTTGGATTCCTTATAGCATGGCAGCCTCAGGGATAGACAAATTGCTTGCATGGCAGGTGAAGACTTTAAGAGCAAATATTCTAGGAAGAAAGGTGGAAGTTGCTTCACCTTTTATGATCTAGCCTCAGAAGTCATGAAACAACAGTTCCGTTACATTCTATTTGTACAAGCAAGTCGCTAGTCCAACCAGATTCAAGGAAAGAAGATTCAGACTTCCTCTTGAGTGGCAATGTTCTAGAAAAGCTTGAGAGATGAGAGCTGTTATTTCTGCCATCTTTTGAAAATATAATCTGCCACAAGATTATTACTATTATCAACAAAATTATGGTGACCAAAGATATATGAGTTAAGAAGAAATAAACAAAGGCACCTTGGCATATATTCTTGTGATCATTCTCAATAACTTCCCTTCTCCCTGTTACTCAACTCTCTTTCTTCCAACATTTTATATAATTGGTGCTGTGCAGAACATAGCTGATAAAAAAGTTCCCTGATTCATCTTTTTTTTAACTTCTATGGCTTCTCTTCTTTTTCTAATATTCTAAGTCTGGGAGTCCCCTCAATCTCAGATTTTGTCCTTGTTCTCTCCACTCTCTACTCTATTCCATCTCCTTAGAAATCTCATCCCCGTTTTAAATGGCTTTAAATGCCATTTTCATACAGCTGACAATGAAATCTATATTATTAGTTTTAACCTTTCTCCTAAGACCAAGATCCATATTTTAAACTTGATATTGAATATTACTAACCAAAAGTCCTAGCAACATTAAACATCCAATATACATCCCAATTAGGTTCTTGTTCTTTCCTTTCTTATTGAGGTTACTATTACTAAAATAATTCAGAAATGTATACTCTAAAAAGTCATATAAAAATCTAATCAACTTTGCTACCAAAACCTCATTTAGTCAGTTTCCGAGCCCTACCATTTATACCGGTTCAACCATGCATAGATTTATCCTCCACTGGTCATTTCTGTGGCTACCAGAATAGATAATTTCCTCCTTTCCAATACCTGAAGAGTTGCAATTTGCTTCTTAATGGTTTGTCACTACTAGGCTCTCCCATCTAATTTATCTTACATAATTCAATCAGTTTAAAACATTCAAAGTCATTATATTCATTGTGCGGCATTATTCAAAATTCTTCAATGGTCCATCTTATCTCTAGAGAAAAGTATACTCTTTAGAATAACCATTGTCCTATAGTTTTACCTTTGTCCATCCATGTTCAACACAAATAATAATTTTATATTCCCTGAACTTATTCCAAATTCTCCAACCACTATATATTTCCTGAAATCCTTTCTTCCACATTTTATGTTACCCCAAATCATCTATGGAAATCCAGTTAATGCTGCTCCTTCCACCTCAACTACCACCTTCTCTGTGACCACTTCCCTGAAATTGCTAACTGGAAGTAATATTTTGACTCGCTCATTATTTATTCGTACACGTCTTCATTCAAGAAATAATTGAGTGCCTACTCTGTACCAGGTGCTATTCTAATACTGAAAATAAGCCTAGAAAAAGAGTCAAAGTTTTGTTTCTTGGAGCTAACATTCTAGCTTGGGGATGAGGGGGCGGGGTGGGGGGGGGACAAAAGAGAGAAATAGACCATAAACAAATAAATTAATAAAAAACAAAATTCCCAACACTGAAGGCTATAATATAGAAAGCAGGGTGATATGAGAACAATTAAGTTTGGTTCAAATGGTTGAAGAATTACTTTAAATAAAGAGATAAAGAAAGACCTCTTAGCTAAGACTACATCTGTGCAGAGACAAGAAAGAGCCAGCAAATTAAAGATCATGTTATCAAAGATTCTAGAAAGAGAACAACAAATGTACTAATAGTCCTTGATCTTAACTAACTTGACTATGCTGGATGAAGAAAACAAATAGCCTTTTTCCTTGGCTCATTGATGGCCATCTTTTCTCTGTACATGGTCTTCTGTGTATTTATGAGTCCCAATCTCCTCTTTTTATAAGGACATCGGTCATATTGGATTAGGGTCCACACTAATGACTTCATGTTAATTAAATTAGCTCTTCAAAGGCCCTGTCTCCAAAGACAGTCATATTCTGAGATACTGGAAGTTAGAACTTCAACATATGAAGTTGGAAGAGGACACAGTTTAGCCTAGAATATCATGGTACATGGACTCGCAGGCCTCCATAAGGAATGTGGATTATATTCTAAATGTAAAAAGCCACATGATCTGATTGATCTGATTTTCTTTTTTTCTTTAAGGTAGACTCTCACCTCTGTGTAGGAAATGGATTCTAGAGGGGAGGCAAAAAATAAAGTAGGAAGGCTAGTTAGTAGTCTATTACAAACATCCACAAGAGAGCTGATACAGGCTAATTTCCCTAAATCCTTTCCTTTCCTGGTACAATCATATGATGCCAGCAAAAATACCAGAGATACAAAGCAAGTAGCATTTTTTTACAAAGTTTTTATTCTATTAACACGTTTCAAAAATTTGCTACTTTATTAAATATGTAAGAACAAATTTCAGAACTATGTAAAAAACTGGTACTTTAATAAGCATGTGACATTATAGTTTTCCTAAATACCATGTTTCTACTTCTTTAAAAGAAGAAATTTAAATTAAATGACCCAAAATGTTTCTTCCAGTTCTAAAATTGTATATTTAAACCAATAATAAAAAAAAAAAAGTAATTCTTGGAATGTCAAGTCCATATGTATTTGAGATGTAGTCTACGAATATTTTAATTAGTTTCATATCAAATCTAAAAGTATTGATCCAGGAGTACAAGATTAACCTTGAATTAAAATTAATAACTTTTAAGAGATCTATAGAGAATCATTATAAACCATCGTTTCAGTCTCACAGAAAAGAGGCTTTTTAAATCTTTTTAGTTTATCATTGTTCAGCTACTGAATCTGAAATGGGCTCATCAACCTCATCTCTCGACATATCAAAGGCTGTGCCTGTTTTAGACTTATTTCTAGTCCAGACCATTAAAATCATATTCACAATCATGACTAGTCACACATCTTTTAAAACCCTCTCATAAAGACAAATTTCACCCTTCTTTCTAACTTGTACTTCTGTCCACTAATGCCGTTGTGTTCTAAGAAAGCCTGCCCATTCTCAGATGACTAAACTCATCCTTACCTTTATGACTTTTTTATTTGTATCCATTTTTTATTTCATCAGCCAACAAAGTTGAAAGTTTTTAAGAGGTTGGTCAAATATAACTAATGTTTGTAAAAGCTGAAGTTTCCTTGTCATTAATTTCATTGACTCAGAGAAAGCCTCATACCTGGTAAATAGCTATAAGCTGAGGGAAAAGCAAAAAAATTATCAGCTCCTCCCCTCTCCATCCATATGTATCAGCCAGTCCCCAAAGCCAGAGTACAGGAAGACTAAATTATATGTGCCCTAGGGTAGCAACCTATCTTACATACTTATCCCGCTTCTGTGGAAAGATTTGCCTGATTGGATAATCTTTCTCCACAAGAAAAAAATACCACTGGTAACTTATTCCTTTATTCACAACCCATTTATCTTGTAATTAGGTAAAGAGACAATATAAGACTTTTAGGTAACATCAGCTCTTGTCTGTTGTTGCTTCTGTTGTTTGTGCTGGGGTTCCTCATTACTGCCCCATGCCATCAGTCATTGTTATGTTTCTTGGAGGGCCACAGCCCAGAAGTGCTCCTACTCTGCAGATAACTTGATCCCTAGTCAGAATTCCTGCCCTGCCTCCTCTTCTCATCTGGTCAACTGTACTCGTCTCCCTACATGAATTTCTTAAATCCTAGAACAAGTTCTAAGCATCCAGCATTCTGCTTCTGGTCCTCTGAGACCTAATCTTCAGAGTGCTGCAGCTTTAGAAATCTCTCTCAAAAGAAAAGAAAAGAAAAGAAAAAAAGCCCTCAGAATCAAATGAAAAAGAAACTTGCAACAAAAATTAGCCACAACATCCACAATATCCTCATCCCATGCCTCCTAACTTTCCTTAACCTCTCACTTTTATCAGATTCACCCTCACTCTTACAATATTGACATTCGAAAAAGGAAAAGTAGAAAGGAAAAGGATTTCAGCCCCCTCTCCCCATCACAGACACACAAGGATAGGACATGCTTACCCTTTCCTTGCATTTCCCAATTTCTATTCTAGTAGACTTTTCACAATTATTCATCCATTAAGTAGCTTCATGTGGCTTCTTACCACTTTTTTCGTATCTTTTTTGCATCTTCGATGTTTATCGAGTCTTTTCCCTGAGCAGGTTGAAATGTATCTAGTGAACGTAAAGACCAGTATCTAGAAAATTCAAGAGCTATAAGTTCTAGTCATTATAAAACAACTGGTTATTTCAGCAGAGGAGGAAGAATATCAATGTGACCAGCTGTTTAACACAATGAAATAGAGGAATGACAATATGATGACGAGGAGGACATTATCTTTTACTGAGTACTTGACAAATGCTGGAAATTAGGATCAGTTTTTATCACGTTATCTTATTTAATCTTCAAACAATGCTACGAAGTAGGAATTCCTCCATCCCCACTTTCATAATGAGAAGAATAAGGTTTAGACAGACTAAGGTACTTGCTCAAGTTCAGATAACTGATAAGGAGCATAGGTGAGTAATTAAACTCAGGTACTTTTGTTGCAAATTTGTACCCCAAAGCAGTATTTAGCAAATAATGGGGCATATATTAATATTTTAGAAGTACCCAAGGAGAACTTTTCTGACTGCATTTTCTTGTCTCAGTCTTCAATCTGCTTTTCAGTATTGGTACACAATTCTCAATAAGCCCCAGTCTGATGGGACTAAAATTAACTAAATCTATCCTCCTCCAGACAAGAAAAAAGCTGCCTAAATATAAGACAGCACTGAAATAAGAAGAGTAATTAGTGGGTTCTTTCATCAATGTAAGTATGCTGAATACATGAATGAGGGAACTGAATGAAACTGATTGGGCTTTTCTGAAACAGTTAATATACATAATGAAAAATATGCTTGAAATCAAAGAAAAATATTATGTTTCTCAAATCTAGACTTTTTGCAGAGCTTCTCCTCTTCTCAAAATGTTTAGGGAAGACTTCACCTGCAGTGGATTCTGGTCTGTCAGCACTCCTCTTACTTTCTCTGATGTTTGAGGGCCTCACCCACTAATGCTCTAGAAGTAATTTTCCAAGTATTACACAGAGGACCATGTGTGCCATGAAGAGAAGTTTTGTCATTGGACTCCGGTGAAAAGTTGTAAATAATGGTATCACGTGATCTTTTTTTAGAGATACCTGACTGACCACAATAAAAGAAATATTTAGAGAGGGAAAAAGGTGAAAACAGGTCATATATGATCTTCAGAGATCAGGGCTTGTGTACAGATAGTTAATTTGGGGCAGTGATTTCAGGGAACAGGAATAGGGCTACTGGAAAAAGTGAAATAGGAATAGAGGAAAAGCCAATCTAAGTATGCATCATTAAATAGATTACCACCGCGTGCTACTTTGACTCCATCTTACTGGATGTCTTCTGAGTAGGTATATAAATTCCTTTGTATGTCCAAGTTTGCTCATGAACCAGCATAAATTGACTGTACTCCTACAGGAATTTCAAACAGCAGCAACAGGTAAATCTCGAAGTGGTAAACAAAACATATGAGGTACAGTGAGGTGAGGAGCTACCAGACACCTGCTTGCAGCCAGTTGCCTTGGCAATGAGAAGAACAAACACTTGGACAAAGTATGTATAAAATGAACATTAAAAAAAACAGTTGACACCATCTGATCCTTGTACTTCTTAGATCTACTTTTGCCCTACATTAAATCCAGTTTATCACAAAGCTTTCAAGTTGGTACATTCACAATCTTCCTAAAAGATTCTATAAGAAGCCTTAGTGGAACAATCTTCGATTGTCCAACATGGAGCCAGTTGTTTGCCAACAATTCCGAATTTCCTTACCCACATCCAGCACCTTCTCTCCAAGGAACTAAAACCCATAATTACTTTACTTTTAACCACAGTAGCTGCAATTGGCCCTATATAATTATTATTGTGCATGACGAGACACCACCGTGAATCCCCTAGTTGTTAAAAAAAATCATTTTTGCTCACATTGCACAGCTAACATAAATCAACTTCTTCTGTCCTTGTCTGTGAAAAACCCTGTTGATAGTTACCAATTATAGATTCAGCAGAACTCTTATCATGACCCCAAAACGAGCAAAATGTGATTATACTTCAGATTCAGTGAAACTGCCACACCTAACAGTAATTAGGATTTCTAATCTGGCAGAGTTTAAGACTGTAGGAACCCTTCAGATAAATTCTGAAGGTTCATCACTGGAAGATGGTTGCAAAGCCAAATCCACTACTGCCCCCTTGGATCCTGGACAGAGAGGGTACCATATATCGGCTATATAATATAAGTAATATTGCTTTTCCAACACTATTTGTTTTTTTTCATTTTGTTTGTTTGTCTTTACTGGACCTTAATTAAGCCTTTACTAGGCCATTCCCTAATTTTATTAGGCCAGCTGCTTTGGATTGTGCCATATATGATTGGATCATTGAATCTTATGATTATGTACCCATCATTGTACCTCTTCCAGCAAAAAAGAGGTCTGAAGCAATATATTATATGGGACCCCATATCAGTAAATCAGGCATTTGGTATGTTCTTGGATGATGTTCTTACAAAAACAGTTAGGTATCATAGGAAACCCTGCATGAGTCCATAGGTGACAGATGCATAAGAGGCATTAATGAAATAGAGGTAGGTGACATGGAGTTTCGGCCACCTGTCATGCAACTTCCTGTGCCCTTAGAACCTGCTTGTGTTCATTCCTGAATGTACCTTTTGTGTTAAACAATGTGCTATTACATTGCCCAGTTTTATGGTGCAGTGGGTTGGAAATTATCCAGATAATGATGGACAACTCCAGTCTCATACTTATTTTGTATCCCATGTTCAGGTGGTCAGTCTACTAGGGCCAAGCAAAAAGTCAAGGGATGCTTTTTAAATATCAAGTAATAGTTCCTAGCTGCAGAGATATGGTCTTGATCTGGAACCATAGCAGACTATATTGTGATTCAGCATACAGCATCCCTATCCATTATGAGTTCCTCTAGCACTGTAAGTCCTGTTGAGTTATACGGTCTGAAAGGATAGGAAGCTTTTACCACAATCTAGTCTTGCTGCAGTACCTTCTCTTGCTCTGGGACACACTCAAAACTGGTGGCTTTCTGAATTACTCAATAAAAGGGTAAGAATATTATTCCCAAGTGCTGCACATGCCACCTTCAGAATTCAAATAAGCCTACTAGACATTATGCCTCGTTTTTAGTGGTAGGAAGAGCAAGGTTCATCAACATGTCCTTTAGAGACAATGTCCAGGCATCTTTAAACATCACTGTTCTGGCTGGATCCTGTATCCTCACAGGGTTTATCTCCTAGACTCTGGCATGCATAGACTTTCTTGAGGTGCTCACAATACTTTTCACTTCTTGCTCAAATTCAATTGTCATGATGTCAACAATATAACAAAGTAAGCTGATTCCCTGCACGATTGTAAGATAATAAAGCTCCCTCAGGACTAGATTGATGGAATCTTGGGGCAAGTCAGTGAATGTATATTTCTGTCCTCCGAATGTAAACACAAGCTGCTTCTGACCCTCTAAATTATGAGGACTGAGAAAAGTGTATTTATCAGATGAGCTGCTACATACCAAGTACCAAAGTCTGTATTAATTTATTACAGTAAGATTCTACATTCAGCACAGAAGCTGTGATTGGGACTACTAATGGGTTATATTTACAATGAGCCATTGTCATCTGCCATAATCCATTTGCTTTTGGCAAAGACCAACAAATAAATAGGGACATAAGAAACCCTTCTAAGGAACTATGTAAAATGTACTTTAGACTAGTACACCCAAATGAGGAATAATGTAGTATTTATCACCAACAGCCATCTGGACTGGTCAAGGGTTGCACAGAGAGTGTTAACAGTCTCATACTTTCAGGTATGCACATTCATCAGAACAGATGCAAGTGCTTTCACAGGCATCTCAAATAGCAATGGCAGAAAGAACCTAGGGTAGATAAGTGGTACAACTGAGGAGATGGCTGCTAGCAACTGAGGGCAACAACAATAGTTAGAGAAGAAAGGTTGTTCAAGAAAATGTGAGCTAGGGCCTAAAAAATATCATAACCATTCAGTTTGCAGACGATTGCAATATTTTAGGCATGACTGCATGGTGTCTGAATTAAGATCATGGTGGCAGATATGATGAAAAGGGAACAGTTTTAGTAGATACTCATGAGGGAGCTGTCAGAGAGGCAAAACAAAGAATGACTAATATATCAATCATTTCCTACATATTTTTCCTTAGACTTCAAGGTGCCTTGTGACAAAATAATTCCTTAGAAAACTAAAAGCTGAAAAACGCTGGTTTGTATATTAGTGGTCTACGTTCCTATAAGATCTCGATCCTAAAATTCAAATTCCTGTATTTAGATATCATCTATCCTACTGATCCCCAAGTATCCGACAGAAAAGTCCATCAGCAGTGTTTGCATCTAAGCCAATTTAATTTGGACAATTCTTATATTTTTCTTCTTGCTACATCATAAGAAAATGTTAATTAGTTAAAATATAACTCAAATCAATGAGTAAACAGCACTTTAAACAAAAAAGGAAATCAAAGTAACTTCTGGCAAACAGTAAAGATGAAAGCTAGCACCATGGTGGGCTCCTAAATCATGAGAATATTCACAGCCTGGCCGTGTTTAGGTCCGAGGTTCTTTGGCCTTGTGGGCCTTTAAAATCTTTTTACGCTTTTTAAAAAAGGTATATCTATCTACACTTATTTTCCAAGAATAATTCTGGTGAACAGAAAATCCATGCTTTAGATTTCTTTTGGAGACCCCAGAAGGATTCTCAAGCACATTTCAGCCACATACTAGCAGTATAAATTAATGATAAATGGACACCATCTTTGTTCTAGAAACAGAGTGAAAGAAAATCTCAAAATGTTAAAACTGGGTCATAAACGACATTGGAAAAAGAAACTTTAGTTGCGCAGTTGTGAAAATTGGAAGTTGTTTTTTGTGTATAGTAGGGAGGAATTGAGCCAGGGGTGCAGTAGCGTGTTTTAACAACATTCCAAGAAAGTTTACTTCACTCCCCAGTCAACTGTGAGCCTATTTCTTCTAAGAGAGTTGGAAACAAACTTTCTGAATAATCTTGAAGTTTTCTTACCAATTTCCTTGAAGTTCAACACATTAAATCACTGGAGATAGTGACAGAAACTCAAAAGGCCTACACAATTCTCTGAGAAATTGTAGAAATAATAAGTAATCAGAATCTAGTCTTTTCCCTAAACGACTGGTGATTTATAAAAGTTTTATCAAGCTTTCTATATTAAAGCCAGCCATCATTTCAACTCCTGAAGAAATATTGCTAAGACACAATAATGATAGCATTTTTAGGAAATTACAGGATACAACTTGACCTTCCACAAAAAAAGCTGAGATAAATAAGGGAGGACTGCATGCTTTGACATGGTTTTTGTATTCTATTTCATGTCTAGAGGCAATTATAATTTTTAATTAATTTATTTTTTGTGGTGACATTGGTTAACGAAATTTAATGTTTCAGCTGTACACTTTAACAGTAAGGCGTATATATATTTACACTGTGTGTTCACCTCCCATAGTTAGATTTCTTTCTGTCACCACATATTTGACCCGCTTTACTCCATCTACTTGCTCCCTCCCCACTCTCTTCTGGTAACCACTAGTCTATAGTCCATGTCCATGAGTCTCTGTTTGTCCTGTTCCTTTGTTGCTTTTAGGTTTATATCCCACATAAAAGTGATATTATGTGATTTTCAACTTTCTCTGTCTGGCTTATTTCGCTTAGCATGATTATCTCGAGGTCCATCCATGTCGTCTTATGGCTAACATTCCATTGTATGTATGTATCACAGCTTCTTTAGCCAATCATCTATCGTAGGACACTTCGATTGCTTCCATGTTCTGGCCACCATGAATAATGTTGCTATGAACATATGTGCAAATATCTTTTCGGATATGGGTTTTCAAGTCTTTGGGGTAAATACCCAGTAGAGAGATTGCTGGATCATATGGTAGATCAATTCTTAGTTTTTTGAGGAACCTCCATACTGTTTTCCATAGTGGCTGTACTAATTTGCAGTCCCACCAGCAGTGTATGAGGGTTCCTTTTTCCCCACATCTTCTCCAACATTTGTTATTACTTGTCCTGTTGATCATAGCTATTCTAACAGGTGTGAGATGGTATCTCATTGTAGTTTTGATTTGCATTTCCCTAATAGCTAGTGACGTTGAGCATCTTTTCAAATATTTTTTGGCCATTCGTATGTCCTCTAGGGAGAAGTGTCTGTTCAGGTCCTCTGCCCATTTTTTGATTGGATTCTTTGTTTTTTTGTTGTCACTGAGTTGTATGAGTTCTTTGTATATTTTGGATATTAGGCCCTTATCAGATGTGTTACTTGCAAATATATTTTCCCATTTGAATGGTTGTCTCTTTACCTTGCTGATGATTTCTTTTGCTGAGCAGAAGCTTTTTAGTTTGATGTAGTCCCCATCCATTTATTTTAGCTTTTACTTCCCTTGCTTTTGAGGTCAAATTCATAAAATCCTCTTTAAGTCCAAGGTCCTTGAGTTTAATTTCTACGTTTTCTTCTATGTGTTTTATTGTTTCAGGTCTTATATTCAGGTGCTTAATCCATTTTGAGTTAATTTTGGCGTGTGCTGATAGACAACAATCTAGTTTCATTCTTTTGCAGGTGGCTTTCTAGTTTTCCCAGCACCATTTTTTGAAGAGGCTTTCCTTTCTCCACTGTATGTCTCTGGCTTTTTTGTTGAAAATTATTTGCCCATATAAATAGAGGTTTACTTCTGGACTCTCAATCCTGTTCCTCTGGTCCATGTGTCTGTTTTGTTGCCAATACCATGCTATTTTGATTACTGTTGCTTTGTAGTGTAATTCAAAGTCAGGCAAAGTGATGCCTCCAGCCTCATTCTTTTTTCTCTGGATGGCTTTGGCAATTCAGGGTCTTTTGTGCTTCTATACAAATCTGATGATTTTTTGTTCTATTTCTTTAAAAAAACGCTGATGGGATTTTGACGGGGATTGCATTAAATCTGTATAATGCTTTAGGCAATATGGTCATTTTAACTATGTTGATTCTTCCAATCCAAGAAATGGACTATCTTTCCATTTCTTTGTATCTTCTTCGATTTCTTTTAATAGAGTAATAGTTTCCATTATATAGGTCTTTCACTTATTTTGTTAGATTTATTCCTAAGTATTTTATTCTTTTTGTTGCAATTGCAAAAGGAACTACTTTTTCCACTTCTTTTTCTGACACTTCATTATTAGAGTATAGGAACATTATAGATTTTGAATATTGATTTTGTATCCAGAAACTTTACTGTATTTCCTTATTGTGTCTAGTAGGGCTCTTATGGAGTCTTTAGGGTTTTCTATGTAGAGAATTATGTCATCCACATAATAGTGACAGTTTGACTCTTTTGTTTCCTACTTGGATGCCTTTTATATCTTTCTCTTGTTTGATGGCACTTGCTAGGACCTCTAATGTTATATTGAATAACAGTGGCGATAGTGGACAGCCTTGCCTTGTTCCTGATCTTTTTCACCATTAAGTATAATGTTGGCTGAGAGTTTGTCATAGATGGCTTTTATTATGTTAGGGTACTTTCCTTCTATATCGATTTTGTTAAGTGTTTTGATCATAAATTGATGCTGTATCTTGTCGAAGGCTTTTTCTGCATCTATTGATTTGATTATATGATTCTTATTTTTTAATTTGTTTATGTGGTGTATCACATTAATTGATTTGCATACATTGAACCATCCCTGTGCCTCGGGGACGAAGCCCACTTGATCATGGTGTATAACCTTTTTACTATGTTGCTATATTCAGATTTAGGATGTTTGCATCTGTGTTCATTAGAAATATTGGTCTGTAGTTTTCTTTTTTTGTGTTATCTTTACCAGGTTTTGGTATCAGGGTAATATCGGCCTCATAAAATGAGTTGGGAAGTATTGCTTCCTCTTCAATTTTTTGGAAGAGTTTGAGGAGAATAGGTATTAAATCTTTGAATGTTTGGTAGAATTCACTGGTGAAGCCATCTGGTCCTGGGATTTTATTTTTTGGTAGGTTTTTGATGATCGTTTTTAATTTCCATACTGCTAATATGTCTATTTAGATTTTCCAGTTCTTCTTGAATCATTCTAGGAAGATTGTATTTTTCTAAATACTGGTCCATTTCTTCTAGGTTATTAAATTTGGTGTTATATAATTTTTCATAGTATTCTTATATGATCCTTTATATTTCTACATTGTCAGTCATAATTTCCCCTCTTTCATCCCTGATTTTGTTCATTTGTGTCCTTTCTCTTTATTCTTTAGTCAGTCTAGACAGGGGTTTGTCAATTTTATTAACCTTCTCAAAGAACCAGCTCTGTGTTGCATTTGTTTTTTCTATTGTTTGTCGTTGTTGTCGTTGTTTTAATTTCATTTATTTCTGCTCTAATTTTGATGATTTCTTTCCTTCTGCTGACTTTAGGCTTCATTTGTTCTTCTTTTTCTAGTTTTTTAAGATGAAGCATTAGGTGGTTTATTTGGAAGAGCTGATTATTTTTAATTATAAAAAGGCAAAAAGAAAGCAAATACTTGTTCTACATACATTTTTTTTCCACTAACTTTCCTAATGATTACTAAGGAAGAGATCCAATAGTAAAATACCATGAATATTGATTACCTATTATATTTATGATAATCTCAAAACACATTTAATAACCTCTTAATTTTCTCTTAAATACTCATCACAGAGACACAAAGTTCTGTTAAACAATTTATATAATTAAGACATGGGATATATAACATATAAAATTGCAAAAGGCCAAGATGAAGGCCTTCGAATTTGTAACATAAGGATATTGTGATGTGGATGTAATCCAACAGGTGACAAGCCAATTTCTGCAAAAGCTATTCCTACATTCCATGTCTAAAGTTAAGCTACCAAGTAAGACCACCTAATGTTTTGCACACTGGCCAATTGGCCAGATCTTCCTTAGATAACTCAGTCTTATGACATAAGCACACAATTCACTGAGAATGCCTTTTGTAAAAGGAAAACAAGATTTCTTTGTTTAATGAAATACTAATTTTTAATATAAAGCTAAGTGAATTTAAGAAAATATACTATTATAGGAATGGAAAGATAAAACTGAAAAGTTTTCTATTCACTCAGTTTCAGTTGAGGTCCCCAAAACTCATAAAAATGGCTGTCTCTGTACTCTAAAGAGAGCTACCCATCCTGTAGCTTTAAGACTTACAAAAATATAACATAACTATAGTTTTGTTTGAGTTCTTCCAAAAGGAGAGCCTGAGAAAAAGATGTACTAAGGGAGTTCATTTAGTAGTTTACACAAGAAAGCCGAAACAGGGAAATTGAGGCAAGGAAGATACATAAGCCAACTCTTAGCTCATTATCAAGATTGCTGACATGGGTTACAAGTGCTCCATTCTGCAGGAACCTCTAAGAAACAGACAGAATGCCTTCCAGGATAGTCCACCCAAAAGAAGAGAGTCTGAGTCATTTATTTGCCAGCTGGCGCGTTGGTTGAGTGTTGTTTATGGTGTTAACTGCACTGCATTTGGGGCCCACTACAAGTGAGCCAGGGAAGCAGCTGCTGCTTTAGAGAAGGTCTTGAGACAGAAATGGAGAGATTCATGATAGACACTGGGGTGGGATGATATCCATTTGCTTAGTACCATCCACCACAACCATGGCTAAAATTAAACTAAATAAATAAATAAAATAGCAAAGAGAGTGAGATGCAAGGTGCCAGAGCACCTGCTACAGTGGACCACCTATCTTTTGAAGAGACTGGAAATTGATCAAAGTGAATAATCCCTTAAAGCAAAGGAACTCAAAGCACTGTGGCATTTCCTTTACTATTCCCACAGAGGAGGGTATAGAGTTGCTTTTCATCTCCCCAAGGCAAATAAGGAGCTTAAAAAGAATTTCTCTAAGTGCCTGGGGGATGTTTATATGAGGGGAGTCTTGCATCTCACTGGCAGTCATCTGTTTCTTCACCTGAAAGAAGTGCTTAGGCCTACCCCTACCACTAACAGAACAGAGAACCAAAGAGTTTCTACATCTTAACATATGTTCCTTTAAACCTGCCTTCCTTTCACCTGGAAATTCTGAAGCTATCAGGCTAGCTGGAGTAGACCATGTGTGCAGAGTAAGAAGAAAGAAATGAGATCAAAGTGCTCTTCTACCATTTAATGCAGCAAGGTTATATGAGTTCCCATTGGCCGAATAGACATCTTGCATGATAGGCTAGAATGGTCTTGAAAGACTTTTTATTGCCCAAAATAACTATCTGCAGGATGAGGAACCACAGCAGAAAGGGGCTTTGTGGGATGTACCACTGGAGAGCAGCGGCTGAAGGAAGATCATAAGTGCTCAGCCAGAGTGCATTTTCTAGAAAAATATGGCAGGCTGCTAGCTGTTCCACAAATTTTCTCTCCCTCCTTGTTGGATAGATGACTGCCAAAATGCAGAGCATATTTTCCAATCTCTTTCCACTAAAAGCAACCACAAGACTAAGTTATCATCAACATAAGATTAGGTGAAGTAATGGGCACAACTTCTGCCTTGTTCGCTAAAATGAAGTTATTTGCCCTGGATTCATCTCTTTCCTCTTTTCTTTATCTGAAAAACAAAAAAGTTCATGATAAGTTTTTGATCATGCAGACCAGGGTAACACCCTAGGTGATGGTGGAACAATAAGATGGAAGGAACACAGGTCCCTAAATGAGCTTAGGAGACAGAGCTAGACTATTTTGTGAGAGAATAACAAATCTCTATTTCATTTAAGCCAGTGTTTCTCAACAGTTTTTTTTATTATTGTCCCTCTAAGAATAAAAAATAAATTTATTTAATTTAACTAATTAAAATTTTAATTTAATTCAATGTCTTTCTAATGAGAGCGATTCAATATTAAGAAAAAAGATTTTGTTGAGCTTTGGAAGGCCACGAACCATTTCAATAGCTAACACATTTTTTCATTTCCCCCTCCCTCCAAGACCCAATTTTCACTATAATCAAGAATGTGTAATTTTAGCTATCACATGTTTGATCTCTTTGTTAGAGCAGTTTAACCTTTGCCCTCATTAATATAGTGAAGGAACCCACTATTTATAGCCATGACAGAAGTCTTGCCACGATAAACACCAGATAAGTAAAATAGGTATCGTGGACTAAATGCTTGTATCCCCCTAAAATTCATATGTTGAAACCCTAACCCCCAATATTTACTGTATATGGAGATAGGGCCTGTGAGGAGGTGATAACAGTTAAATGAGGTCATAAGAATGAGGCCCTAATCCAAATGGGCCATTGCCCATAAAGGAAGAGCAAGAGACACCAGAGTGCTCCCTCTCCACCACATGAAGATACAGTGAGAAGGCAGACATCTGCCGGCAGAGAAGAGAGCTCTCACCAGGAACTGAATCAGCCAATTCCTTGACCTTAGTCTTCACAGCTTCCAGAAATGCAATACAATTAATTTCTGTTGTTTAAACCACCCAGTCTGTGGTATTTTATTATGGCAGCCAAATCTAATATAATGGGCTTGGCCACATTTTCTCTCATCTTTCATTTTTTTGCGACCCCACTTGGAGGAGCCAGAAGCAAGGGGCAAGGAAGTGAAATCAGAGAAAGAGGGATGGAGAAGCTTTCAGCAGGATAAGAAAACGATTTTGATTTAGACTGAACTAAACATTTTAAAATTTAAAGAGGAATTAAAAGCTTACGTCTTTCATATAAGATGCCAGCCAGAAGTGACATCAGTGAGATATCTATAAAACAATATAAGCAGAAAACTTAATCTGTTTCTTAATTGTAGTTTATTAAATTCAGTACATCCAATAGACCCAATTATGCAATATCCAACAAGCAAAGTATGTGGGCTACAAATATGTAAGAACAAATGAAATACCTTCTCCCACTAATCTTTAGCTGTTATCAAATCTAGCTAATTGTGGTTACTCTTATTTTATGTATAACTTCCTTCCCTTTATATATGCTTACTAGGATTCTAATGTCTGTTCATGGAGCCTAATTACTAAATATATCATTACCACTTTGCAACTGCTAAAGGAATTTAGACTCCTTTGCCACAGTGATCATCTCATTCTCCTAGCCCGAGATTATCTGTCACTCAATAATTAACTAATGAGATTTTCTATGAGTAATAGAGAATGGTTAGCTTCATTACTTCTTTATTATTGAAGTCTAAACACTTCAAGGTGATAACAGAATTATGGATGGCATCTTTTAAAATAATATCTATATTTTTCGAAAGGTATTTAAAATATTGGTAGAGTATTTTTGTTTAATTTTTATTTATATGAAGTTTTTTTAACTTTTATTAAGTTGCAACTCAAAAACTGTTATATGTTTCCTAATTGCAAAAGGAGAGAGGGTTGCTTTTTAAAATGTATTTTTAAAGAACTTTCTTTTTTAAGTAAAATAGTGATTTCTTACAAACTGCCATTAGTCACAGAATTTGACATGATTTCTTCCACTTATTTATTTCCCACTAAAATTTAGTAATATTATTCTTCCTCTGTAAAGTACAAATAATAAGGAACAAGTAGAATGAAATATTGAAAGTTCTCTGCTTCTTTTCTTGGGGTCCCATCCCAGTTCTTATAAACCTAAAGGCTTCTCTAAGTATAAGGTATGTCCAGTTTTAAATGAGAACAAGGGAGAGAAAGAAAGAATCATTTTTTTTTAATAAAGATTTTAAAAAGCTAACACATTCAATTCAAAAATGTCATCTGTGAAAAAACTTAAATCTCGAAAATTCACGACCTGAAAAGATAATTAACGACAATAACAACAAAAATGATGACCCATTGACTTCTGACTCTTACCTAGTATTTGCATCCTCTTCCACCCTCACATCCAAACGTCTCACACTCTGAATGTTGTTGCTCTCTGTCCCAACATGAAATATATATCCTCCTATCTCCTCCATCTTTCCTGTCCTGTATATAAAATCCCATTTTCCATCTCTGTAGTGGTTCATTCATTTCCTCTCCACAGCTTTCCCTGGCTTGGTTGCCAGGCGTCTTCTATTAGAAGGCCCAGGTGAGGGAACGGCGGGCATAAGACCGATATAACCTAAGAAAGGCAGTAGTCCTCCAGTCGCTCACAGGCTGGAATCAAGTCTTATTTGACTCTGTGTTTCACAGCCCCCGCAAGTATTAATTAACGTTGTTTTTTGTTTCCTTTTGTTTGTTTGTTTTTTAATTGAGTTACTGGATAAAGATAAGGAAAAGGAAATTTATCTTTTCCCAGTGACAGACCAGGATCACAGCATGGGTCCTGGTTGTTCACTAACAGGGAGTCAGACCCCCAGTGGGGAGGTTATTAAATTCTTTCCCTCCCTGCCCTACACCTCCCGCCTGGCTCCCAACTAAGGCTGTTCCCTAGTCTAGCCTCGGGGGCTGCTAAGAAGGGCGGAAGCTGAGCATTCCCAAACAACCTAAGTACTCCTTGCTCAATAATCTTCCAGCAGGGAGAGACATCACTAATAAGGTATCTTGAGTCACTAGATATACCTGCTATCTCCAAACTAACAGCCTCCCAAAAAGCTCTCATTTAGATGAATGAAGCAATTTATAAGCCAGATAGGAAAGACAGAAAGAAAGATGAGATAAAGAGTGCTGCCTCAGCCCTTTCGGGAAGGTCCAGTTGTACACCGGTAGCCAGCCTTGTCAAGTGCTTACTACACTTACGCGGATAAGCTGTTATCCTGCACTGGAAAGTACTGGAAGTTTTTTTGGCCCATGGCCATTCATTACCAGGAAGAAAAATCACCTTCTTATTTGAAGCTCTTTTTTTCCCCATGGCCCATTGGCCATGACTGATAGTGCTTTAAGGAAAGCAGTTAAAACTGCTTAACCTCAGAAAGCCTTATACATAAAAAGTGCTAGCTTAAAGTTAAGATAAAATCCAGAGGAGGTAGAACTGAGACAGAACAATAGGTACCTTCTTCAAACTTCCCCTTACCATCTTTTCAGTAACTAAAAATATAAGATCCTTTTCTCAAGATACAGTTTTTTATAACTCATTACAAATATGTTCAGGAAATCGGAACAGTACTCTTATATACCCTGAATATTGCATAATACCACTGACATCAATCCACCTTTTATCAAAGGTCAATATCAAAGGACCATATCAAAGGACAAGGATACAGAACTTATTTCCACTGTAAATAATAAATATATTATTTTTTATTTCACCTGTTAGACTTCCCATTAAAATATTTCTTTAAAAAATCTTGTTCATTCCTGTTTTCAATACAGTTTTAATCATTCTTAAAACAATTAGAATATGGTTTATTAGTTCTCTCAGCAACTATATTCTTTTAACAATTGTTTTTTTTATACAAAGCATTCTGTGATTTTGATCTTAAGTAATTGCTTCCATTATAACAAAATCAGTTTTTCTCAACAGACTTGAACTTCACGTGAAGATGGAAACAATGAAAGGAGGAATGCTCTTTGCAGTTTATTAACATTTAGCACATTAGACATCATTTGTAAGATTGCCACCTGCCATCATCTTCCATTAGTTCTGTTACCACACAATTGCAAGGGCTAGGATAATAGTGGCACATATAAGGGGGAAAAAAACTTAAACGGGCATTACTTAAAAATTAGCCCAAGATACAGGAAGCAAACAATTTTAAAAATTCATAGACAGCTAGCTAATAGTTATTACATTCAATAATTTAGCATGATATGCATGACAGTTTTGACCTCCAAAATAATTTAGCGCCTTGAGCTGAGATTAAATGCAGAACATTAATTTTTCCCTCTGGTTGTCAAGCCAACCTAGAGACCCGTCAAATCCATTTAAATAAAGCCTGCATCATGTAATAATATTAAAGGGAATAAAATATTAATATGGGCCTGTGGTAGAACACTAGCCAAAAGAACTGCAATGAGGTGCTTTTAATTTATAACCCTGACAATCTGTCTTTGGGCTGAAACTAGGAGTTAAAGCACCATCTAAGAATTATTTTTCGTGACTAGAAGATGGGCCCATTTAAGAAAGGTTACAGGTCCTCCAAATGCTGAGAATTTTTAGTATCTCTGAGTGAAGAAAGTCTTGAGTTCCATTTTAATTGTATTAATATGAAGAGAGAGCAAACTGCAGATGCCAGGAACCAGTTGTAATGAAAATGAAATTTTAAAATAAAAAGGAAGACTAATCCATCAAGTGAGTCTTGTTGCATTTTCCCCCATAATAAAAGTGTATCTAAATCAGTGTATTATTTACATGCCACATACACCAAATTTAATCAGTGCTTCTATCAAACACATTCTGATTTTTATATCTGAAGATTGCACTTCCCTGGATCATTTTCCAATGAGTTTGCTCTCTAAAGAGTGGAGGCTTTAAATACCTCTACTGAAATACCATGTCCCCACTTAGGAGATGATATTCCCATAAGAACCACACTTACTTCATTTAAAGATTTTGGATTCATGAGTATGGAGGTTATAGATAGAGATAAACAGTGTGAGAAACACATACATGCTTTATTGTATTCAAGTAGTTGCTCTATTGATGTCAATACTCAATAATCATTTTACTAAATGAGAAAATTTTATACATTTTTTTAAAAATATGTTTTGTTTAAGACCTATTTTAAACAAGCCAAACATGTTCTTTACTGCTAATCATGTTATTTTTCCAGTTAGATCACAAACAAAATGAAAACCAGAGGCTGCATCCCTGCTTCCCTACCACCCACTCCACAGAGCAGAGCTTCCACTGACTTCAAAGAATTCTCCGTGTGAGGGAACCAGGCATGAGACATAGGGAGAAACAGAAATCTGGCCACAGGAAAAGAACCTTTAAGAATTCTAATCAAAGTACTGAATTCTCCAAACAAGGCAATGGCACAGTAACAATCAGACCAGCTATAAATCACAACCATCAGAACTGAAGTCAGGCTTACCTTGTGTGGAAGGGGAAAACAGCACAGCAATGACACAAAATCTTACAGCAATTAGAGGGACAGAATCTGAGACACCTGCAGGTCTGTCAGGCTTATCGAGGGTTACTTGATAAAATGCAACAGACACCACTTCGATATCTCAAAGAGCCGTTGTAATCTTTTAGGGTATGAAAAGCCACTTATATTCAAAGGGTCAAAGGGGAGCTTAATTCCTTATCTCTGAACTTACTACTTTTATTCACATTTTAATTTCTATAAAATAAACTCCCTAAATTAACTAATTTAGCTACATCTATAATATAGCAGTAAGTTGGCTAATTAAACACAATTTGAAGGAAGTCCACTGTTTACTTCACTTGCACCTCTGGTATGTACCTGGGACTCTACCATCATTGCACTAAGTGCTTCTATGGCCCCTGAATTCATATGCTAAATAATCACACTGACAATCAGCTCTTCTTTATCAAAGCCCCATGAGAGAGTTCACAATTAACTCTAGAGAAAAAACAAAGAAAGATATATGAAGTTTAAATTTTTTTTCCAGATAAAAGCAGAAGATCATACAGCAATGCAAAAAGTAGTTCTGCCTCTAAAGGGTCATTAAATCATACCGTGGAGCAAAGACAAGCACAGAGAGGTTTATATGTATCTCTCTTCCTGGGCTGGCATCCTATAGAATTAGCAAGGTGTGTATGATGCTCTTTATAGTACAGCTTCCCTTAAAACTTCCAAGCAGCGCTCGTTGATAAATAGCTCAGAAAGTCCTTTCTAGGCTCAGGAAGTTTTAATGAAAATTATATTTGAAATATCTGATTGTTTGGGGTGCTTTCCATGATACTTTTCCATCAATCAATAAATATTTATTAAGAACCTCATACAGCTTTTGCACTGTAAAGATACAGGTTTGGCATATATAAACCCTGAATTCAGAGACCTCGAATCTAAAGTGGTGAAAAGGGTCAGGTTGCCAGATAAAACACAAACTATCCAGTTAAATTTGAATTTCAAATAAACAATGAATTGTTTTTTTAGTATATGTATGTTCCAAATACTTCATGAGACATATGTAGACTAAAAACAGTTTTTTAATGTGAAATTTACAATTAACTAGGCATACTGCATATTAATTTGCTTAATCTGGCAGTCCTAGAAGGGAGAGTGATGAGAAAGGAAAATGATGGGGAAAAGCTGCTGGATTACAGTAGCTAACGGAAATAATCCCATTTATGGGATCTATATCTGTGCTGAGAACTAAGCTTAAACTTATTTTAAAAATGTGTGTTTAGTGTGTATGGACAAATGTGTTTAATCAAGACTTAATAAATACCCAAATAATTTTTGAAAAATGAAGCTGTACAATGGGTGAACTCTATGTGACTTTTAATTTAAAAAGTTGTCTTGTGTCTAACAGTAGTATGTGTAACAGACATAATCTTGCTTAATCATTAAAAATTCCTCACTGATATTACCGGTAAATGCTTTTCACCAGGTAGTTGGAGTGTCTTTAAATAGAGCATCTATTCATATAGAGAGACAACGAGGAGAAGGATGTGGATGATGATGAAGAAGAAGAAAGAATAAGAAGA